>NC_056719.1:2494088-2815338 GCF_018831695.1 Puntigrus tetrazona
GGTGTCTTTGCTCATATTGTATGAAAGTTACCAGGCTTATCAGAAGCGCACCGTCATGACCAATTCAAATACACTGCTTGAAATATGCCTTAACTATAACGATAACCTTAAAAAAAAAAGAAATACTATTCTAGTGACAGACATCTCATTTGTGATTTTTCTGCCAGCAACAAATATTGGAGCAGAAATACAATTATGAGATACACAGAAGTGAGAAGTGAGAGTAAAGAGAATGAGAGTGAGAATTTGTCAAATCTGTCTCATCTGAAGCATCAGTGAGCAGAGGCTAATGGACGTCACACTCCATTACATTTGAGTGGAAGCCACTGTAGACACATGCAAGCAGATTCATTAAGCCCCCGGAGGAGATCAATATGTCAGATCCTTCAAATAGCCACCTTTTGTGTCAAGCTAACGTTCCAGGTTAACTTTATCTCCTTACAGCTCAATAAGGGTTAACCTGCAATGCAAAGACACGTCACAGATGGGCCAAAGGGCTAGAACTGAGGAAGCAGAATTCAAATTTGCACTCAGTTTTATAGTGGGTGAAAATCTCATTAAAAAAGTAAAGTATACAATATCATGATTACGATTCAAGATCATTTGTATTACAACATTTAAAAAAAAATATTGCTGTAATGACAAATCTGAATTTTCAGAATCCATTATGCATTTGATAAATTAGAAAAATTCTGATGTACTAATTCAGTGCTCAGGAAACATTTCTAAGTAATATCCTCAATGCATTGTCAATTCTCAAACAGTTGAGACTAATATTGTATTATCTATCATCAATCTAGATGAATAGACCCACAAGGTACCGGATGTCTATATAACGTAAGATTGTTGTTGGACATGACGTCAGAAAGACATTGCATTTCAGTTGAAAATGAAAACCCGCTTGAAGTCTGTATTTGACATCAGTATTTGATGTTGACTTAACTTTGGATTGTGTTTACACAACCTAAAAACAATGAATATCAGAGTCAGCTGACATCTGTATTGGACATTGGCATTAGATGTTGAATTTACATTGGATTTTGGTCACCTGAAATCGCAACTAAAATATAACTAAATATCAACACCATATGATGTTACGTGCCTGCTGTGGAAAGTTTAAAAAGTTTATTTGGAATAGATTTATCACTAGAATAAAACTATCAATTTCTTAAATAATTAATTAATTTAAAATAATCTTACTGATGCCAGAAGTTTTAATGGAAGCTATTTAAATTAAGATACCACAGCTTCTATGTTCAAATGCTCAAAGCAAACATTTGTCAAAATAGATGGTTTACAGAAGTAAAATCTGAAGTTTTTTATTTAAATCATCATATATATATTCACTGTGAGTTCACTGTGAGACAGCAAGTGTACTCATCTTGTGTATGCTGTGACTGACACATAGACACGCACACACAAACAAGACTGTCATTGTGACAAATATAGCTTTTTTGTAACAGAATAATGCAAGTACACTTTTCACAGCCAGTAAATAAACATAAACAAATAAATGTGAAATGAACTGAACCGAACTGAAGACCATGTCAGCTTAAGTTTCTCAGCTCATCTAGGTGTGGCAAAAAGTAAATTTTAGGCCATGATCTTCTGTCAAAAGCTGCGAATGATTGGTCACTGGAAGCAAATTTTATTTATGGCGAATGAGTTTCAAAGCCTTAGCCAACAAAAGGTTTTTTTTTTTTTTTACATTGCAAAAGAACACCAAGCACAATGCCATTACAAAACCACATTTGCTGAAAGACTTAAAAAATAATTTATATTCAGTGGTGTGCAGGAGCCATTCGGAGCAAGCTATGCACATTTAAATAAGCTAGGCCTATTTTCCTTGGTATTCCTCACCACGCTTCCTGCTTCTGTCACTTGACATATTCTCTCTAATTCCTATTCCTCTTTTATAAGTGAGAGAGTGAGTGAGTGAGGTTGTTCAACAAAGCTTGGGCACCTCACGTTCACTCACGTACTTCAAGACTTCTGGGTAAAAATCCCTGCTGAAGTTAACAGCATTTGATCTGTCTGCTTCTGTTGGCACAATTTGCCAAGAAGGTATTTCCATTGCTCCTATAAGGCGTTTCAAACAACATATTTTCAATCAAATATTTAGTTAGAATGGAGTGATGAAATCCCACATCAAAGCAGCTAGTAGTCACTTTTCATGTGCACTCACGATTGGGATTTTTTTTCCCAATGGGAAGCGGAGAATGGTAAACAAGAACCGGCACTGGTTTTAAAATAAACAAACCCTGACTCCAGGAACAATTTTCTATTACAGTAGTTAAATGTAAGTGCCGTAGTGAGCCCGAGCCTTCATAAGCACTTGAAGTTGCATCCCTTTTGGCCACCAGTCTGCAATGGCAGTTAGCCAAAACTCACAAATGGAGGAAAGAATATGTTTGCAACAGAGCACCGACAGGGTTATTTATTACATGTTCCACATAGAGCACGGTGAGCATAAAAGTCATACAGATACACAGTGCCCCCTGACAGAATCTCCAATATGCTCTTAATTAAGCTCCAGAGGATTGGAGCAGGAAATATAACTTTTCAAACACAAAAGTAGAGTCATTTGTGCACTATTACTAGCGTATTCAGTTTCAGTCAAACATTTGGACAAAATACGCTAACAGATGTTTGTGATCTTTTGTGTAAAATCAGTACAGTATGTATATTTCATATCTTTACAGGTGGAGCTGGGGAAGGTGGGGGGTTTCAGTAGAACAAAATGCAAAATGCTCAAGTGGATGCTAACCATCAATTTAAACTCATTTGCTGTGTATGCAACATGAACCAATAAACTTCTGCCAAGTCGTTAAATGCTGCGAATATCATCAGTTACATTAATACCCTGTGGCATCTAGAGTTTTAAAACGAACCTATACATATATCAGGGGTGTTCATAGCACAAAAAATATTAGTGCAGCGATTAAAACAATGCCCTAGTACAAAATATGACAGTGTATAAGTCATATGAGAGGAGGTAATGCCTCCACTGGTTTATGATTAGATATGACTATATGATTATGTTTAGCTGTGATTGATTCATACAAGTAATCTTTCCTGTGCACATTCAACACTGGCACATTAGTCTAAATTAGCAATAAAAAGGCTAACTTAAAAGAGTAAACAAACAACCCACACACTTAGATCTAACCAGCTTATGTCATGTCAAAATAAATCTTAAAATAGCATGGAGACGTGATCTGTGGGAGTAGGGGGTTTGTTTTAAAATTTAAAATAATTGTCCATGTCTGCGACAAATATTTACCAATCTATGATGACTGATGAAAAAATGTTACAGTTTCTTCATATTCTTCATATAAAAGCTTTGTCTGGTCATAACCTGGTCAAAATATCTTGTTTAAACACGCCCCCACTTTTCTATGTCACAGAGTGGGAGAACACTGATTCGTTGTAAAAGTGAAACTACTTTGCTTGTGCTTCCAAAAAAGGACGTAAATAGAAGTGGTCAACTTGTATTCAAAGCACTGTTCCAGTTCAACAGTTCATGATTCCTAAAACCTTCACCGGAACTCTGCATCATGCAGCGTAACATTTCTATCAAACGTTTCCGCAATCGCTATGCACTTGCATTACCATTCAAAAATGTGTGGTTGTTGTGGTCACCAAGGCTGCATTTGCTTATTTATTTGATCAAAAATACCGTAAAATAGTAACACTGTGAAATATTATTATAACTGCTCCCTATTTAAATAATGGTTAAAATATCATTTATTCCCATGTCGGAAAAGCTGAATTGTCAGCATCCATTACTCCAGTGATACTTGTCAAGGTTTCATTAGGGACTACAAAGTTTTAAAGAACAGGACTTATTTGAAATCGAAATCATTCATGACATTATATAGGTCTTTACTGTCATGTTTTTACAAATTTATTTCGTCCTTGCTGGATAAAACCATCAGTTTCTTTCATTTAAAAAGAATTAACCCCAAATGATTAAACAGTATTTATAGCAGCCAATTCTATAAAAAAGTTATTTTCTAGTATAAAGTTAGTATTTTCTATAATATAGGAATTATAATATTATTCAATTATTATTATTTGTAACATTCAATAACTTAACTTCTTTGGTAAATAATAAAAATAATTTAACCTTTGAAACACTTGAAAACAAGTTGCTTTGGTTCTATATGTGAGGTACCAACATGATTCTTGAGCAGCTGTCGTGGTCATACATATCAATGTGAAGGATATTAATGCATGTGCACATACACACACACAACACACACACACACACACACACACACACACACATATATATATATATATATATATATATATATATATATATAAATACAGAGCCTAGAAGCATTCTGTCTGAGACAGACCTGAGGAATGGTGGCAACTGGGGCTGAGTGTTGACAGGAGAATATGTGTATTCATAGAAATGAACAAACGCCTAGGAAGATATGAAAAGTTGCAGTCAACTTAAGCTTTCCATGCACATGCTGTTTTCAGAGTTAGACTGACAAATGTCACTGTTTGATAAATACTGGATGCACAATGTAATAAGACATCATGTTTTCTTACTTGTTTACTCCCCATCAACCAAGGAAGCTTTTACTTTTACTTGAATAACTCACAGAAATACATTTTGGAAGAATTGTACGAGAACATTCCCGCACTGCTAAATCAGTCCTGGGGGAATTGAGAGGCAATCTGAAAGTAGACAATTGACTGCTTTTGCGTTCTTGTAATAATATCTCAGCTTATCCCAAACAAACATACATACACAGTTGAATAAAGTGACTCAGTTAGGAAGGCGTAAAAATAGCTTTTGTGTCCTTGTCAGAATCAGTGAATCAATTCTTGCACGACGCTCTGAACCAGATGAAATTAGATGTCTATTTCCTCTGTTTATCGTGAAGCGGAATGGGGGCGAGTGGATGAGCCTGTGTGATCAGGGAAGGTCCGTCATATCATTAGAGAGGCCACAACAAAAGAAGGAGTCTCATCCATTCTCTTGCTACAAATCATCCCAAGGCCCTGAGCTACTAACAACTGCTAATTAGCTCATAATTCCTATCTTTTCTGGGGCTAGACTCATGAGTCCTGTGACGTTAGCGTTGGACCTCGCTGCAGGGCACTTCAACAAAGCATAACCACAGATGTTCGCTTTCAAGCAGATAAATGTGCAGAACAGAAGCGCACAGGTGATGAATGAGAAGGCCACCCTGAAAAGTAGCGTACTCTCTAATGTCGCTTTTGTCAAGCAAATGAGTCCCGACCAGAGAAGGTCAACTGTATAGTAAAATCGGTTTATGAAATTACAGAGAATCCCCAAAGGTTCTGTTAGGTAATGAAAAATTGAAAATTGAAACAAGAGTCTGTGACTTTACAATTCAAGACATTACGACGTTTAAATGTCAACAATACATCAACATCTGCAAAATAAGGGAAAGGGCAAAATTATATTTGATTGCTTTCAGAGCCTTGTATCTAGTAGGCTATCTGTCATACTTCTTACTTCGGTAAATACTTCTCAGGATAAGTCGATTTTTAAAAAGTCACATAAGTATGGGCGTATGTTTCTACCTGTAAAAAGAAATCACATTCTTAAATAAATTATACTCTAGGATAAAAAAGTGAATATGAAGAAATAAAGTTGCAACTGGGGGAAATAAAGCTGGTATAAAGAAAGGTATAGTCACAATATAGAGAAATAGCTCCAACTGTAATTGTGAGATAATAAAGTATCATTGCAAGATATGAAGTTGCAAAAAAAACATAAGATGATGTTTATGAGAGTAATATAGTAATTATAGTTTCGTGAATGCAATAAAGAAAACACATTTGATTCAGAATCGTCAATGACAACATGCCCATGTGACATATAGTCTCTCTTTCAGATTCGGTTTTTATCTGTACTCTGGCATTGAGTTATCCTCTAATATTTACAAAGATAACCATCAACAATCCAAAGGGTTTGTTTTATACTTATCTGCGAATCCGAATGGGTACAAAGAGCAATAAAACTGTCATTGAGCAGAAGACCTCTGAAATCCAGAAGATTTCTGACCTCTGCAAATGAGAAGAGGTGGAGAAAATAGATGTTGTCTGCCGAAGCATCAAATTTGCTACGCTGAGCTTCTGCCGTGCTTTGATATTGCCTTGACCAACTCTTTCTTTTAACTTGCCGTTCACTGGATTGATTTCTGTAGCATGAGTAATAGATTAGTATTATAAGTGTGTACAACTGAAACTCTGCAGCTTTCATTCCATTCCTTCAGTTCGAGGCCATCTATATGCTACACTAAAAGCAGATTTAAAATGACATATTTTAAATGACTCATATTGCACTACACAGATTTTTACCCAATCAGATGCTTTCTAGAATGACAGTGTCCCGCCCCCAAAACCATAATATTTATCTGTTGAGCACAATATACAACTAATCCCAGACAACATATGCCAATTACAAGATCATTCTCTTCCTAATTAGCTGACAGCGCTCCTCAAACAAATGATTACACAAAGCAATAAGAGACTATTCATGACAATATGTCAACAAAAGCACAGTGGAAAGACTCTGCTTTTGTTTTTGCACTGAATTACAAAGAACTGAGAAAAAAGCACATCCACATGACACTGAGTCTTTTAGTGTGTACTTGGCTTTGTTACTTCCCAACACTGTTAAGAGGTAAAATATTCACCTTAGCTTGGTGGTTGTGAACTGTAATTTTTATTTGTTGCTTTGTGTTCTGTATTTCATCTCCCTGAGATGCTAAGAACAGAAATTATCATAAAAGCACACTTAAAACTGCTATTTTTCTTTGCAGACAGCCCCACTGACCCGACTACTCATCACAGAAATCCAAGTGAGATATGAAATTATTTGAAAAAATTGCCCAAAGGCCCTCTTTTTAGCAACAGCAAGACATTAACATGACAAACAAGCAGTCCAAAAAGTTCAGAACAGCCACAAGAGGCTCCTTACAAACAAAATAAACAAAAGAATTTGATAATTTGCCTCCTTGGCTACTAATGGATCTGAATCAGACCTGTTAAGAAATTCATCTTTAAATTCATTGGTGGGCTCTATTGGAATTGTGCCATTTCTTTTAAAACATGCAAATTTCATCATGACAAATGACTCGAGTGCAATTGGCTAGCGAGGGCAGACATGGACATATGCCTTCTGAATCGTTTCTGTCTTGTCTCTACTGTACCTCCACCATCTGTATATCATCATGGCAAAGCTGTTGCTAGATGATGTGGGCGTCAGCCATATTTTTTAACATATGCTGGATTTATTCTACAGATTTTTTTTCCCCGGCTAATCTTTGTAGAGATCATTTACCTGAAAATTGCTTGAAACCTTATGATGGGGAAGATCTTCTCGTTCAGCCTGAAGTTCATAGCTCCACTGTTTTCAAGATCCTTGGGGCAAGTTATGCAATATACAGTCTAAATGGCAAAGGAGCCAGCATGCAGTCCTGACTCATATACAACTGACTCATCATTGAACTCCGAAACAACAAAGTTTCTGCAGAACCCCCTACAGCAGTCCCCCGTTCCCCATGTCAAACACTGTGGAAGGGTCAACCAAGGGCCAAACAGCTTCATATATTGTTCTTAACACTTCTGAAGTTATTGTGCCGTGAAAATCATGAATGCACTGTTACACCAATATTTCACTTCGGCCAGTGCCTTTTCTGTCAATTTCTGTCATCAAAATTCTATCATTTTTCAGTAGGGTCCAATGCTTTTTGGTTCCCACTGCCCTTTTTTTATGGATAAGCAGCTGAAACACTTTTTAAAACATCTCGTTTTGTGCTCAACAGAATAAATTAAGTTTTCAGGTTTAGAACAATGCGAAAATGCAAACAATGACAAAATTGTCGCTTTTGGGTAAACTATCTGTGATGTTGCAGATAATGCCTCCATTAAATTTCTAAAGACTTTGGAGCATTTCAGCAATATTATGACTAATATCTCACAAGAACACAATGCTAGTCTCTAACTATCTAAAATATTTACTACTGAACTTTAAATACTTTTCTGTAAAAGAAATCTGTACTGCCTGATTCATCTCTTAGTGTTTGTTCAGTTCATGTCTTAGAACATTTGGAATGCATCTCTCTTTTTTTTCCCAACTTTCTTTGTTTTTTTTATGTTATGAAAATGAATGTGACGAAAAAACAACAACAAAAAAAACATTCCGGAAACCAAGGCCGCTTATAAAATGGTCAGTC
The DNA here is from genome assembly GCF_018831695.1 of Puntigrus tetrazona. Taxonomy (NCBI): domain Eukaryota; kingdom Metazoa; phylum Chordata; class Actinopteri; order Cypriniformes; family Cyprinidae; genus Puntigrus; species Puntigrus tetrazona. Next base: position 2,502,320 of record NC_056719.1, read on the forward strand.
GCTGTTGTGCTCTATAGCAATTTAATCCTTCACTGTGCACTCAAAAGTATTAGATGCTAGATTTCCATCAAAATGCCATGTCAAGTGGTTCCCTGCAACTATGTTAGCCACACTTTCATTAAATTGTACTCACTGGATTCAAGAAATTCAACAAAAAGATTATAACAAAAGACATTTGAAGGTGATCATTTTTGTATAGCAGGCATGCATTCACGTGGCTGTTCAAATAAAGAAGGTTAAGCAGTATAGTGGTTATAGCTTTTATCCTAAAAGACTGTACAGTACAATTAAAGCTCTCTGAGGTTAAGTGCCTTGCCAAGGACACACTGAACAAGGACCAAGCCCAGCTTCACCACCTGCCACTGACATAAAATTGACAGCACTGATATATAATCAGTGCTGTGCGATATAATTATTTAACTAAACCCAGTTTAATTACCTAAGTCTAATGTTTTCAATGGAAAGACCTGCTGGAAATGATTTTTTTTTTAAATACTAATTGAAATTAATAAATCATAGTGTGCAATCAGTTTCTCTATGAAAATGTGTGTATTCATGAGGTAATTTTACTGAAAGCTTCATTTATAAAATCTAACAATGCTGATATTTCGTTTTTAACTGCAGAAAACGTCCAATGCTGTGGCAAGTCATCAATTTATGGTGTAACGGAATGAATACCTTGTTATACTTCCTTTTATCTGACCATGGCGTGGTCGTATATCTTGAATCTGTCTAAATCTACCGGTTTTACTGGCTCAAACATACCTTTCTTCCTCTCTGCCATTCTCATGGGGACCAGAAGTGGAAGGAGGCGTGTCATTTAAACTACAACATCTTGAATCTTTTTTTGCATACATCAAAAGCCTTCACTCTCGCAAAATGATTTCTCTGGCACTCCTTGCATCTGAGAAGGCCTTTCTTCCAACCTTCTCCGCTCTTGCTCTGTCATCTCGTTAGAAAGTGAAAAAAATGCAAATGAGAGACAAACCACAGAAGCACCTGCTGCGTGCCTCTGAAGACCTGGAAAATGAACAGACTTAGTAGAGGCCATAATGGGGCTGTCACCAAAATCAACAGACATGCTTTTTAAAATCACTTGGCCTTCTGACGGTGTTTATGGTGGGGACGGCAGTCAAATTAAATAAGTTTTTTAAAAAAAACTCTTACAAACTTTACAGCAATTCTGTAAGCAATTTAAAACATACTTTGCTGTTGCTGGGACTTTTTTTATTGGTGCTTCATCATTGCCTGTTTCAGCGTGGTTTATTTTAAGCTGTGAAGGAGTACGCCAAACCAACACAAAACCACCATAATTATAAGCGCTAGTCAGTTGTTTGAACAGCCATCGCAATGACATCCTTGATCCTTGGTCTGCCTGGGGAGGACACAGGGTACCCTTGAGCTAAAATAACACCAAGGGTGCACATGGAGTTAATTTAGGGTTTTCTTTAGTAATTTGGATTTTATACAGCGTTGGTTGTAAAGTGCTGAAATCGTTTTGATCCAATGGAAAACATGTAATATTGCGTGCAGCTACACTACATCCTTCCTTCTTCCTTTACCACAGTTTGATCTGTTAGTACTCAGAGCTAGCTGCTGGCGTTGGGTCCTGCTCTTTTCATTCCCTCATGCATTTGACTTATTACAGGGCACTGTGTTTCCTGAGGTTTATCCATTGAGGCTTTCAGTATAATCACTACCCTGGCCTGTAATGTTCATAGGGCCCATACAAAAAATACATCATTACAGCGCACAGAGGACTAGCTATTTTAGGTGTTTCTTTTGTCAGTGTACATGTTAAGCAAAATGCTAGCACACTTTCATTTACATACATTGTGTGAAGCAGAAAAGTATAGAAGATACTTTTAAAATGCACCTTCAAGGTGCCCACACTTTTGAATGAAAGAATTCTTTCTAGTCATTTTCATGATATCTATATATATATATATATATATATATATATACACACACACACACACACAGAATATATATATATATACAATTACTAAGCACTTTTGTCTGGCCTGAAAAAGTTTTTTTTTGCTCCTAAATGTGAATTATTATAAATGGTTGCTATTCCCCCAGTTGAAATGCAAGTGTCAGTAATGTCAAAATGAGACATTTGGATTACATGTTTGACACAAGACATGGTTCTTATTAAAGAACACTAACCGTGTACCTGACCCTGCATCCAGATTGCAGCTCATGTCGTCTAGATGGTCTACAGGGTCAGAAAGCAGCAAAAGCCCTAAAAGATACTTGTCTCCTAGAGATGAGCTGTGCTGGGTGCCAATGAGAAACAGCATCTGAGGCTCCTTAAAGGTCTGTCTGTCTGACACTCTATATATCTACAGACACCATCCAGGGATTCTATCGAATGGGTTATAATATAGGAGTGAGAAGAGAGTGATGAGCCTCCATCCTTTTCTATTCCTCCCTAGTGCTTTTCTCCACTCTGGGCTGGACACAATCAAAAACAGTGTGATAGCTTTGGACAAAGATACATCAGTGTTCTTGCTGTTGGGCAGTGTCTCCCAAACCTGATTCCTGGAAGTTGTGCACTGTAACTTATAGGCTGTGAGAGAATCTAATTAGGCAGCCTATAGACATTCAAAATTATGACTATAGGCATGCAGATTTAGCAGGTGCATAATTCAACAAATATTACTCTGCTGCCTCACTGTGCCAAATCTATTCTCATCCACACCTCCGCCACCTCTCCACAGACCTCGTTCCTGAAATAATCTCCTCGTCCCAAATCCCAAACTCCAGATGCCTGGCAATGGACTAGAGGTCACCAAAATCCAGAACGACAGACGAAAGTAGGACATATGCACCAAACTGCAGGTCCACACAGCACTATAATAGTTACTACACCCCATTGCATTGTTATTTGTCTGAGGAAATGCAAAGTACCTGCAACTGACAGGTACGACTAATGGGAGTTTTTTCCCCGAAAAATAGATCACCCGATCTACTGCAGCTGCAGATCAATCCACAGTACATTATTCCAGAGAGACAGGTCTATCTTAGCCAAAGAGAAATGCTATTGATTTAATGTTTACCAGTTCTCTAAATGCTGTGGCCCCTTTTAGTCTCCAAGGCTGTGCTCTTATACTCATCCCTTTCTCTTGATTACTCTGCTGTGGGTCTGAGCTGGCTTTGGGCCACCTTGCTTTGGATGTCAATCGCAGATCCGCCCCACTCTTGCTGAAGTCTTTCTGGGTAATTAGAAGTGAGTGCCGGTGAGTGAGCACATTGGTCAAACTGACATTGTGAATGATGGACAGGCTCATGACAGCAGAGGTGGCTGAATCTCTTTGGCTCAGTTGAGGACGTGTCACTTTAGGCTTGTGAGCTAATATATAGTGTGTACTGCAAAGAGTATGGCACGGGTAATGGTGGAGGGCGGTGGAGCCCATGAGCTGCTGCATGCATCCGTTGATGGGTCCAGCTGGTGCTCTCTTTAAAGACATCACAGTAGTTTAACTCAGAGGATATCAACGGGATAAAAACGGAATAAAAACGCAAGAAAACACCTTTGCGGGTGATTTTGTTTCATGAATTGTTCATGCAGACTAAACAGGATACTAACTGGTTTAACTCATTCCATTTAGTCTCACAAAACGGTGGTCAAATTTTACAAAATAAATAAAACAAAAATAAAAATGTATAACTTTTTCATTAAAATGTTTAAACATGGTAGAATTTGTTGCAGAGCCTTTAATGAATTGCCCCCCCAAAATTCAAACAAACAAAAAATCCCTAAAATCTACTTAAAGTACAGCTTTTAATCTGTATCTGTACTATAGTAATATAATGTAAATTATGAGAAGCAGTCAAAATAATCATTACAAAAAATAAGAAGACCTTTATCAAATGCATTACAGAAATGACAACTGGCACACACATATCAATACTATAAAACATTTTGAACTTGTATCATTATTTTTAAAAGAGTGGGTTTTTGTGCATATCTGTATTTCACCAAAGAAATCGTGGTTCACAGAAGCATTTCGAGGACGCATACAATAAAAGGCTATAAAGGAAAGGTTGTGTGGAAAGTGAGCTGCTTTTGTGTGTTTTATGCAAATGACAAACCTCGGGCATGTGGCCGCTCATTAAGAATACTCAAAATTCACTGACATTATAAAAACATGAAAAACAAATTTGTGCTTAGGAACATGTTTATTAGATGGATTTTTTTGTGATATGTTCTCCTGCGTGTACGAAACAATGCAAGCGATTATTGGTGAATGACATGTGAAATGTCATTTTCAGCTGCATTGTTCAAGTGGAGGTCCACTCTCTCATGGGGTTTGTAATCATTACTGTGCTGACTTGCCCCATTCTGTGCTGTCTGAGCAACAGTCTTAAAACTAATCATCACGCCACATGCCCATCTGCTCCTTCACGACTCCCTTACTTAACACCAGTCCACCCCAGCCCAACAAAACCCCACCATCTGTGCCCTCACTCGTAGCTTTGTAGATCTCTAAAAGCATCATCTGCGCCTGTCAAGTGTTTCTGCGCCAACAGCCCGCAAAGCAATAGCCAGCCTCCCTGGAGGTGGACACGTCTCCCTAAGTCTTCATTTAAGCATGAGTGGTCTGGGGTACAAAGTTAACAACAACAGCGGCACTGTCGTCCACAGTCATATGAACGCCGCTGGAAATGTAATCTGAAAGAAGTGTATGTGTCATGTTATTATCAGCTGCTGTCACAGAGAGCTGTAACCCATCAGAGATCCTTTGCAGTGCGTCTACGCCACGTTTAATGATCAAAGGTTTGATGACATGCAGCGTCACTCGCTGACAGACATCAACAGCCTCATTATATGCGTTGACCAACTGTTCAATAGCGCAAGATTAGATTTGTGAGGGTCATTAAGAAATACAAAGTCTTTAAACTCACTGCCATTCATTTAAGAGTTTAAATGAAAAAAGAATCGGACGCTGCTGAAAGTTTCTACTATAAGAGGTTATTTAAGTAAGGGACTATCTGACCGAAAATGATCAATACGCATACAGTGCTTTATGAACACTTCTAAGTTAGTGGATATAAAAGATAAAAAGATATTGATTAGGAAAATCCATTACTTTGAAGGGAAAATCAAATATACAACAGAACAACTTAACAAGCGAGTATTGAAGTGCTCTTGTTAACTGAAATTACATGCTTTTGTTGATTATGTATGGCCAAGTGAAAAAAACACACACAAACATGAATGTCACAACCTTATGTCCATTCAAAGCGCGGGTACAAGGGCCACCTGGGATTTTTAAGCATAGTATATTTTAGACACTTTATAAAATTCATTCATTTGTATTATTTATTAGGGATAATTATTGGAAAAAAATATAATTACTGGGAAAAAAAATGTCTAAAATGCATGTGGTTAAAGTTGGTCGGTTCAGCTGAAATCACATTTTACAGACCAATAAAATTAAAACCCTTTTCATGCTCGGAACAAATGGAAAGCAAATCTTTCAGGTAAGGTTGCAAGTCATTTTTCTAAAAATAAATACATAAATAAATACAAAATTTACTAAGGACCTGGTCCCTGAAATTTTTTGCACACAAAATGAAAAACTGCATCACTATACTAATCCATCACACACAAAACTTCTCAGCTGTTTAAAAAAAAAATGCTTTCTTACCTAGGGTACAAATTGAACCAAGTGCATCCTCAACAAACAAAACAGGTGCAAGACGCCTCTGTTTGAATGATGAAGAATGAAAAGTTGAAGGGGTGATTGAATGCAACTAAACCTGAGTAAGCAATTTTTGCTGTTTTCTTGTGTCAGTGCCATTACCTCATTTTTTGCTACCACGATTTGACATTTCAGAAGTGTGAAACGCACAAACAAATAAAACAACTTATTTTAAGCGATAAACAAATTCTAAGCCAACAAATTCTTCGCCATAAACTAACACTTCCACTGTCTTTTTTTTTATTTTCAAACGAGCAGAGGTACTCGGTTCACGCGCTTTTCAAAGTTCTGTGCGCGTGAAAATGTCGTTTCTGAATCCGCGCGCGGCAGCGAAGCGAGTCTGTGGGGAAAGTGCACGAGAAGAGGCTGGTTATGGCTCCAGTTACACACAAACACGAAATTGCGCGCTACAGTCCGGCACCTGGACATGTAAAGTTTAGCACACCGACGTTCCCTAGCGTAAACAGGTCGAGCGGAACACGAACGGCGACCTCGTATGCATGCGCGAATGACATACGCGGTGTTTATGTAAGTTATACTTCAAACATAACCGGGTAAGGACTCGGAACGTAAATTAACAACGAAACAAAAACGAGCGGCTCAATATTTAAACGAATATTTCTGCCGCCGTTTTACTCGCCCTCATATTATTCCAATTCATTACGAATTTCTTGAAAATGCGGTGGACGGACAGAGACCGCGCAGCCTTCTGCGTGCGTGAAAGAAAGTCACACAGGTTTGGACCAAAATGACGGCGAGCGAACGATGACACGGTTTCATTTTTGGCTGAACTCATTCTTAAACACTCTCACGCACCGTCGCGGTGAAACTTGACTTCTGTGAAGGCATAAATGAAAGAAACCCCGTTACGTGTGCGGATGCAGACGTGTGGGAGTGCGAGTCCGATTACATTTTCGCTTTCTCAGACGCGTCTAATGCGTGTAATTATCCATACCCAACAGGCCACAGGTTTTTCTTTCACGCCTTTTCCCTAAACGATAATTATTAGTCGGAAGATAGGCTTTTAAAGAGCACCTACCACCCCCATATCCATCTGCTCGGCTGTTATGGACGGGGCCGCCCGAGTTTGAGATAAAAACCAAAGAACTGGAAAAAGAATCATCTCTGGGTAAATAATCCAAATGGTCGGGGCGGAATTCCACTTTCTGAGAGACTTCATATTGTCCCTGCTCCCGGTGTTCACAGAACGGTCTTTCTTTCCGCCGCATCCACCGTACAGATCACCCGAAGCCGGATCCCGGGCATTTAACGGTCCGTGGGAACACGTGTCAGTCAAACTACCTCACTGTGGCGCGCAGACACGTGAAACACATCACATACAACACATTACAGGACGATTCATTTCCTCAGGGATGTCTGTCTCCAAACGAAATGTCATTCGCTGTGGGGCATCGCGATTCACCAAAGACGAACCGTGTGTACGCATTCGCTCCCCAAAGACCAAAAAGACCAAAAGTCCAACGTCTCCGTTCAGTCGTAATCCGAAACCCTTTGAGAGCAGTGCGTGCGCTGTCAGAGAAGAGGTGCCGCGCTCGGCGCCGAACGCAGCGGACTGATGCGCGGAAAACGCAAGGAGAACTTGTATACTTCCCAGATGGGAGGGGGGGCTCTGCGGGGGCACTGTCCTCCAGCTGAGACCCGTGCGTTTTTATTTTACCCGCGAGTTCGCTCTTAAATTCATATTAAAAGATAAAGTCAATTATTATTACTTTAATGAAATGACTTGTTAAAAAAGTTCACAGATGTTCACGTCACTGAAGGCGAAAACGTAGGCTACTCATGAATATTAATGAGCGCCAATCAAATGGCACGCTCTTTTAGCTGGTTTAAAACGACGGCATTAACTTTCTACCTATGACCCTACAGGACAAGCGGTTGAAGAATGGACGGATTGGTCTTCTGTGGGCTGTCAGTCTGAACAGGTCAGTAAAAGTCCTGAAATTACTATTTAACTTAAAAAAAAAAAAAAAAAAAAAAAAAAAAAAACACAAGCGAGCATTAAACCGGTTTTAATTTGAGAAAAGCCTGGTAACCAGAACATTGATAGCCTGCAAACATTTGATTATCATCTTTTGTGTTCAGCAGAAAAAGTGAGTTCTGCAGATTTTTCTGTGTGTAAGTTGTTCATTTACACTTGCAGTGAACACACTGTAAAAACCTTCATTTCCAGTCAATATAAAACACACACATGAAATAAAAACTGAATAACTAATAGCAGTAAGGATGAACTGTAGTTGATTTTTTGCCATTTTAACAGTATTTTACTGTAATATATACAGCAAGATGCTATAAAATGTGTAGACGGTATTTTACTCTAAAGAGCAAAAGATTATGGGAAAACATTGTAATTGCTATATTTCTTCACTACTGTAAATCAATTTACTACTGTAAAGTAAAAGCTACTGTAAATCTACTTGCCTGTGAAAAACTGACCAATGGCAAGATAGATTTCATGACAGAGGCTGTAAAAGGAACAACTGGTGAGATAATGTCAGTTACCAAAGTCATCTAAGTTAACTGAACATAGAGAAGCATACTTCTTACACTGCCTCTTTACAGCAAGTAAGGTAATTCTCCTCAAATGCTATTTAAGTTAGCACCGTGAACCCCAATGTCAAATGTAACTTTGGAGACGCTAAGGAGTCCCTAAATCCAGTGACAGTCGTAACATAAAACAGCAAGCTTACATGAAACACAGAGTAAAGCTCAGAGAAGAAACACCACTTTTATTTTCAAGTTTGTGGTCACGTCGTCCGCATCGGAGGTGTAGTAGAGTCTTTTCTTGTGATCGCTGTTGTTGCGGTTTTATTGACTTATCCATTCCCTGGGAAGCAAACAGGGGTGGGCTAAAGGGCTGAAGCCTGAATATTTTAGGTAAAGCCCTGAGTGTTTTTTAGAATCAAGTCTTATATACACATCAATATTGAGTTTTCATACACGTCAACATTTTTTCTATTAAACCAACACTTTAAAAGAGTAATTCATAATACCAGTCTTACCATAGTCAAAATTAGATTATTTTAACTATGGTATAGCAACAAATATAGATTTTTAATCATGGTAGGCCTGGTACAAAGACCTGTCAAGCGGGGCAGTGTTGTGTTTGAAGCTTTAACTGGTTGTTGAAAAAGTATTCTTAAAATTTATTCTAAAAACAACATCATGCATTTTTACTTTCCTCTCCTTAAGATACGTTTTCATATCTTAAAGGGATAGTTCACGCAAAACGTCTGTCATTATTTACTCATGCTCTTATTTTGTATCTTATCTTATTTTTACAAACATGTAAGACTTCAGTTCATCCTTGGAACACAAATAAATATATAGTTTTTAATGATCTAAAATTTTATGTATTTTTTTTTTCAATCCAATTGAAGTACACACAACCAAAACATTCAGTTCAGAAAGACCTAAAAGAGTTCATGAAATGTGGTAAACAAAATTTCGAGCATGCTTGAGAACCAATTAGGTGCCTTAAACCACTCAAATATCATATGCACTTTTTGAAGATAAAAGACTTTTGGATAGGTTGCCTGGATAGACAAAAATGAAGAGAGAATTTTAAATTTCCATTGGGGTTCCAAAGATTAACCAAACATTTATAGGTTTGTAATAACCACTTTCATTCATTCATTCATTCATAAGGGTGAGTAAATGATGACAAAATTTTCATTTTGTCTAAACACTTGAAAAATGTTTTAGAAAGAAAATTTTATGTTCTAATAATTTATTTTATGTAAAAGTAAATTTGAGAATCAGTCCTGTAAACAGCAAGTGCTTTGCAAAATTTCAGGTCAGCAACAGAAGTGGGAAGATGGTAAAATACATCAAATAACTTAAAATATGTTTACAGCAAGTTAAATGGTACTGTAAATATTAATACACTTTTTACTGCAAGTTTAATTTACAGTAAGTTTCTGGCAAACTGCTGCCAATAAGTTACTGTAATTTTTACAGGAAATTTTTAACAGCGTAACCATCAACCACGTCTCCATTCTAAATAATGCTTCTGGACCAGTAAGCAACCACCTTACAGCACCCTGGCAACCAACATTTCTGCAAAAAAAAAAAACTGTAAAAAATCAAATTGTACATAAAAAACCAGCTGTATTCAGTCAGCACAACAGTTTACACGAATACTGTAATGTGACCTTTCAGTTATAAAACTGCTTTGTGCCTTCTCTAAATACCACAGTATATGTGTTTAAAGTACAAACGCTTTTTGTAGCGTACAAAGAACAGTGCTGCTACAAATCTCCCCATCAGTGAATAATCTAAAGGCAGCTGAGGGTAAAACATGCATCACAGGCAACAGCACACCTGACAGTCTGTAAGAGCTCTTATCACTTAATCACAAGCCTGCACATTACAGAGTTATGGCTTTAAGCTTAATGCACATTTCAAGGGACACAACCCTGAAATGTAATGCAAAGACATATGAAATATTAAGCACTGGCCTCAGGTAATGAAGGACAGGAGCGGTGGGGCAGATCTGTTAACTGAAAAACACCATGTAACAGAGACTGGTTTGTGGGAATGCGATGCATAAAGAGAGACAGTGGTTTGAAGGTAGAAAAAGATTAATGGAGATGGTGTGGGGAAGGAGTTTTGAAAGAGAGAGAGAGGGAGGACAGAAGATCGCTGGTGTCAAGCGCGTGACAGCTTCTCCTTCGCATGTGGCTAATCAAATGCAAGGGCGCAAAACGAAACATCTGTCAAGAAAAAACCAGACAAAGATTATCAAGGGTTCTAATTCAAACGAATAACCTGCCTTTACGCAGGCGTCCAGTGATTACCAGCTTCAGACTTGACGTTTTGAAAAGACTGCTGAGCTTACACTTTGGGGGAAAAGTTAACTTACCGCACTTAATTCTGTTAACATCAGCTTTAATGGGACGCCTCCCTCCATGTATATCACTTACAAAGAGAGAAACGGCGTCAGAGGTATCTGATTTAGCACATTTTAAGTGTAGAATACCTAATTGTCTGAGACGAGCAATAAATTACATTTTGCTGTTCATGGTTACACAGCCCTCTGACACCTCTGGCCTGAAGGTGTCCTAGGCCCTGTGAATTTAAGCAACACCATTATGGTTCACCATTACAGCAACTTTTGTCAATGTGTCAAGTCAGAGTTAAATTAAAGGAATACTAAGAATCACATTAAATTCTAGTCGTCTCACAGCTAAACAGATGATGGATGGATGGGTTAAATAAGGTTCTCTTTTCAAAGAAAGCCCACAACAATTGCTTTACTGCCTAATAGGAACATTAATATTCTAGAGAGCCGTTTAGCTTGCTGTCATGAGAGTAGACACTAATCAACATTCATGATACATGCGATTGAGGATTGAATGTAAAGTGTGAAGTGCTTAATATCGGAAAACTCTGACACTGTAGAAGGCAGGTCAACTTTATTTCTATGGCACTTTATATAATACAGTTTGCTTCAAAGTAATTAACAGGACAATACAGCACAGTCTCATGACCAGATTGTTCGTATTTGACGAGGTGGCTCATTCATACGATTTTGTATGATTTGTCTAAACCCCAGTGATGGGTAGGTTTAGGGGCATTGTTAGCTGTAGGTCATTTGTACAGATTTAATAGAAATTGGCAACTCGTAAAATGATCAAAAAATCGTGTTTTTTTTATTAATATGAGTGAGGTCACACAAATTCATAAAACGTGTATTAACTGCCATGAGATCGAGCTGGAAAATAACAGAACTAATGATACAAAAATGTATAGATGTGTGACAAGTTTTGCGACTCTAAAAATACGTACAATAGGGTTATTATTCAGCTCACTGTTGATTCATTTCAGTTCAAATTCTGTGTAACATTAATCAATTATGAAACAAGTTCAATTCATTTATAAGCACTTTAGAAAAGACAAATTTAAATAATTTATTTCAGTTAAAATAGTATCTATGTGAATGAATTGAATGAAACTAAGTTGGCTGTAAAGGAGCTATACAGAAAACAATAGTTCCATCATCCTGATCAATTTAGTTCAAGTTTTGTTCTCTGATTTCAGTGCAGTCAAATTAATAATATTACTAAATATAAAGTGTCTTTTAAATTACAACTTAGCAAGTCAAAGTCATTGCAGATGCAAAAAAGGTACTGCTACCCTGACCCTGAAACAAATCAGTCCATCAATATATATTATCCTTCAGTCAGTCAATAAATTGACCAGCCAATCAGAGCAATGCAGGACTACATTTGTCTACCTTTGTCTTTAAAGAGCAACAGGATCAAAATGTACTAGTGTTTTTTTCAGAGGAGGGCACTGACAGCTTATTAAACATACATAGAGTTTAATTTTTTCCAGAAGCAAACTCCATTGCCTACAAAGTCTGTACATCTAAAATACAAAGCTGTTTTTTCTCCCAAGCTCATTATAACTAAATTTCAAAAGACAGCATGGCAAACACATCAGCGCTTCAAAGCCATGATCATCATAACAGTACTAATCTGGAGTACTTACAGTGCAACACAGTGTAACATGTCTATCTCACGCCTTAAATATTGTATAATCGTTGCAGAGGAAAATGCAAAATGAAAAAGTACTTTGTTGTAGCGTTCAGATCTGGTGAGGAACAAACAAGAGCTGTGCCCCATTATGATCAGAACAATGGATCCTTGCACGCCTTGTAGTGGTGGTTATTTTGATTCATACCAGTGACTTGAATCGTTCAACTCTGTTCACGAAAACTGTTTTTAATGGGTTTTTTTGTAGCAATATCAGTAGCTGGCAACCACTAAGTGGCTTTTTGCATCAGACTACTCAACAGCTTTATTCAAACATTGAATACTTAACAATCAAAACGAGCGCTATTTATTAAAATTGCACATTTACAGATCTACAAAGAGACTCTCAATAACTTTTTTTAAACACTATTTTATTGACATTTGTGGAAAAGTTACATGAATGCAAGTTCCAAGAAAGCACTCTTCTGTATTATTATGCCAATAGGTCAAAACACTCATTCAAAAAATACAGATTCACTCAAAACACAAATTCACTGAATGAATCCCTTTTTATGAATAAGTCTCAGACTTTCAACTACTTATGGAATTCTTTCTGAAGACAAATTTCTATTCTCTATGTTGTCAATGTTTGGGCATGATTTTATAAAGCTATTGAAAAAGGCAAAAATAGATTAATAAACAAACTTACAAATAACGATAGATGAGGGATAGCTATGTATAAATTCAAAAAATATGTATTTATTTCAATTCTGTTCAGGAATAAGAACCTAAATCTGTGGATGTGGAAGATTCGTATTTGTTCATGACTCTAAAAAGTATCTAATGCTTTGGACAGAGCTGGGCCTTGTGATGTACATGGTGAAATGTCATAGCAACAGATGACTAGCAATTGGCCCATCTGTTTGGCGGCTTTCCTTGCAAACAATTAAATCAAAATACCAATGCAAACAATAGCTTGGATAAACAAACAATCTATTAAGTCAAATAATTCACACAGGGAACTACAAAATAGTCATCGCTACGTTTAGCCTGTTTACATTTCAGTCAGGTCTAAGTTGAACACAGGCTGTCAATCATCTGACATCTTCAGTTGGAAGATGCAGAGAAACAGTAACACTGTTTTCTATTCTGAACAAAGACAGTATTAAGTTCTTGTGCAAGCAATTCTAGGGATTTAAAATGCAGAGACCTTTCTGAAACTCTATTGAAAGTTTCTTAATGTTATGCACGACTGGAGTTTGATTTGGCTGAGGAAAGAAAGAAAGAGAAAGAACGAGAGCACCGTGTTCAATCTGTGTTCTCTATTAAGACAAAAAGATTGCAGAGATGAAAACAAAAGCTTGTACAGTAACTGAACAGTTGCACATAAGGAGTAACAGTTAAAGAATCATAAAAGAAGAACTCTAACAGCAGGAATCGTGTGTATTCTTCCGCTTCTACATGCGAAATTCAACAAGACCAGGCAACAAATCAATGACAAAGCAGCCATATTCTTTTAAATCTAAATGCCATTGCTCCCAGGGAAACAGTCTGTAATCCATCTTATATTAGATATACATCCATCCTAATATAAAATTCTAATTCTGAGCTTCTGACTGCAGCACATTGCAAATCTTGGTTTGCTCCATATTTTCCATGCACAGCATTTTCATCCTGAAGCACAGAGAGCCAAATCCGCAGCTCCAGTAGAAGCCTAATGGGCATTCCCGTTGGACAGGTTAAGATTACAGTGTAAAAAACACAAACAAACAGACAGAAATGTCAGCTGGGCATTAATTAATCTCTTCCTGTGGCTGAATGGGCGTCGAGATGGAGCGAGAGAGAGAGAGAATTGAGCGCTAAAGCAAACAGCTCAAGGACAAAGGGATGTTTTGTGGCATAGAAAATAAATCGAAACTGCCCTATGAAAGTAAAAAATAACCACAGTGAAAACTACAGACTTAAAGACACAGCCCACTTGCCTCATTGATCAATAATACGGCCACTCTGCCCATTCCAACACTGTCATCAAATGAGAAAACGGCATCATTTTAGGTAATAATTCAGAAGATAAGCATCACATACACAAAGAAATTGCTTCTTTATTATATTACTAGGAGATACTTTATCATGTGCACCATGACGCAGAGGATTTAGAAAAGTGATTTTAAAGACTTTAAGGATTTGAGGTATTGCACTAATTCTGTTTTTAGCTTCGGCTGACCTCATCATGAGGCCCACATGTAAAAAGCGTTGTTTTATTGAACAGCCATTAAAAAACACAAATATCTTTATTAAACAGATTGCACTTTTACCTAAATAATACATACCAAGAAACTGCTTAAATAAAAACTTTCCTATGCATTTTCCAACTTAAACGACTTTCCTTTTTGATGACATCACCAGTGCCTTTTACTTGAACTCCTCCCCCTCAAAACATTTTACATTCCCAGACCAATTAAACCAATATTCATAAAATAAAACACATCACTGAAGCAAAATAAGCTGTCAATGTTCAGGCTCACTCGGAAGAACTGAAACACTTCTTCAACAGAAGATGCTGTCTCCTTCACTCTGTGAAGTCACATCTGACCCAAATTAAAAAGTCTGAGAACAAAACCCTCAGGATGCTCAAGTTGTATTGCCATTCTTTTAGTTGCTGTCGCTTCGGAGCATCCTGATGCCTTCTTTTATTCAGCACAATTCACATTTGTCCAGTTCTGTTTTTTTATTTAGTTTTTTTTGCTAACTGAAAAAACACCTCATCTTAAAACCACTGGTTTCATCATTTAAATACATTTTTTTGGATACACAACAGTTTGAATGAAAAAATTGTTTTCAACTTGTCCAAGCCTTTTTCAGTTTAGTGACAATTGTAGTGTCACTAAGAGAGAGCACAGCGAGAAACGACAAAATGAAGGAAACACCACATGACAATGGACCTGCCTTTTACCTGCAGGAACAACTTCACATCTTGAACTTGTAAAGTAACGTAACCAGAACACCAAATTTTAAATCTAACAACAATGGCCTCTGTGCAAATAGGAAATGAAAACAATCTCAATCCAACCTGGAAAAAAGAACTGACTTTTGGATTTATGGGTAAAACATAGCTTCCTGTTTTGTTCTAAATCATAAATTACACACAGTTAGACGACCGAAAATGTGAATTTTGCTGAATGCTTTGTACTTTAAATATATTATATGCTAACAACCCACTAAATGAGGTCTACCACAAGAAGGTGAATTTACTTGCTAGATGTATTGTAAACTGCTGTAGCTTATAAGCAACATTGTTACGGCTGGGAATGACTGCATAATTTAAGTTGTAGAACAAAACACAAAAGCCTCTTCAGTCTCCTTAATGTTAATAAGAGACCTAATTTTATTTTTGAATCCAAATTATAATCTAATAAGAAAACCTTTTTTACGTAATTTTTAGTAAAATTACATTTGTAATGTCAAATAAATTTTTTTTTTTGTAATGGTTAGACAGCCTAGGCTCATTAAAAATACGTGCCTCTACATACTGTACATTTCTGCAAAACGAAAAAATGTTGCTTCTGGTTGAAATGAACACTAGAGGCAGTAAAACTCAGACAAGTTTAAATTTTTACTTGCATAAGGTTATGTTATGACTTCAAAACTATTTTAACAAAACGTGCCACATTAAAGAATTAAACTCGTGTTTTGGCACCACTCTCAACATTTAATTTTAAAACTGCTACAAAACATTCAGTTAGGTCTATAATTATGGGGATGCAGAAATATATGTAGAGATACATATTTCCAATGAGCCTGGGTTGTGGAAGAGGCTCCACACGTCACATATGGTCAATGTCAAATTTACACAAACTGAATAAAATCTATCATAGATAAAAATACTCAAAAGGGGAAACATCATGGTAAAATAGGCTATGAATGTTTATGTTTTCAAACACACATCTGACCCAAATTAAAAGTTAGAGACCTAAAACTGCCAGCGTTATATTAAAAAGCCATTTGAAATTGCAAGGAAATCTAAATCTAAATTTATGGTCAAATACTTTAACCATATCTTTCAGATTTTTTGGTTACTCAAACACATAGTGATCGTAATTTATTTTATTTTATTTTTTTTTACAGTGTGACCTTCCCTATAAACCTGATTACAATTCAGAAAGAGCGAAACATGAAAACACAAAACCCACCATAGACCACCCATCAGTGTTTGAGCGAGCTATTTTGGATACAGAACGTTTTACCTTAATTGCTGTCATTTATGAACCCTTTTCAAGCTCCTTCTATCTTGATGAGATTGTGTATTTCAATCAAAGAAAGGAAATTAAAAGGGCTTGAGCATGTCAGCTTGAAGCAGATTTGATCAGACACGTTTGTCTTCTGGGCACTGGCTTGGGGGGGTGGTTGTTAAACTGTGCCAGAGAGTCTCCTGATTTATCGTTGCTTAGTCCTCTTTTATTCTCCTCTGTCACCCTGTAGCTCACCTTCGATAACAGGCCTAGCGGCTAGTGGCTAGTACATTACACATGGAACAATTGTTCAAAGCAGAAATGATTCCTAGCATGATGGCAGCCTAGTGATTATTCAGTAAGCTATTGTTGTGGAATCACGAAAGCCAACATAAAGACATTTTAAGTTTTCTGAAAAGCAAAGTAAAAATATATATTATTACAATTTAACGGGACAATAAATTATATATATATATGGAAATATATCGCTGAAATATATATTTAAAACTAATTCATTTTAATTAATTACAGTACATAAAAATTCCTGCAGTAAAGTTACTGCTTATTTTAGTCCTTAATTATATGATTAAGTTACTTTATTACTTATTCACAATAACAAATCAAATTTCTTGCAGACTTGATCTACATCCGACCTCTTATTAAAAAAAATCTACTTGGGTGAGAATTAAAATTATATCGCCTACATTAAGAAGCTATGCATTGATTGTGCAAAAAGTTAATTGTTTGAAAGATTAATTCAATCCGCCAAATAAAGCTTTCAGTGATCGTGCCGTTGATTAATAATCTAATTAATCATTTTAAACTGCAGGCATATTTGTTAAATTGTGAGCATTAAATATGATGAATGAAGAGGCAATGTGCTGTGACCACAGATTCAGTTCAACTTCTTGAGGATAACCTGGGGCTCGTATTAATCTATACAACTTGGAATTATTCTAAAGATTCTTTCAAGAGAGTTGCTCTTCGATCGGAAAGTATATAACATCTCTTTGGTGACTTGTGTGTTATATAATGTTGACCAGTACAATCTTGTGAAGCAAAACTCCTGGTTGTCTGATTAAACTGCAGGGCAAACCTGGAGGCAATCTTGCATACTGAAATCTGACAAATCATTTGAGATCGCAGACATGCAAACTGAGAGTAGATATGCCCAGATTTTGCATATGTGATGTCGTTGAATATTTAAAAAAAAAAGAGGATCAAGAAAAAGGCACTAATTGCCTGTTTCTCAAAAGTCTGCTGTAATACATTTGGCTGCCACTTCAGCCAGAGTCATCAAATGGATCAGTTGCCATTCTCCGCTGACATCCATGTATCTAATCGCATTCTAGGCACACGGTACAATTCCTCTTGAATTCCCTTATAGGATAAGCACAGAATGTTTCCATTTCAGTACAGTGAGATTTGCATGCATGTGCATAGTACATGTGGTGCTTAACACTGCTCTGGTTCCACAGCAGCAGGATGGTGTTACAAGCCTGACATATAACAAACAGGCTCGCCACAGGAGACGCGGTAAATGAATGCATCTTGGGAATTGATGGGAAAGTCTGCGCCATTCACCACCCGAAACACATGCGGCAATTTCAACCGCCGATGTCGCATCATTACCAGAACTCATCAGCGGGGCGCTGCCTGCGAGTGAGACATAAATACATGACGAAATAAATCTGCATTCGTTTCACACAAATTCGTTTTACAGTGAACGTAATGGCCCGGGGGTTAGAATGCGGCCACAAAGCGAGGAGCATTAATTAATAATAATTAATAACCCACCAGTTAACCTAATCTAATATTAGGCCCAATGCTCTGAGAAAGCTTGTGGGGTTAAAAGCATTTAAGCAGCTCGACTAATTACTGCTATAGCCTCCTTAGTGTGACGGTAATCAGAAGAAGGTGCGCAAAAATAGACGAAAAAGCTGGGCGCTGGGAGGAGATGGGTGAGGAGGTGGCTAATTATATCAGTTTTGGCACAGAGAGTCTAGAAGGAGGACGGTCTCTACTAATTCCAACCATTATTACTTTCTCTCTTCTTGCCGCTCACCTCTCTTTTATATGCTAGCCATCAACCTGCTTCTGTAAGGTTGCTCTAAGCTCGTTAAACCAGCCTGGACCCTGTCACTTGCTTACGGATTATTTTATTCCCAGTACGGTGCGAGGGTGACAGAATCTTTGGCAGCTTGCCGACCCGCATTTTATACCGTGCTGGTGAGAGCTCATCCCACTCTGCCAACAAAGCACCTGGGACCGTTTGTTTCCTTTCTAACATACCCACTTTTGTTAATTTTTCCCTGCGAGTTTCTATGCTTATGCATTAAGAAACGCAGACTGGCTCTGGTCGCAGCATTCTGGAAGCGATACAATTATTTTCAATAATGAACCAGTGGCTAGAGCTACGTTTTATATCACTGCCACATACTGGCCACCCTAATTAAAACTTCAGCGTACAACGGTTTTAATTAATTGGACGTTTCCCGGTCAAAGTAATCAAGAACAGCACACAAATTAAGATGCCTGACCAGTGTTGTCTGTTGCTTCGTTTGAAAATGGCGAATATAAAAGAGCAGTGTGTACTGTTTCACGTTGAATAGATACAGTAATTACCGCTAACCCCAGGAGTTTCAATTAAAAAATGGTATCAAACTGTATCCATCTCGGATGGCATGCTATGCAATTCCTGATATTAGTATGATCCAAACCCAGCTTTCCAAAAGTGATGGTCAAAGCAGACAGACAGACAGAGAATGTTCTAATATATTCAAATATATAATATATATTGAAAATAATATAAAAATGTTATGTCGGAATTATAATGATGTTAATATTTATTTTATAATCCCCAACTGATGTTTATCAAATATTATTACAGATATTCTGCTTTTAATTTCTTAATTATATTGTTAATAGGAGATATTTTGAAGACTATTGTTATTAAATAGTTTAAATAGGTCCTAGCTTTATTTCTTTCCCCAATGTGCAAAAGTCAATGGGGACAAACATCTGTTTGGTTCTTTAAAATACTTTATTTGGTTTTAAACTTTAAAGAAAGAATCTTCTATATGTTTGTAACAACTTAAGTAAATTATCACAAAATGCTCATTTTTAGTTAAACTATTAATTTAACCCTAACATATGTACAGTGTTTATTTATTTATTTTTGTAAAGTCATATATATTAAAAAAGACAGTTTACCTCATAAGCCCCTATATGATACATTATTGCATTCTCAATGCAAGCAACAGATTATGAGACTGTACCATTTGAATTGAATGACTTCATGCATAAACGTTCTAAATTCATTCCCCGAGGGTCTGAACTACAAAACAGACTTCAGCTACAAATGTTTCCTGGGAACTGAAGAGCTTCCCATCAAAGTCTGAAACATTAAAAGCAGTGAAGCACCAACACTATCTATGGTGGCAGAATCCCAAATGGGCATAAATGAAGATATGTCTCAGTCCAGGCTACATATGCTGATGAGCTTGTAATAGCAAAAACTCTCCTGCAGAGACAGGTTTCGCAAATCTGAGGCTTTGAAGACATGGCGGCATGGCCGGCTGATCAAAGCTCTCGGTCGCAGACACTGAATTTCATGGCATTCTTCAAGGGAGACTTGTGCCAGTCTCCTGTTGCAGTTTAACAAAACAATTACAGTGTCAGTGAGCGGGAGCTTAGAGATATCAAGCAGCGCAGAGAAATGGAGAGATTCTCATTATAAAAACAAAATTCTGGCTCACGTAATGGGGTGAAATTCACAGACTTGAAATGTGGGTCACTCAGCTGTGTTTATAATGATGTCATTTTTCAGCATACTCTTCATATCGGTGGCAAGTATGAATAAACAATCAGAGGCCACTAGAGCCTTTTTAGGCTACACTCTGAGACTCAGTATACAAGTGTGTCCTCATTGTGTCTAACAGCACATCTGGAAAACTGCTCTGAAATAAATTACATCAATATAAAAACGTTGAACGGTGTTCTTACAAGTTTAAAACATTGGCACGCAATTCACTCAACGTTACATCGTTTACGCTGGCTTATTGTAAACGTTTTGCTATTACTTTTCTAAGTAATTGGATTTAGAGATTTTAGAGTTTGGCGGATGATAAAATGAGCATAAAAATTCCACAGACTTGAGGGTGGGCTCTTTACACTTGTGCTACTAAGCGACTACCAAAAAACAATAAAGCAATACACTCACCACCACTCAGAATGCCTGAGAAAACTGGAACCGAATGAAACACCCTAGCATCATGACGATGATAACCTCCATTCAAAAGTTCAAATCTAGTTTGAAATGCCCTTTTTCTCTGTCCATAAAAAAACTTCCATTTTACTCACAAGACATGGGACATTGTGTTGACCAACTTTTGGGAATTGGGCTTTGGGACATTTTGACACACAATTTCTTCTAACAAGTACACACCATTGCCCTGTCCCCAAAACCTTTCTCCAATCAATTCAACCCTTAAGAAATGGCACCATAAGAGTATGTTTCTGAGGACAGTGAGTGAAAGCACACTATTTGAAGTTCACAGAAATACTCAGAGCCAGCATTCAAGTTTAAATGTCAAAGGCAATGCAACAGATGGCTGAGAAGCACACATTTAAGGCCTTTGCACTCCTCAGTGTGACAACCATTTAGAAATTACAACCTGCTTTCTTACTCATCACATACATTACTTCAATTATTTGAAGTTCTTCAGTGATGTAGTATTAAATGTCAAAAGGCTAAACCTTTTTCAATCTCTGTAACATATTTAAAAACATAGATGCAAAAAGAGATTCAAATTTGGCTAAAAGAAAAATATTCACAAAGGCTCAAGAAAAATCTCTTTACATGATTGAGTCCTCACTAGAGGTCAAGGTCTGGCTGGCAGACACCATATAGATGTTTCTCCTCAATTTTAAGGTAGTTTTGTTTTCTGACAAGTGACATATAAATGGCAAATACTTCAGCATATTATGATAAATGTTGAGGATAAATGTTATAGCAGTGCTTGAATAAAAATAACTGAAAAAAAAAAAAAAAAAAAAAAAAAAAAACTTTAAATGTTAATATGACTGAAGATATAGTTAAATAGTAATGCTAATGATTAACTTCAGCCAGGTAACGAAGTGAAACGAAAAAAAAAGACAACTGGAGAAAAGCAAGAAAGACAGAAAGAACTACAGACTGAGAAAACTTGTTCCAGCAGAACATCTGTATAATGTGAAACAAAGATTTTTTAGCTTCCAAAACACAGTGTTAAAATCTAGCTCATGCATCCTTGGAAAGTCACGTGACTGCAAGAATCATTTAATCTTCTTAGGTTTCTAATCACACACCTTGTCATGAATGACACCCACAATTTAGAGGCATCTGCTACACTGAAGTTGGAGATTTTAACTTTAAACATGCAGATAATATCACTATTTTTCACTCATTGAGGTTTAGTCTTATGGCAGAAGCCACCATACAACACTGTAATTTAGTAGGCGGAGCTCACCCTGTAGGGTGTGTCCATTTTTGAGGTAATGTGGGTCTCAGTTACCCACCGTTCTATCGAAATAGTAATGGTTTTTGGCTATTCTTTTTCAAAGCCCATCTTAGCACTATCAAAATGCTGACTGTGTTACCACATAACCTATACATAAATAAATACACCACAGAAACTGAGAATAACCTTTATTTACACTAATGTTTTTTAATTGTATTTAATTCTTTTTTATTTTAAATTAATAGTAAATACATTTAAAATAAATATTCCAGTCATCAGTGTCAGTTAGGACTACTTTCAATCTCATATGGATGAGTAAAATAAAGTGCCTGGAGCAGCTGTTCAAAAAGAAAAATAATACGTTTGGATTTGGTATTTGGCTTTTCTAGTTAAAAGTCATGCTTTTTTTTTTGTTCGTTTGTTTTTGCGAATTTCAAATTATTTTAATTCTAACATCTTATATTAACCTTTGCATCTTGTTTGCTCCCTCATTTCAATTTCAGGAGTTTAAACGTAACTTAACAGGCACTTTTCTGTTCAGTTCTGGGTAGAAGTTCACTGAATGAGGACTTCTAGGACTCTTGTTGTTGTGGAAAAAGGGCAAGAGTCTCAATGTGGGTGGTACACGGAGTCGAAAGGTTGAAGGAACCCTCAGTGGGAAGCTCTCAACATGCCATGCCCCAGTTTGTGTGAAACTTGACAAAGGCCAGTCACCGTGCCAGATCAGTGAGCCTTCCCATTCAACACTCGGTGGACAACAATCTGAGGTCTGAAATATGCATCTATACTTAGCCAACGATGAGCGCATGGCCCTTCCTATTTTTAAAGGGCTTCAAAAGGGTTACCGGTTTAGGCAAAGCGACAAAACATTCTGTCGATATTGCAAGTGCATCTGGTGGCTTTAGTGGAGTTTAAAAATATCAATCCTAATCACTTTAACCATTAGTGCACATGGATCTACAGATGGATTAATGTAGACAAATGGAGAGGCATTGACATTCACATTTCTCATTTTAACTGGATTATCTCTCTTGCTCCACTGACTTGCTGGGGCCACCACTCCAGCTCTGTACAGTACAGTATATTGGAATTATTATTTTTTTGTTCCCTTTTCCCCCCTTTCGGTGTCGGAAACACTTTTCTGACCTTCACTGAGTAATGGCGGCCTAAGTGAACGTTAATGCCCTCTCTAGATTCTTCTCACCTCCTCTGGGCTTCCTTTTCTGTGCACCGTTGTCCTTCTTTCTCTCCCTAAATTCATTTTGCTAATAGGCTTGGGCTCAGATGCGTCCATGTGAATGAGTGACAAGTTAAGGGTGTGCCGGCCTCTTTGCATCCATACTAACACTGGATCTATATGGAAAACGAGCGGAAAGGAATTCTGATTTATGGATCTCTACGGTCTGACGGCTAAGCCTTTCAAAGTACTCCATTAATTAGCTAGTAGATCTTTTCGGGAAAGGGGCTTGGTGCTTTTCCCCTGATTACTGAGTCACTGTTGCCTTCACGATCAGAAAATGGGAGTAAAAATAAAATGAGGGAAAAGTGCCTCGGGTCTGTCTTATCTCCTTTATGTTCTTCAGTCACTTTGGTGTGCCAATGTCCACTTTTGTCCATAAAACCTATGCGCAAACACTAATGATCCACTGATTAGTTCAAGCTTACTGTAAATTCAGGTTAACACTGAAAACTAACTGAAGCATATATGGCAGAAATCTGTCAAGTCAAAATGTTTTACATATATTTAATATTAATTTTCTTATTTCAAAGTGACAAAATAAAATACATTTGTCTGACATAAATACTTGTAAATTAAGCCACTGCACCACCATATTGGTATTCCTCACTGTTACATTCCATTGAATTAATAGGAAATTATACGTATTCAATGAAAAACCGTCTAACAAGTCAGCGTTTTTAAGCTTCCCTGTATATTCTTATAATGCAAATAACCTAGGCATGCAAATGGTTTTTTTTTTTTTAAAGTGGGGTTTTCCCTGCTTATTAAAAAGTAATGTGCATTACAGTAGTGAACAGTATTAACATACAGACAGACACAAACTACACACACAAACACACACACATATATACGCTACTTTTAAATCTGCAGAAACATTTATGCCCTCTATACAATATACCTTTGTGTTTTTTTAGTTATTCATTGTTTATATAATTTCTTTTTAGTTTGTTATTTGACTGCAAATGCGTCAGCAACGATTGTTAACAGCATTGAAGCAGTTTGATTTAAACACTAGTTAAATTAATTATTGATTTAGCATAGGCTACATAGTTTTTCATTTAGGTATTGCTAGTAAATATATTTGAGTCATCTTAGAAAGCCTGAAATAGATGTTGGGACATTAAAACATTATATATACATCATAATTTCTTACTACATAACTAATGTAATTAATGTTTTATACAATACAAACATGAAGCTTTATTTCAAGATGACGGCAACGTCAGAAATGTTACAACATAGAGCAACAGATGTTATTGCATTATTAATTTTAAATAAATCCTAATTTACACGTTCATGTTGAAAAATTCCCAAATAATTATAGACTGTACCATAAACATGGCCGATAAAATCTGAAATAAAAATTAATTTACATACACATAACACGAAAATTAATCTTGTGTGACTGATTTGCTTAAAATCGGGTTCTTTTAGGTTAGCAGTTTGCCTCTGACTCAATGGTGCTCTCTGCCGGTAGGGAATAGAAAGATGGCGGATCGAACACTTCCTGTGGCTTCAATGCCTCTCGGCAGTTTAGAACGCAATGAGTGATCCAGTTTATATATAGATCAGTTAATATTGATAGTCCACTTTAGACATTCTACTAACTACAAAAAAACTTTGTAACATGTTAACTAATTCTCATTCATTTGCAACTATATTTCTAACTATAAGTGTAGACTGTTAGGGTAGGTTTATGGTTAGTACAATAGGTTGACATATACTTGCAAAGTTTCTCATATGGCAGTAACGATATTAATCAGACAGTCTACTAATACTTCTATGACTCCTAGTCGACATGAAGTTTCAAAAATACTTAATGTCTGAAGTGGAATATCAAAATAAAGTGTTACCAATATATATATATTAAAATGTATTAAGATATTACATGACACCTTTATTTAAACTTTTCAACAGTTTTCAGCTTGTATGCAATTACTAGTGAATGAGACCCAGAGTTGCAGCTTTCTAACTCGGCACAAAAATACAGGAACATAGTGCCCTGAATTAAACATACCACATGTGGTGCTCGGTTCCGCCCCAGATTTTGTGTGTAGTGAGATAACACCAATGTGAAATGAAGAGAAGCGGAAGATCTGTCAACGTTTGGCAAGCGCTTTCCTCAGACTCTGACTGTACCATTTGAGATGCCATGTAATTTTCCACATGAAAAGAGAGAGCAGATACAGATATTCCCTTGCCAGGCGCCTAGTTTTAGATGAGGCGTTCCTCCCCATATGTTATGTTGAAGAGTACAAAGATAAGATATTAAGTAATCCCATCCCAAAGAAGTCATCATACAACTTCAGAATGACAAGAAATCTGTGTGACAAAATCCAAAACGTTAGTGTGAATCTCTCATCCAGATTGGTGTAACACGGTGTGCATATCCAAGCTACTCATTTGTAGCAGTCAGACGGTTTTCTCTTTCCAGCTCCCATTGTAACATAACATCTACACATATCGTCCGGCGGGTTTTCTGGTGCCAGACGCCTAACAAGACAGCTGCGTTTGACTTATGGCTTTTGCCATTGTATTTCTCTTATCATTGACTCTCTTCAAACAGGCGTCCCTGACAGTCCTACAAAAGGAGAAGGGTAGAGTCTGGCACGGCCGCTAGACTCACACATGCCAGTATTGTTACTCGCTGATCTCTAATTTGATCATTTTCATCAGGGCGCCATGGGACGCAAACAGATGGCTTCAGAGGCAAATTTAATGGAGGTTTCACAAACAAGCCTTCTTGAGAAGTGGACCAATTTAAAACGTCACTGTACTGAAATGAGCAATGTTCCTCTGCCCGGCCGAACACTTCTGATGCTGCTTCTGCGCAGATAAGAAAAAAAAAGAGATTAAAATATTTGAGGAAATCAGAGCTAAAACATGGCAGCATTTCAACTAGAGTCCAAATGCATGTGCAAAGATTTCAGTACAAAACTAAGATTTGATTTATAAGTATAAATTTGTAGTGCTGATTAATTCAAAAGATCAAGACAGTTCCCCTAAAAAGTTTTTCTTTTTTTTCCATTCCCTGTAACAAATATAATTTTTAATGCCAATTTATTAAGTAAAAATTATGTTTCGGTGATCGTGACGAATCAAGATTAGTAACAGCAATGTATCCAATCTCTATGGAATGAAATGTATCTATAACATTAGATTTGTTATTAAATAAGATACATAATTTTAACAGGTACACTTCATGTGTATAATAATACATTTATAATATAATATAATATAAAATAATATACTTACAAATGAGACAACTTTTTGGGCACATACAATACCAATATAACACAATACAATTGTTTTTCTCTGTCTCCTTATAAAGAGAAGATTTGGCTAATTGTGCAAAATATATATAAAAATACAAAACTAAACAACAAAAAAGATGATAAAGAAAAATTAGGAAAACAAGAGAAAAGGAGAAAACAAGCTGAAAATCTGATCTATGAAAATACTCATATTTCAGTGGTGTAATAAAGGTCCAAGGGGCCAAACTGACCCATTAATTTAATACACAAAGGACAGGGAGCTCTTCTTTTTAAGCGAATGAAAACCACCGGCGTTAATCAAAAAGGAATCTACTGACATTTTCTTGGACAGATATCTTTTAATCTGCACCCAAAGGCAAGGGGCCATTGAGCCATATCCAGCAAATTAATGATGAACAATCTGTAGAATGGACCGTGTGGTCAGTGAATAGGATTACGCTGGCAGCTTTGTCAAGAGCAGCTATACATCAAATTAAAGAACAATGACGCAGCAGAAACAGCACAGAAAAATGATGGTGACATGACCTGCTGAACAAAAACACGATCAAACATCAAAAGATAATATGGGCATGGCAGAGGAATAACATTCCTAAATTACAGAATTGCAAAGCAACCAACATTAGATTAACTGAAATCATATTTTCAAATTTTGCATATTTAATAATGTCGCTCGATGGTCCTCAAAGTGTAGTGCTCTTCATCAGCCCTGCTGCTCTTCACATTCATCATCTTAAGAGAGGAGCACTTAGAGTCAGAATCACTATGGTAGTAAACACGTGTAAACACTTAACCACTCACAACCTCATTTCACTGCAACATCACATACCACTAAAACCAGATTAAACCAAAACTGCTTCAAAGCAGAAAAGTATATTTTCAATTTATGAATGTGTCATCACAGCCTTTTTTGTTAGTGGAATCAAAAAAATGCACAGCACGGGTGGGAAAATAAGTCGTTTTCATCCGATTCAAGAATGAACAAAGACTGTATATAAGATAAAATATAAAAGCTATTTGCTCTCTAATTTTAAAACTCTGCAATTAAAGCAGTCTGGTAAATCAATAAGATCAGATAAGAAGATCTGGCACAAATCCAATTCATCTGAGGGCTATCATTACGAGAGAAAGAGAGGATTGATAACTTGTCATTGTCGTAATTTCTCTCAAGAATTCGTAGAAGCTGCCAACAGTCCCTTTTGGTTCATAAGATAGGATTACTTCTCTAATGAAATGTGTGAAGCTCTGAGTAAACATGCAAACACTGGTTTGAAAAGTCTAACCGCAGTGTGGCTAACAATAGCTAATCGCATTCCAGCCGAACCTCTTACGACTGCCATCTGAATCTTGATCCATCATTTAAAAACTTAATAAAATGCATGGCTGAAATACATCGAGCGACTTGAGAATTGCACATAATGCTGCCACAAATAATCACTACAACTCTCTCCCCCTGTGGCCAATATCCATCTATCCGTTACCAAAACGGATGTGCATTACTGGCACATCAGCTCTCTTTCAGGACCAGTTTAATAGCCTCTGTTCTCTCAGGAATGAAAGAGGCAATAAGCTCATGCCGATACTCACATTCTACCCATTATGTTTTGATTGCATTAGCAATTGAAATAGAAATAAAACTGGAAAAACAAATCCATCGCTTAGCACTAGAAAGATAGTGACAGCAAATGCCCAGTTTCAAGTGCACATGCATGTGCCTGTCAAAAGAAGTTCTTCAAGATAATATTCAAAATGAAATGTCTTTCTTTTCCTGAATGCCTTCAGACTACCAGATTGCAGGAGGAGGAATAGGATAATGCAGACACGTCCTTGGAGACTGGTACAGAATGTCATCCGCTGTCTTACAGCTTTGAAACATCACGTCTGGTGAAATTTCCACTAAAATAACAAATGCAGTTTTACGTCAACTCTTTTCACCGGCAATCAAAGTCAATTGTTATAATTACGCCAGTATTGAAACAACATTTGATGCAGGTAACAACTGCAACATTTTGCATAATATCAAGTCTGCTTATGCCTTCGGGTACCTGAG
The DNA here is from genome assembly GCF_018831695.1 of Puntigrus tetrazona. NCBI lineage: Eukaryota > Metazoa > Chordata > Actinopteri > Cypriniformes > Cyprinidae > Puntigrus > Puntigrus tetrazona. Next base: position 2,530,823 of record NC_056719.1, read on the forward strand.
TCATTGGGGAAGTAGAGCGCAATGCATCGGTCCCATGATAGAGCGCTTAAATTGGGCCATTCTTTGAGCACTGAGGAAGCGTCTTTATGCCCAGTCATTTTTTCCTTTGCTCTTTCCTCTTAAGGGAGCAAAGATCCAAAATGCGTTCAAGTGTGGTGTGTAAGACAGAAGACAGTGATTCTCTCAAAGGCTGACAGGCCTAAAGAGAGTTTCTAAGTATCTTGGGAGCGCAGCTCAAAAAAACCTTCACCAAAAGAGACTGAAACCAGGAGAGACTGAAAACACTGATGCTAAACATTTATGCAGAGTCTTGTATTCAATCTAACAAGAACCTAAGGGTTAGATTTCAAAGCCAAAGATAATCCAGAAAACAAAAAGTGTAGCTTTTATGCGCTAATTAGAGAAAGCAAGCAACAAAATAATTATACAGCATACAGCTACGGAAAGATGGAGCTTTTGTTGTTCGAGTTGAAACCAGGCTGAACGAAATTATATTTTTCCACTGAAAATGCACAATCTGTAAGATAAAAGTACAGTGAAAAGTTTAAGAGTCTGAAAACATTTTTGATCATTTGCAACTGTTCAGATGAGTCTTTGTGCATGTGCGTTGTGGAGTAATATGCTGTTAGCTGGGCTGGTCTTTTTATAGGAGCTGATCCATCTAAGCCTAGTTTTAAAAAAAGTCACAAGTGGCTACACATGCTTCATCCACAGAGCCAAATGCAATTTCCTTTTGGGAGATGGACAGGTTTAGAATGCAGTGAACAATGGAGCTGGTTTGTGGGACATCGGGCGCTGAGAGACGGCGGGCAGCTCACCCCTCAAAGCCGCTCACAAGCTACTCTGTAAAAAGCGTTAAACAATGGTCAGTCCCAGAGTCCCACTGCATCTCAAAGCTCCTGCTTTTGTGAGGAAAGAAAAGCAGATCAATTTTTCTGCCTACTGGAGTCCATGCCGTCCAATGTGCCAAACTTTAAAAATGAGAAACGACCAAAAGTGGCTGAGCTCATGCCAAAATATTTTTAGAGAAATCATCCTGAGCAGAAACCCAAATACTGAGATAACTAAGGTAAGACCGAGAACCACATACTATTGTTTCGTGTCATTTAGGGTTTCTCTTAAGATTATACCACAATAACATTAAAAATAGAAAAAAGAGAAAAACATTAGGGATCCGTAGTATTATCAGAAAATATCCTATTGCGTCCGCCATCTTGGAACAATCTACTTGACTTCATTCACCATACCGTAGGTTTGCATAGAGCCGTTGGGTTCAACAACACTATGGCAGATGGCTTACAGATCGCGGCCCCTTAAAAAAAGTTGCATCAGTATTGGCTACATCACACATCCCTAAAAAAATATAACCGATGCAAATCAGAACATCCATGACACATATACATACGTATGCCAATAACTGGATCAAAGGCTTCAGTGGCCCGGACTGTAAAACAGGTGTCAAAGTTCATGCCCCTGTTCTGTAAGGGGCACATTTTAAGCTCAACTCAATCCCCTGTTCACACGCGTCTACATGCATGCTTCCAAAAACGTCCACAGCACATACCAGAGACACTTCTCTCTGAATACACACGCACCAAAGTTTAATGCACAGAGCTGTATGTTTAGAGAGAAATACAAGCTACTTTTGAGGGGCAGATTCTAATTAAAGGCGACGAGGCCTGTTAAACGACAGGCTCTCCCTGTGCTGATATGGCCTTGGCGGCCCCTCTGCAGGGAAACATTAATTTCAGTTTCACTCTGCTTCAGTGGTTCCCCTCCGTAACTTATGAACAGCTCGTGAAATGTCTCTCGTTGGCCTATCCGTTTTAACTGTCACTAGGAGGGCACATTTCAAAACGGCCGTCACACAATAAAGCATTATGAATGGAACCTCGACTCTATGCCAGTAATACTATGAAAACAAGAGACTGTCTGGTTTCAGTGTCACAGAGCTGCTATTTTTCCCCCGTTATCCTTTGCATTAGCGTAAAAGGATTATGCTGTTACAAACCCGATACAGGGTTGAGTGGCAGAGAGGCAATAATGCTGATTAGCCTTGTCAGTCAGCAGAAAGTCCTGACCCTTCATATTTATTTATTTATTTAAAGTAAGGCTTGAGCTCAAGAGGAAATATAAGAACAAAATGAAGGTTAGAGTCAATGTACGTGTTCGGCGGAGGTTTGCTTTGGTATGCTGGAGTAGCCTCCTGACAGGAATGAAATGCTGTTAAAGGATTAGTTCAACCAAAAATGAAATTCTGTCATCATTTACTTGCTCTCATGTCATTTCAAACCCTGTCATGGCCTTCTTTCTTCCTTGGAAGAAGATAAAATGGGGGAAAAAAATGCTAATTGTTAAAAACGAAAATGCTATATTTGATGAAAACCTGCTCTTTAAACTTAAATAAAAAGAAACTAAAAAATGAACTCAAAAGCAATTAAATATTTTAAAACTTGATTGCTTATAGCATATTGCCAGCTCACTAAGTGCCGCGTTTGCAGTGTAAAAAAACAATGAAAACAATGCTTTAAATGAAATCGACCAATCACTGAAAGGGTTTGGAAAAATGAAAAGTTGAATGACTCGTTTGGGAGTCATTGAACAAATAAGGTAAAAATGAATGCATATTATAAGTAAATTAATGGATACATTTAAGTATGTATGTATACATATTTAAATATATCTTTTCATTTACTTTAAATATTAAAAAGGAAAAATATAATATTTTCTTATAATTTCTATTAGAAGAAAATGAAAGGATATATTTAAATATGTACATATAAATCTTATATATAAATATTTAAATATATCCCTTCATTTTCTTATAATATGCAATCATTTTTACCTAATAATACACGGTTAGCAATGTTGCTGAGAAATTTAATGCAATTAAAAATGAATTAATTTATAGCAGCTAGTGCATTAACTTTGACAGCCCCTAAAGGACAGTTCTAAAAGTAACAACACAATAGTAGGATGAGCAAACAATTACATAAATGCAAACCTCATAGAGCAATTTTCTGCCTTTTACATGAATAGAAACTATAAAGCAATAAGGTCAAAATAGCAATATGTCCCCGACTCCCCAGACACCCATAAGGTCAGAGCTGCAATGTAATTACACAAAATTAGACCATATAGCTTCAGACAGACCATAAAATGATCAGATAGTGTCCCTTCTTTGCTAATGTCGCAATTAAATTCAAGCACAGTAATCCACTTAAGTGTGGCTGGATTCTGTTGATCTGTCTTTGCAGAGCATGCAGCTCGATCTTTCCCCACAAATCCCTTCATCTCATTCCCTCCAATCCACGCTCAAACAAGAAAGCAGCATTTATGCATATGAGACCTACTACATTTATAGCAGTAAAAGTCTTGGTCTCGAGCACAAAAAGTGAGTTATAAAGAATCAAAACACTTAGCAGTGTCTGTTTACAGAACCACAGGAGGCCAAAACCTGCATTATGTGATTCCCCACTGAAAACTTGCTCTTTTGAAGCCACTTTCCTCTCCGCAGCTAGCAAACAGCTGCAAAGGCATGATCAAATACGGCCCCTAACTTATAATCAGGCTAAGCCCCTACGGTCCTTCTCTTCCGATGCTTTAAAATAAAAAAATATATATAAATAAATAACTAAAACATCTCAAACAAAAAGCCACGAGTCCAGCTGAGTCCTACAGGGAATATCCTCCCGAATAAACACTTGAACACTACGAAGCAAAACACAATGAGCAATTAAATGAAGTGGATTTTGACCACTCCAGTTCTTTTTCTCTCAGGCGTCTGCAGAGATCGGCCATATGGACACCAAAGTCCACGGGGGGCGCTGAGAACATCTGAAATCCGACATGCATTTGTGAGAAAAAAATGCAGAGACCAAAACCGGGTGAGAAATTTGACAGGGTGTACGAGAAAGAGAAAATAAAAGGGCCGACGTAATGGGAAACATTACTCGCACCGAAAATTATTATGTATCTAAGGGCCCTTCAGCGTAAATGTGGAAGCCAATTAGGTAGAGTACGAAGCTGTTACATTCAGTTTGGAACGTGGATACATCAAGCTTCTCTATGTTACAAAGATAAAGGAACACAATTTTTGATAGTGGCAGCGCCCGAAGGTGAGCTCAATTCGGTCTCACAGAGGAGACGCATGATTTAGAGATGCTGAACATGCCTCATCACATGCCCTAACAAAAAGCCTCTCTCTGAGTGAAATGACACTGTATCTTCCCCAGCTATCCGCCCCGTAGAGTAAGGCACATTCACGCTTGTGCAGAGGCAAGAAAGACGAGAACTGATGAGGCCATTATTCTCCCTGATAAAGGGTGGGTGTATGCCACAGGACAAACACAATGGCACACTCCGCAGGTAAATTACGCTCCTCGCTGCATTGTAATCATGTTGCAATCACTTCTCGTCTCTAAAACCGCAGTTCGCATGAGAGATCACTCTGACCCCATGATCAACTGGTTTACTTCAGTTTTTCTTGCGTTTTATAAGCAGGTTTGCTGTTATCCAAGTCTGAGATCTTCATCAGACTGTGTGAAAACACAGGGCGCCTGCGAAATCAGAACCAGACGCTATGAGGTTAAAATGCTTCACCTAAATGACCTCTCACATCAGTTTTAGTCAACGTACAAAACTTAGCGAACTAAGCTCATATAAAATGCAATGCAATAGTCACATTGTCTTGGGAAATAAAACATGAGCATTTGTATTTTACAAGGGTTTTGTGCCTTCAGTGGTTCTCAGTGGAGCTCAATCTGATCACCTCTGTGCAGAAACGATCCCTCTCATTTTTAGCAAACACTTTTTTTATATTAAAAATTCATTTTTTTTGTAATGATAATCAAATAAATGGATGCTTGGTGAGCATAAGAGACTTCTACCAACCCCAATGTTGCCAAGTCTGCAGTTTTTCCACACAGTTGGGCTACTTTGACACTGGGTGGAAGTGACCCAAATAATGTGATATTTAGCCCCTGAAATACAAATCTTACCAGGGAAATCTTGTAAAAAGAAAAGTGTATTTTACCCACCAGAATGCAGTTTTAACTGTGGGACCCCCCTCAAAATGCCATTAAGGGAGATTTTGTTTTGAGAATGTTGTTTTTGAGGTGGAGTAACCTTTAATGTTCATTTAACATTTACAAGTACATTTTTAAAATCAAAAGTTGTATGTTCACATTATAAAGTTTTTTTTAATACCAAATATCAACTAAAATTAAACACAGCTATTGTTTGTTGCTTGTTGTCAGTTACTGTTAAAAAACGCATTAACTAATGTTAACAAATGAGCTTATTGTAAAATATTAGCAATAATAATTAAATACCACTGTTAAAAGATGTTTTTCATACTGTAAATTATAAAATTATGATGTCTAAACTCACTCTCGGAACATACGATTCTAGTTTTACCATTTAATTACTTATATATTTAGGGAAAAAAGTATTGATTGTAAAATCAGACATTTATCACCCATCATAAAATCAACTGAAAGCTTATCAATACTGGACTGAAGTGTAATATTGGTGCATCCATAATAAAAATCTATTCTAACAAGCAAAAAAATTGAGACTTGACTTTAAACCTGTCCTTGAAAGACATATAACTTGACTTGGACTGAACTCAGAGACCCTACAGTCCTACGACTGCAAAGTAGCCATGAGATAACAAGCCCACATTAAGTATGCCATTTGGAACAGGGCTTCCCTTTTTACATACACTGCACTGCACTCCAAATGGAAGACATGTGAGAAATGCAGTCATATTACTTTTTAAAAGTCCTCCTCATCCAGTCAGCTCTATTACAGAGAATGAAAAAAGCCTATGAAATCTCATGGGTCACCTTCTCCAGCGAGCATCCGCCCATAGGGCTGTGAAAGGCGGTGCAACAAAGCTTGAGGCACTCGTTCACTCTCTCCGAGTTCAATCAGTCTGAACATGCAGCGCTGAAGAGAGCGGAATCAGAGCACCGCAGACCAAACTCAAGAATGTGATCGAACCTTGTTAAACGCTCTTTTCTCTCATTACACAAGAAACACAAAGAGTACAAGATTGAACACATCCTCTCAGGACGCCGTGGGAAGTTAATGACAGAAACAAAGAAATCAAAAGAAAAGCGAGTAGATATTCCACCTCGCTGCGATTCTGCGCACCCCGTGGAGGCGAGCGCTCATTCGAATTCATAAGAGGATAATTAGACAGGAGCAAACTGAAGCTGATTTGTTTTGATTGGGAATTTTTCGAAGGCCGACCAGGCTGCTTGTTCCACAGGTGTCGGGAGCTTTTAGTTCTCTGCTCTCTTGTTACATGCTCCTCTGCTGCAAGGTCATAAGTTAAAATGACATTTAGCAGCATGCTGGGCACACTGGGTAGGAGAATTTATGAGTTTGGTGTTTGGAGGGGGCATTTGATTGAGTCCTCAATCTAGTGAGGTGGGCAGTGCCAGCAGCCATCATTAACCTTCACTCTAGCAGGCGTCCATGTTTAAAGGGACAGTTCAACCAAAAACCAAAAAGCTGTTTACTCCACCTTGTGTATTTCTGAAACCATTGCGGAGATTCTTGGGATGGCCAGGGGGCCTTGCCTCCCCCTTACGATTTAAAGATTTTACTAAATATTTGTTTATTAATAAAATCAGCTCAAAAATAAATATGCACAGAATGTAGTTATTTCAAGATGTTTTATTGACTGACCAAAATCGTCCCCCGATCTCAAAAGTCAAGCTACGCTTATGTCTGAAACATAAATCATATATTATCTTAATGCTTAATAAATGTGTTCTGAGTGCGTCTAGTCTAAAAAAACCCCAAATAAACATTTTAATTGTCATCAGAACAAGTAAGTAACAAGTCTGCCATGTTTGTTCTGACCAACTGAGGAAAAAAGCATTACCATAAATCATTACTACCAATGGTCATTAAATCTAACGGTCACTCTTATCCAATCAAACCGTGCAAATGATTAACCATTGTGAATTGTGTTAAAATAAGGCAATAGTTTTGAACACTGGATACAGCCTGCATCTTTAAGGTCATGTTAAAACTCTGTAATCCAAATTTTTCTATGCAATTCAAATACATAAATATTAAATGTAGGCCTAAATATTTCTGAGTGTAGCTCAGCTATCTGGCCAAGTCTGTTGACATTGTACAGCCAGAGTCCTTGAGCTGTATAATAAGACTTGTATACAAGTCCATAATTCCTCAACAAAATCTCCCTCCTCAAGATTAGCATTGGACAAATGTTGCTTTCTGGACATGGTCTAGCTACAGACTAATAGCACTTCTATAAACAAGACAGGGTAGAGGGGGAGACAGGGAAATAGAGCACTTAGAGGAGAGCTACTTTATCCAGCAGCTAAAATAACAATGTTTCAGGTGTTTAAAAAAAAAATGAGAGGACAGTCTCAGCGCCAGGAATGAATTTACAAGGATTTATGCAGCCTCCCCACTTGAATCAACCCTTTATGAGGTGAAGGACCTTGGGGACACACTTGTTCAAATGCAGTGCCATGTCTCTGCATGTGTGAGAATCAAGGCTTCATTTCTGCTTTTCATAAACACTCTGTAATTGACGCATCAAACCAAATTCATTGATATAACATGAGGCAGAGGTATAAAAGCATCAGAATAAAGCAGTTAAACATTTCCCAGGCAGGATTCCTGCTCTAGTCAAGCCCCTTGATCCCACAGACTATTTGACTTGCAAATGTCCACTGAAACATTTCAGTCAATGGCTTTGATAAAATATTCCCTTTTTTCTCCCATGACCCTACCAACCACTGTCTCAACACTACAAAAAGACAAGATGGCTTGACTTGCAGGTTATGGGGAGCCCTTAAGATGGCCCCAAGAAAGAAGCTGAGATGGTACTGAGAAAACAGTACAGAATCTAAAACCAGTGAACAGCATCTCAGGGGACATTATTAACAGCTGCAATGCATCTCAGGTTTTCAAAAACCCACCATCACATTGAAAGACAGGGATAGACATATTCATTTTTAATAAAGGCGCACTCAATGAGCAACATAGGATTTTTGCCAGCAGTGCTAAATCTTAACAAGCCGCATACTAGGACTACTACTAAGTAATACCGATTAACTAACTGCTAATGTGCTAACGGCTTAACGCAAGAACTACACATGCTGCGATTTGTAAGCATAGTGCCATTCACAGTTCAGTTTATGAACAATTTCAAATAGTCTTTAATGGAATAATTTGTTCCATGGCATTAACGTTTTAGAGAGCCATGAAATATGTACCAATAAGAACAGTGCAGTTTCCAAAAAAACTAACACTAGAGGCAGTAAAACTCTGACACCTTTTATTCCTTTTTACACTAATTAACGGTTTCGATTCACAAAACAGAATTTTCGTACAATTACCTAAAGAATATCATGTTACGACCTCAAAACAATTGATTGGTGATTTTGAACGTTAACCTCACAGCTTTGTAGTAAGTAATACATCGGGGTAAAACAAAAACGAATGCAACAAAAAAATAAATGAAATTGTAACCATATACTGGAAACCAGTGATATCATCTCACAAATCTCTCACATCTGCTGGATAAATCTGCAGACAGCCCAGCTAGAGTGATCACATGGTATCGCCACAGGAGAGATAACACAACCCATTTCCTGAGGCTGTGTGGGATAGAATTGATACTTGAAGGACAAGTGTGAGACTCAAGACAGCCTGCAACACTTTAATCAGGACACCTTAAATATGGTAAACTGTAGACAGAGATAAAGACCAACAGTGGCACTGGATTAAAAGAGAGCTGAATATAGAGAGATTTGATCAGTTGACCTCCACAAACTGCTCAATACCAATGGTCCATTTCATTTGGGTTCTGTGCATCACAAATCCCTCCTTCTACGTTTGTAGGAGGACATAAATAGATAGAAAACGTCTCAAATTACCACATTAAAGCCTTTAACAGTAACACAGCACCTACATCACAAAAAATGATGCCTTTGAGGATTAGGGGTTTCATGCATATTCTTTTCCACTTTTTCCTTTTCCATAAAGGCCTTTCTATTTCACAATATTCAGGATCTATCACAGCTGGCTCCGTTTTTTTTCCCTTGTGGGAAATTCAGCAAAGCTGCTAAAGGAGTTCAGGCCACAACTTTGAAAAGCGCAACAACCCTCTGCTGAATAACCACATCAAGAGAATCAAAAGCTCTCAGACACATGCTTCTGGATTTTTAATTTTACATACTCAATTGGGTCCAGCTTGGATTTCCAACGTGTCGCCGCGCGACTCCTTTCATTCTAGCAGGGTTTCCACTGCGGTGGGAAGTAAAGAGAAATAAAACTTAAGAACAGGCCATGAAACGTCATTACCAAACCAACCTAAGGGCATTCGACTTTTAGATAGTAAAATTGCACATTTACAAAAAAGTGTGAGCCAAATCAACAAACCGTCTGTCTACAGCTTTTCACCGGACCAGAGCGAAGCCGGTGTTTCTCAAATCTCATAAAGTTAACAAATCACCTTAACAGCCTCCTCATTCTGCCCTGCAAAAGACGTCTTGGATACCACACACAGCCATTTTATTTGTCATACACAAAAACTCAGTGGGCGAAACCTTGAATGCAGCTCTTCAGAATGAAATCGATGATGTTATGAGGTGCATTTAATTGCATATAAATCCATTATTTAATGCTATACGAGGCAATCCAGTTATTGGAAGGAATATTGCTGCCATTACGAGCCTGGAATGAGTGAAGCCTTGGCCAAAAGTGAGCTATGTGTTTACTTGCTGGCTGAGCAGATTGCTGGTGTGCAATGATGAACACAGGCTCTCGGGTGAGAAAGAAAAAAGACATCCAGGCCTGCAAGAAGCCTCATAGTCAACTCATCTTCTGCCTACCGGGGCTGACAACAGGTCAATGTCGACGCCAAAACAAGCCTCCAGAGATGGCGCCTTCGGTTTCGTTCCAGCTAACTCGAATCCATTTAATGATTATAATTAGTTAATTGCCTATAAAGACTTGGCCTGGAAATTGCCCTTAACAACCGTGTCACAATGAAATATTGCACTCCAGCAAACGGCGACAAACTAAACTGCCAGTCTAGCAAAGTTTTTTTTATTTCCAAGACTCTGTATGTAGTGAATTCTATAAAAGGATAAAAATAATAAACAGAATAATGGAAAGCTAAAAGGGATGAAGGCCACCAGGAATAGACATTCAAATCTGTTGGAAAGACTTGGCTTTTGTAAGCCTACTGAAATGGACACTACTGCTGCTACTACTATTACTACTAATAATTAAAAAAAATCTATAAAAATAATACACAAAATATTTAAAACAATTAGCAACGATAATCCTGATTAATGGCATTAAAAAAAAAAAAAGGTTTTGCTTATATAATATTCTACCTGGACTCTACCTGGACCATAAATGTGCCTTGGTGCATAAAATACATGAAAGAATAAGGAAGCATATTAAATTCTATTGTTTTAAATTAGTAAAAATATCTGATGGCAAATTAAAGAATTACAAAATTACTATTTTGGGTGAAAGTACTTAATCTTTTAAGGTGTCAAAGAGATTTTTGTTGTAAATATACACAATGACATTTTGGTGGGTAAATTTAGTAAATCTGGGAAAAATGTGATATTTATTTTTGGCTTAGAAAAACAACATTGCAGTGAATTTATTTTGGAAAATACATCAATTTAAAAGCTGTATTATTTTTTATAGTTTCACCTTTGCCCAAAGTTTTCTAAATATATACTGTGTGTGTCTTTTTAGATTCATAAGAAATATACACAGTAAACGGATATCATATATATTATGCACACGTTTTATTTCGGATGTTAATATGTTAATTATTAACCATAATTAATTGATTCCCAGCACTTAAAATATTATAGAATTTGTCCCACATAGTAATTTAATAATTAAAATCATATTTTAATGTATTTTTTAATAATTGCATGTACTTCATATTACTGACAAAAAACATATATAAAAGCAAAAAAATAAAAAAAACCCAAACAACAACAACAACAACAACAACAAAAAAACAAAACAGGAAAACAGGTTATCAAAATAACTGTGCATTTTAAATTGTTAAAATTCAAATGAGAGTGCAATAAAAATGCAGGGTCTATTATTAAGTCTAGTTCAAAGCTGCCCTTTTCAAAAGCACGTCGCATTACGATTATCGTGATTGGTGCAATTATGGAACATTAAGCATCAAATTACAAACAAGAACTTTTTTGATTTAATTGAAATCAAAAATGACTTGAGTAAATTAAGTGCCTTGATGAAATGGTGCAGGTTTAGCTGAACATACAGGACACATTGAACAATAAAAACCCAGATGATCAATAAAAATCTCTCCAGATGTAGATTTGAAATGTATTTTTGGCAAAAAACACTTCCTCTGTGCCCTTTTCCAAGAAAATCCCACTTGAATCGGACTCAACATAATCTGAACATGGGAAAGTTAAGGACCGAACTGCTCCAGGGATTTCTTACCAGGCCATTTTACCAGTCCAAATGAGACTCACCGCATCGCCTCTGCGGGCTGAGCCACCTCAAGATTAAAGGCTCACTTAAAACGGACCATGATTCCCACCGTTTGCTCTCGCTCTCTCCCTCTCTTGAGAACCCCACTCATGTGGACCCTTCAGCAGAACATGGGGCCTAATTACCATGCAGAGTGCATGCTGGGATGCAGTACATGCGCCGACGGTCGAAAGGCCAGAGCTCCCAGGTGCAGGAAATGAAAAACAGACGGAGCAAGAGGCGAACTTGATGAAATGTCGCTTGCGGAAAGTAAGGCAACCACACTCGTGTTCCATAATTCAAACTTTATTGACGGGTTTACAAAGTAGCTTCAAAATTAGGCCTGTACAAACTTAGAAATGAAAAACTGAAGGCCACATATTCAAAAAACAAGAAAGCAGACCACTTCGTATCGAAAAGAGTTTAGGGGGGGGGAGGAGATAGGAGAGAAATAAACAGCATTATCCTTCACAGAAGGATATAACGGCGTCCTTCTGGTAGACACGATATTACAAACACACACACAAAAAAAAAAAAACATTTTAGTTGCATCCAAGGAATTACGCCTTTAATACTTTCTCCTTGTTGTTTTATAGCTAAAACACACAGCAGGGCTGAGACTCCACCATCTGCTGCTGCTTTAGTTTTTTCTACACCTGCTTAGGTTCCACCTGCACCTTCGAAATAAAGGACATCTCCATGCCTAATGCTAATCTGGAGAAAAATGCAAACATCTAACGCGAGGTCCAAACAGGCATACATAAAGGGATAAAAGCGTCCAGCATTGTGCAGCTTGACAGGCCAACAGCGGTCCAGTAGTTAACCTTTTGCTGCTTCGCGAGATGTAGTTGGAGATTGATCCTGTTTGGATGTGGTAGAACTCTTTCAGGAGGGGTTCGGCTGAAGGCCTTTGGAGGCAGCAAGCATTGCTCGCACTTTAGCCATGAGGTCCTACAAGCAAAGAGAAATGGAGGAATATTTAGTACAGTCGTAGAGGTGCAGAGCTGGCAGAGAAACTAATTATAGGATACCTTATAAACACGCAGGACAAGAAAACAGAAACAAATTCATAAGCTTGCAGACAACTTTTTGCGATTTGAAATTCAGATTGGCTTCTGGCTTTGTATGTATGAGAATCTAACATTCTAAATATGAATAAGGATGTCTTGTGGCATCGTATAGAGGAGAAGGCCATGGGCAAACAGAGCTGGATGCCTCCCCTCATTCTACGTGGCTCAGGTTACTTTACCCAAGGCCGGCTGCATGCTAAGAGCCCATAGGGAGAATGTGACACCAGAGAACTCACGGCTTGGCACTTGAATAAACATTTGCTTAATGAATATGCACATTAACTAGTGTCAATTATTTCATAGAAATGCCATTTGCATCAAGGAAACGCCAAACAAAAAAAGCACTAAACGAAATATTGCGGGCTCAGTCGAAGTTAAGGCCTATAATGTAGACTGATTTAAAAAAAAAAAGGAATATACTTTAAATATACTAGTTAATGTGCATATTCATAAAATGTGCAAAAACCTATCAGTTAAACTACAGATACATTTCGCCTTTTTCTGTCAACCAGAGTAAAATCACTTCAAGGTTCTTCAAATTTGAAAGCAGATCAACTTGGCATTACGTTTCAAAACGGTAAAATAATCTTTCCGAACAGGTGGCTGAATTGCACGGTTGTCATAGGAGCAAGGTTTGCTCATTGACGTTTGCTGAATTAAAGTCACCGCTGCCTTCCACCCCCTCGTCCAGTCGAAGGAAAGTTATTAACCCTGAATTTCCAATAAAGCCCCTTCAAAATTAATCATTAAACAAACAATTGGTCAAGAAAAGCACAAACAATGCAGGCAAGGACCAATGTGCCTCTAGAGAGAAGGGTTTGTTGTACTTTAAAGGTTCATTAATATCTTTATTAAAGTCGGTTTTACAAAATTACATTAAACAGTGACTTTGACTAAAAGAGCTTTTCACACCGAACTCGAAAAATTGACACGATGATGCTTTTAAATTTAGTTTTTTTTTTTCCCTCATCACTCCCGTGATGAAACTGACCGTCCAATCAGATTTGAGCTTAGATCACATGTGTGGAGCAGCTGCTGTTGCACGAAAAGGCAAGCTGTTTTGAAAACCAGTATAAACAAACACAGAAGAAGAGTATTTTGAGCGGTTCCGAAAGTTACTAAACATACAAAAAGTGCTTGTCTGCCTACTATAGAATGAACATTATCTATAAATCACATTCCAAATTATTACAAGCAGTCAATAATAGTTTAAAGTGGATTTTAAGCAAATTTTTTCATTTTTCATGGCTACGTCTGTACTTTAAAATGTTTTCTTGTTTATAGTTTGTATATTTTAGGCATAGAACCAAAATTTTTTTATCTAAATTTAATGTTAAATCCATATAAGACATATATCAGAGCGAAAATGCACTGCTCGTTGGCGCCACCTAGAGTGCAGGTGTGCGTTAACAAAGGACTTAGTGTGAAAGCAGTGTTCGTTTCGCCTCACTTTTTCACATCAAGCTTAGAGGGAAACAAACTTAAATCAGACTAAACCAGGGTCTGGGTTAGGGAATCTAGCGCAACACCACCCATCAGGTTTGCGAACCATTCATAAGAAACCTAAAAATGGCTGGATGTATAAATTTTCCTTTCTTTTAATTGCAATTCGAATTCAATACAACTTCCTGTATTGTGACTAATTCACTTCAAATTCCCACACATACACCACTACTCGAACACATATAGATTGCTAAAAGACGAAGAACCAGCGAGAATATGTCTCTCAGATCATAGAGTGTTGATCCAGTACATTAGAGTGACAGGACTAAGCTGGGATAAAGGGCTTTCAAAGCTACCAGCTGACCCGAGCAGATTACTGCAATGAAAGGAGGATATCTTCAGTATGATTAGAGCTCATTACGAGACCACAGCTGGCTGTAGTCTGAGGACATGAATATGGCTACCTAAGTCCTGTTCTCTTGTTTAATGGGAACTTAACAGAGGTTGCTTTCTGACATCAAATGACCAAACAAGAACTTGTAGTAATTGGGACTGAGAAATGCTTTTTGCAGTTGGCTGGTTTCTCTGTAGCCATTTGGGTCCAAACCTCCAACCAATCTCACAGATAACCCACATTTTTACCTACATTCTGAGTTCAGAGGATCACCCCACTTTCAGTTCAAGGAGGTTGCACTTCAATCACAGGCCCGGGCCATTTAAAAGCAATTTTGAAAACTCAAATCCAGTATTGCTATTTCTGAAAACATTCTGACTTATTTAGTCATCTTCTTCAGGGCTCTTTACTCCTGTCTGTTTTAGGGCAGCTTCAGAACGATATGCTTCAATTCTATAACGATATGCTTTCATTGTTCATTTTTATTTATTTTGGTTTCCCTCTGGTTTCTCAGAAAGGGCCAATCCAAGTGATGCCTTTTGATCTCCAATCAAGTTTTCATGATAATGGTATCCATACTTTCTTGCTAGCTGTGAGTTAGAGATGGTTTTGGAGTAGAGAATTTCAAGAATCCCTTAGTTTGTTAAGGGCATTCTTTATCAGACTCCACCATTCTCTTGTACACAACAACAGTAATGTGCTCATAACCTGCCAAGGTGCATTTTGAAACCCGTAAACGACTCCTAATCAAACCATCAGTCACCTGCCACCCTTAACCCACAGCCCATGCTAAACAGTGGAAAATAAGAAAGGAGCACCAACATTTTGAGCATGGGGAGGACAGCACAGAACACTAGAAAAGAAAAAGAGACTATTGTGTTCCTCAGGGAGAATCATAAACCAGCCTCCCTTGTTGTTCGTCTGACAGGCAGATAGAGGGTTTGTAAAATCTCAGGGGAGTAGGGCTAAGATCGAGAACATGCTTCCCTAGCTTTTAATGTTACAGCTTTTTCATTTGCCGGTTGTAAAAAACCCCGCCAGTCTCTACCAGGGCGCCTCATGAGAGCACTTCTTCCTCTATCAATAGTCGGGATGTACATGTCAGAGCTGGACCATTCTCTGGAGGATCTGATATAGTTGCGTGATGTACGTCTATGGGCAAAGGATCAAACTGAGCCGAGCAGAAACCTGCTTCTCTACCGCAGGATCTACGGGTGGTCCGGGCAACCCAGGGCTTTCGTTCCCTGGGCTAGAGAAGGGAAATGGGGTCGAAGGGACTTCCTCATGCAACTGAAATGCAAGCATGCACAGGCCTGCTGAAGTTTCTGCCGGTAGTTATTTGTCAAGGTGAACCGTGCTTCAATTGATTCAAACAGCAGTTGCTGGTTTTAATAAGAGCCAACTCGTTTTTTGTAAGACATTGCCCCCTGGAAGTCCTGCCCCAGTTCTGAGGTGTCAGAAGTGATTTCACTTCTGGGAGAAAAGGAAAGTGAATTAGGTTTCCAAAAGATCTGAAACCATGTCAAAGTGGATGAATAAAAGGCTGTTATCCTGCTGGCTTCTCTTTTTGCTGAAGACCAGATGGCTGCAAGTGAAACGCAGTACTGTGTACTTTATTTATCTTATATTCTCGCATCCTCTTCTCTCTGACACAACTGCATTTTCTTTTAAATACATATAGTAGCCACTTTTCGTCTGCTTTGTATAACAATAAGCAATAGGGAAGGAAAGCAAGCGCACTCTGCATTTCATCCTTGCAGCACAAGGCCAGAGATCATAACAGAGCTGCAGGGACTGACAGCTGCATTGAATCAGCATGCGATAGCGACAAGCTCTCTTTCTCCCATAAACATACACACACCTACATACCCACCCCTGGCGACAGGGTCAGGCAACCAAATCACTGTATTTCTCAGTTTCAGCACGTAAGGCTCTGCAAACAGAGACCACTGAGACCGTCTGGCTCTAAATTACATATATTAAAGCTATACTAAGCGTCTCATCAGCTCTGCTGCACAATTTCGGTCTGTTTTCCCCTTAGGCGCTGAATTAAACGAGAGGGGTAGCAAAAGTTTTGTGTTTTTACAGTGTTTGCAAGGGAGCACCGTATTGATATTTCTGGTTAAGTTTATTCCAAACCCTCAACCTTACAAATTAATTTAGCCCGAAAGTGCTTAACGTACAAAATGCAATCATAATTTCATTGGAAAACATCAGTCCAAGTGGGCATTCTAATAGCTAAATTATTTTAACTTTCAATACGGCAAGAGCCCGAAAAAGCAGCAAGATATGAAGACATAATGGTTAATTACAGCTATCTAGCATTTTCATGTAGAAAAAACAGGTTCTGATAAACCTAGAATGTCCTATAGTCTCAACAAAAAAAAAAGAATAAAAATATGCTTTAATGTTGATGCATAATTCCAATAAAAAATTATATTTAAATAAGTATAATTAAAATTAACTGAAATTCATATACAATGTTTAACCAGCTAAGCAAAGTATGTCAAGCACCAAAAGCCTGTTTTGAGAGATTTTGGAAAAAAAAGGGTTTATGGGCCTATATATTATATTGTATTATACATAATATTACATAAATTATGACAAACTCATTAATTATGGCTGCCTGGCACTTCTACATAGAAAAAAACATATGGTTTTGGTCTAAGTGTGGCACAAATTGCAGTCATGATAAATCTCCAGTGTCCTACATAATAAGGAGAAAATTTAAATATAAATAAAAAATGCAATGTTCATTAATATCTTCATTTGATGATATTTCTCTACAAACATTGATATAAATTCAATCTCTTTATTTTAATTAGGCAATATACTGTAATTAACATTTTTATCATATGAAAGCCTTAGTTTACACATAAGCTTTGTTGCTTAATCACATACCTGAGTGATTTTGCTTTGCACCGAAGAGACAATAGTGGAGGACACTTGCTTGTCTTTCTCCTGAGAGCCACCCCTGTACAACAAACAAAAAGAAAGAGAGTGTGAGACGGTGACAGACAGATAAGGGTCTGCCAATTGGCATGGTTAGTGAAAAACACCTTAATACAGTATTCATGATGACTGGTGACTACGTAACCACCACAGACATCTCAGACTGAAACTGAGCGACCAGAAGAAGGTCATGAAATATTCACCCAATGCCGGAAGAGACACAACAACTGCACAAATAAAACAGAAGTCTAGAGAGAGACACAGCGGGAGGTAAAGAAGCAGCAGTAAAAACAACTGAAGTCCGAGGGAGTCTTTTTGATGAAACTTTAAAAAAAAAAGTCAGTCCCTGTATCCGATAACCCTTGGCAGTTTGGTGTTTTCTCAAGTTTTTTTTTTCTTCAAAAATGTCTTTTATGCTATGTTTTATCAAAATGTCATCATGGCGGATTTGGAGCATCTGAAGCTTTCGTGCTTTGTTCAACAGGTAATAAGTCGGGTTGTCAAATCACACTTAAAACCATTATAACCTCCAAATCAAAAAGCTACAGTCCAGTACGTCTTTGTAACACACACGCAGTGCTGTGGGTGAAGCTTAAATTAATATTGCAACAAAGTGGGGGAAAAAATATGCTCGAAATCTATGATTCTGACTGAAGCGGACTGAGCTTCAGAGGGCGGGCGGCTCTTTCGTGAGGTTCATGCTGACTGAATGTTTAGTAACGGGACCCGAGCGAGATGCCCTTTACCTGGATCTCCCCAGGCTGGAGGTGGGGCTTGTGGCAGGGGAGGGGCTTGCAGAGACTCTGGCCATGGCTCCGCCTCTGTCAGGGGATGCCAAGGGTGAACAGGAGGAACCCTTAAATTGGTGTGATGACTTTGAACCCTTCTTTTTCTTCTTTTCATGAGGTGACCTGAAAAGAGATATTTAAAAAGTTAATAAACTAATAGATCAGCTCAAAACAAATATATTCTCCTGCATTGTTAGTTACAAGAACCACTACCATTTAATTTTTAGAGTTACTCCACCCCAAAATGAAAATTTTGTTATTAATTACTCACCAAAATGTTCCTTTTTTGCAGTGAAGTAGCCCTTTAATAGGGTCATATGATGCAATTTCAAGTTTCCTTTCTCTTTGGAGTGTTACAAGCTGTTAGTGCATAGATAAGATCCCTAAACTTGCAAAGATTAAAGTCTCAAAACAAGAGATACTCTTCATAAAGGTTATGACTTTCCCGCACCCCCCTAAAATATCTCGTTTAAACATTGCCCCACTTTTTTATATCTCAGAGTGGGTTTATTTTCATAACACAGCTCAAATGTTTTTGCAGCGATATAAGGCGACACTATTATTCTGGCTGTCGGTGGCATGTTCAGGAGACGCTGTTTTGTTTTGAAAGTGATACTGCTTTCTTTGTGCTTCCAAAAGAGGACATAACAGTGGTCAAGATGCATTCACAGTTTACGGAGGACTGATTCCTAAAACCTTCAGAACAGCCTATGTTGGCTATAAAGTGAGGCAATTCTAAGTCTGCAAGGAGTTTCTTGACTCCTTTAAATAAGGTACATTTTCTTTTTTAAAGAACATGATAATTACCAATGAAATGTAAATTTTGAGCAGTGTAGAGAAATGGTAGTTTTTTGTCATTTCTCTGATCACAAATGCAGGCATGGTATTATGTTTATGAGGCGTGATGCAACGAGACGCGTCATTATAATCAGCAATTACGTCCCGACTGTCCAATCAGAGCACACCTTGAATTCACTGACATTTACAAAATTCTTCTTTCTTGAATCCATAGAATTTGGAAACTCATAGATATAGAAGAATAATACATAATACAAAGTATTTCATACCAGCTAAAAAAGCCTTGAGTTGTGTGGCTCTGCGGACGAAGCAGTGAAGTGAGAGTTACTGTTTGACAGGAGGTAACACTGTGAAGTCTTAAATCATGCACACAACCCTTCAGCAAGACCCTTAAACCAGCACTGCACCAGTGAGGGGACTGGAAGAGGCCATTCACACATAACAGTCACAGCGTGTGCGCTCTCTCCAGAGAAAAAAAAAGCACACACAGTCCATATCAAGGGGCCTTTATCTCCCAGGCTGTCCTTTATGAATATTTTATTTGAATACCTTGGGCATGTCCTTTAGTTGGAAAAATGCATTTTTAAAGGAGCACCCAACTTCAGTTAATGGGCACAGTGACCTCTAATTACCTGTGGCACTGTAGCAAAATGACAAGACATGTTTGGAGAGTGGATCAAAGCAGTCCTAGGAGACACAATGAGGTTAAAAATGCGCTGCTGCAGACGTGCTAAGAATTCCACCCGAGGCATAAACTATTATGACTAATTGAATCGGTTCAGGAAAATAGATCTAAGTTTATCCAAAAAGACAGAAACACATGTGGTCTCTTACCCTATCTGACTGCCATGATTAAGATTCTCTTGTAGCTTATTGGAAAGAAGAGCAGTATGGAGATAAACAGAGACTTACGAATGTATTTTCTCCATTATTGTTCTCAAAAGGAAAAAAAAAACAATATACAAAGCCATTCTGAGATAAGTCAAAAGAGCAGAAACTTTGAGACAAAAATAAAAATCATAAAAAAGGAAAAGGTTAAACACTGTGTACTTAATGTCTTTTATGAGGGAACAAACTACTCAATTAATAAACCACCGCATGTGATACTCACAGTTGATCATTTCTAATATTATAAATCTATAAATATTTTATTCCATTACTTAAAATAGTATTCATTTTTAACAGTAATAACTGTAATTTTTCATGCAGTATACACACACAATTACAAGTTTAAAAATAATAACATTCTGAAATATTTAAATTATAACATGCAAATTAATATACAAACGCATATGATTATAATTTCTCTGAATACTGAATCTTCAATATCATGGGTAGTGTACTTATGGCTTTTACAGAAGCGTATACCATCACTTAAGAGCTCGTGGCTGGTCTGTCTTGAAAGATTCACATATTTTGTAAAAATAAATTTTCCTACAGAAAGAATAAATGATATTTCACTTCCTGAACCCCAGTGTTATGCTATATTTCCAAGACAACAGCTGCTGCCTGGTCCAAGACAGGCACTCAATCTTCCTCTGCTCGCATGTAAGCGAGGTTCTGCATCCGAGATGCTTCTATCATCACTTTAACAAACCAAACCTCACTAAAACCACCCTGTAAGTGATCCAACCATCCTTCTCTCCCTCTCAATTCTCCTGTCAGTTCCAACCAAAAAGGGTCGAGGGTGTAATGAAAAATGCTGAAGTTTTTTTCTTTTATAGGAGATGTGTAAAAAGCTCGTCTGTGCAACCTCCTCAGCAGCAGAATATGAAGAAACGTCTCAGCTAAGCTTTAAAGAGCACTGGAGAGAGTGGGCTGCCCAGATAAAAACCAATGACATAAAAGCTGGGTGAGATCTGAGAAGTCACCATGACCGTCTCTTTCTATAGTGCTTTGGCACCTTATAGGTGTCGGTAAGAAAATAATGGGAAGGTAGAGGAAATAAGAGAGAGGGTAGGGTGATGATACCGGTGTCATGGAGTGGAGTCTCACAGGAGTCTTCAATAGAAGGATTACAGTGAATGAAAAGATCGTGCTTGCTGCAGACTCTGAGGAAACACCAGGAAAGCACTTTTACCCACTGTGAACAGCAGCATGTATGCTGACAATCAGCCAAACTGCTCGTTGTGATGATATACAGCTAGAGGGTTTACAATGAGGCCATATCACAGCTGCCGTTAATACAAACACTCCATGCAGTCATTATATTTTGTATTCACAGCAGTGTGCCAATGTAAATCTGCAAATGCAAAAATTTTTTAAATAAAATAAAATTATGCGCACACACACACACACACACACACACACACACACACACACACACATATATATATATATATATATATAAAAATTGTAAGCAAACATAAATTGCACATAATGCAGTTCTTAAATTAAATTATAAACACCATTTCTAAATTATTTATGTAATTAGGTTGTTTCGTAACAGATTAATTTAAACATACATTAAATAATTAAGACTAACAGGTTTAGTAAAATATGGTGTAATATTTCATGAAATGCTCCTCTCTAGACTTCTCTTGTAAACTAACGAGCTGTGGACTTGCAGAGGTAAACAAATTGCTATGTGACATTTTATTTTCCACTGTTTTGTTGATGCCTTTGTGCGGTTGAAACACCGATCGTGCAATTACACAAAGCGTGAGATGTTAAGTCAAGTTTATTGGCGTTAAAACAAGTAGTACAGAGGAAGGATAATAGTGTTCACTCGCACTCCACACAAGTCTGCGCGTCACGCCTCAGACACAGAAACCATTGCTGATCTCAGCCTGTCGAATCAATGAGTTTCTGAACCATATCCAAGACATTTATACAGTGATCTGTCATGCCACATCCAAGACTGTCAAAACAGCATTTATTATCTGAATTACCTGAAAAAAAACCCCCAAAAAACAAAACAAACTGTACACTTGCGTAACGAACTGAAATACCCATACCAAAATGGTTCAGTACGGTTATGTCTACCGTAACACCCTATATATATATATATATATATATATATATATATATATATATATATATATATATATATATATATATATATATATATATATATGCCACATTTTTGTATGTGTACACTTGTTCCACTGTTCAAAAGTTTGCGTTAAATATAATTGCAATTTAAAATCAAAACTTATATAACACTTATATTTTTGTGTAAACCATGATACATTTTTTCATGAATAAAAAGTTTAAAAGAACAGCATTTATTTGAACTTAAAACATCTAAATGTAACATCAGAAATGTTATGTTTCAATTTAATGCCTCCTATTAGTTTCTTACTGAATATAAAACCACAACAGTGCATAAAATGAATTTTAGGAAATAATTTAAAACCCTGGTTTTGTTTTTGACACAGAGCAAGAAAACAAAAAAAAACAAACACCAGCAAAACTGTCTTTTTGAGCGCTGATGAAACCTAAGTGCCACCCTACCTCGATCTGGAGCGCTTCCTGCCCAGTCCTGGGTTGCCGCCAATGCGGTAGGTGCTTGGGCCATAGCTCTCCTTTTCTCTCTCATCACGCTTTCTGTCCGAGGAGCGAGCCCGTCTGTCTCTGCGGCTGGGGGAACGAGAGTGAGACCTGAGAGAGGAAAAGAGAAAAAGAGATTGAAAGGAAAGAAACACACTTAACTAAGTCTTGCTCAAGAAATCAACCCTCAGGTTAGGCTTCTTGATGCTGTTGATGGTCTTTCGCTCTTTGCTCTTTAAAACCTTTTTGGAGATGAAGAAAGTTCTAAAAATGAGTAATTGAGGAATAACTGAAATATTTGAGTAATTGAAAAAAAGTTATTGCAGACAAAAACGACTAAATAATGTACAACGCTACATTACTTTTCATTTAAAAAATAGCTTAAATAAAATAGAAAGCTAAACTCATTAAAACCATAAAATAAATATGATACGGTTAATATATTTTAACATTTTTGGGAAAACTACACCCATGAAATGTCCTGTTAGTATCTGGCATAAATCACTGAAACAGCTGTCACATTTTTATCTTTGACAGTCCTAGACTTGTGTGCCATGCACAGCAGACGTCACTGTAAACACTGCAAAGACACTGAAGAAATGTCACGGACCTGGAAAATTTAGGCAATTCAGTGAGCATTGTTCACCAGTGCAAGCTGTCTGGGACTGACACTAGACCTGAGTGGATCTCCAATGGCGAATCATAAATGTCAAGAATGACGGTAGTTACAGTTTACAGTTGTAAATGAAGCAGCAATTGCCACATTAATAGCAGATTTCACTGACAGCAAGCACGGCAGTAGAGTGCGATGCTGTGAATTTGACAAATAAAATTCAGAGTAAGAAAACCCCTTGTGAAACATTGCTCCCAATTCCAAAAAATATCAATTCTGTTCCGTATCAATAAGAATTATGCATTTAATTCTTATGTATTAAAGTTCAATAACAGTACAAAAACGAGCTTCGCTGATCCGGGGAAATGCTTTTAATGTTGACGAACGCATTCCAGTAACAAAACGGATGGGCTGTTATTAAGAGTTGTGCGTAGGTTGAAATGTAATCATACGTGTATATACCCACTCAGAAGGATAATGTGAATTAAAATGAATATATCTTGTATGCGCGTACACTTCAAACGAGTAGAGCAATGAAAACGTGGGGGTCAGGAACAGGCAGAGAGAGAAAAATATATTTATACAGGAAGAAGAAAGTAAAACGGATATTAAATCTAATCATTAATACTCTACTGCAGGGGTGTCGTGTTATTTGATGAAGAGGAAAGTATTTTTCCCCCCACAATAATATATTTGCATCAATTTATTATAATTGTGTCCAGTGCGAATTTCATTTTTCTTTTCTTTTTCCGCTACACTGGACAGATATACTCATTAAGGATAAATGTGCGGCTGGTTCCTGGCGCTGACGCACCGACTGGAGACGAGATGTCAGGTGTCAGGAGGCAGCAAATAAAAATGAGTGAGTAGCTTTAAATACTGACACTGGTATTATTAGCGCTAACAAAATTAGAGGCATAACACTGGTCATGTTTGATGTCAGAAAACAGCCGCATTATAATTACTTCTGGCCTTAGGATTGACAAGTTAATGTCCATGCTCACTGTCGGAGTCACTAACTGAGATACGGGCTTGTTATTAATGAAGGCTATAATAAAAAAACAACAGGCACATGGTTTGATTAATACCGCTTACTAATGCTATACAGTATATGAAAAGCTATCTAATCAATCGCGCCGTTTTCTAGTTTGCTTGATGATGCTGTATTATAATTATTGACTAAAAAGACAGATAATTGGTATATTGTATAAGTCTTATAATATGCTAAATTATTATTATTATTATGATTTTCCTGTAATTTTACTTTTTAGGTTGCATTATTTAAATGCTACTGTTTTTATAATCTATAAATGATCCAATTTTATGCAAAAAACCTTCTAATCTATCAAAAAATAAGAAATAACCTCCAATATTGTTCAATATACACCAATTCAAGTTGTTCTTCTGTATTATTCTTTCCACAAAAATATTAATCAGCACAACCGTTTTCAATAATAATAATAATAATATTAATAATAATAATAATATAATTGCACTGATAATGATAATAAATGTCTCTTTAGCACCAAATCAGCATATCAGAATAATACTAAATTTCAACTTAGGACTGGGCAATATATCATACAATAATCGGACCTCCTTATTTCAACTTTGTAATCAGATGAATAAATCACATTTAAAAAAATATTTTATTAAAAATCTCACAATATTTTTCTTTCCTCCAAGGTAAGCATAGGAGATTCAGTATGCAAATAATGTTGGTTAGATTTTTAAAATGTTAAATATTTGATCAATATAAGTCAAAGTTATGCCAAAAAGAAATCTAATCTAAATCTAAATCCACTTTTTAAAAAAGAAATGCTTCCTTGTACTCAAAAGCTTGACATGCACACTAGCACTTTTCCTCAATATACTTAAGACTACATGACAAACGGTTTATTAAATTCCTCTTAAATTCAAAATCAGCTCACAAAGAATGACAATTGTTGGTGAAACACTTTAATACTCATTTTCTCTACTGAATTGTCGATACTCAGACACACTTGATCAGGACTCGTCCGAATATGAACTGACCTGCTGTAAAACAAACACTCGTGATCTAAAGGCCCTCTACTGCTCAACAGCGTTCAGGGAACAAGGTCAAAAGAATAATGTCACATGTCTGGTTTCAGAAATGTACGTGTTCATGCCCACTAATGACACGGTTGTGGAAAGAGATGATAAACAGGGTGCGTGTGGACAAAGGTGTAGTGCCACTCCAGACACTCATTATCTCAGGTCATCCGAGGAATAATGGGAAAGGGCAACATTGGAAGGCCATGATGGGGCTGTACACGGCGAGAAATTAACTAGGAAATGAGACGATCTGGATTAGATGGAGATGGGATTGTCATCTTAATGCAGACGCTGCAGTCTGCGCAGCGGGGCAAAGCCTATGAAGTAAGCGGATGAACTGCAGTTCAATAACAGAGGAATAAGAAAGCCACCAGGGATAGAAAGATTTCTCATACAGCTCTTAGCTGGAGAACATGGCTAAAGCCAAGGCGATATCTACAGAGCCCCACAGGGGCTCAGCCAAACTAGATTAGTAGTCTAAGAAGAGCTTCTGCCCAAAACTCATCTCAATCTTTCTCTTGCACAGACACAAGATTTATTCTACAAATATATATATGTGTGTGTGTGTGTGTGTGTGTGTGTGTGTGTGTGTGAGAGAATATCTATATATAGAAATACATACACATAAAATAAAAAAAAGAATGAGGCCATTCCTTATCTTGTATTAGAGGAAGCACTTTTACTGCTTTTCAATATTTCAGATATAGGCACACTTTCTGCCCTTGTTTGGCAAGTTTGCTTGGGAATATAACCAAGGAAAAGTGCCAGAGATTGTGAAGGTTGAGAGAGAAGAAAGTGAGGCCTTTTACACACTGTAAGTGATTTAAATGCTGGGGCCGAAATGATTTAATCTCCAGAAATTATATAACGGCGCGTCAGGACGGGCATGATGAGGGGACTGCAATTACTACAACTTCAGCAGCGGATAATGACAAATCGGCCTTGATTTCCAATAAAGAGGACGAATAAAAAAAAGAGGGCGGTAGAAGGGTGAATAAAAGTTTAGAGGTGGGGTATTGCATCCCTGCGTCAAGTTTCTGAGAGTTAAACTATTGACAAGCCACTTTCCCCACATGTATTTATTGATATAGAAGCAAGAAAAAAAGTATGTGAACTATTACTATTGATTTCTGTATATACTGGTCATTAAAGTCTTAAAGTCACAATCTAGCAGATATTCCAATCTGAAAATGAGCTGAGAACATTGAGACCCTATATTTTAAAGAGTTCACCCAAAAAAGTTCCAACCCTCATATTGATCCAAACCTGTATAGGAACATAAAAAGACATTTTGAGAAATGTCTGGGTTTTTGGTCCATATAACGAAGGTCAATGCTTGAGTATCAACAATATTCAAAATATCTTCTTTTGTGAAAAAAGTCAGATAGACGTAGGATGTGTAAATGAAAATTTTTGGGGGATGACCTGTCCCTTTAAATTTCCACATGCTCTTTCCATCCACCTCCAAATGTTTACATTGTGGGTTCTATTACGTCTCAGTGTTAGCCGATCTAAAGTTGCGACTTTGTCCAGATCACAGTTTACAACCATTTTATAAGGAAATCTAAAGTTAACCCAAGGGTTCACATGTTTTTTCCTGCAACTGTATTTCTAAGTTTAACAATTTTCAAATGATTAATTCCAACTTTTAAGCCCTAAAACCACATTTTACATTTAACTTAAAAGGCCACTTAGATTAACACATTTTTGGATGGATAAAGTGGAAAAGGCAGTTTAAAAACGTAATTACATTTCAGTAAATGTAGCCCTAGGTACATGCCATTAGCAATTAACAAGCTCTTTCGTAACAATTTAAATCATTCCTGGAAATATGTTACAACTCCCAAGCCATTACCTGGATCTCCTGAAGCTTCGGTAGGCACTGGGCAAAGAGTGCTTGGTTTGAGATTTGGATGTGGAGTGCGAGCGAGACCTAGACCGAGACCTTCTCTTATGTTTCTTCTTCCTCTTGTCCCGTTCACGATCCCGATCCCTATCACGATCCCTGTCCCGCTCCCTTTCCATCCCACGGGAGGAAGATGAGGAGGAAGAAATGGTCACATGAGAAGCAGAGGCGTTCGCACTCCTTATAAGCGCGCTTTCCAAAGGCTGGTAGTCAAAGCCTGGTATACGAGATGTGTGTTGAGGGATGCCACTCATGGGAAGGGTGGACACCAATGGCTGAAAAAATACAAGAAAGAAAGAGGGATTAGACACATGAGACCTGAAGCTTAACTCAGATGAACGCACATGAAAGAAAACTGCCATTTTAATGAGCAAAATCCAATCAGGCTGCTTTCTCTGGACAAAATTACGGCACATGTGAGATGAAAGCTTGCCCCAATGGCTTTCTAAATTTGTGCATCTGCCCCAATCAATAGAGCCACAACTGGCTTTGAGCTGTCTCGGGGACCGTAACCAATTTAAAAAAGGTTTTTGCCGTCACTGTATGTCTGAATGTAAAAGGAGGCAACGTTACTATGTATGTGGACGGCTCCCCAGAGCAGTGCCTGTGTCTTTTTTATCCCAGGTCTTAATAACTCCACTTCGTTCCTTCCACCCCAGAAATAGCGCTAATTAAAAATACTGGTTGTTTCGCAGCATAATAAGGGTCTGGCAGAAACATAATTGGCCATTCTCTTCTGTCGTAATCACTTCAATATGTGTCTGTCTGGTTAAATGAGATCCCCTCTGCTGTTGGATTCACATCAGAAATGGAATTTCATCAATCAACGCTGCAGCTCACGCAGTCGAAACCACATCTGCGGGTCTCGGTTCATCACACGCGAGGAAATAAAAAGTCTATTTTATCACGAGGCAGAAAAGGCGATGGACTCAATAAAGTCAAGCTCGAAATCTAAGGGCTACAGGTCACATAATACAGCTCTGGAGAGCTTAAATGGAACCAGGACGCAATATCGCCCTGAAGTATTTTTAAACGTGTCCCAATTAATCTACAAATAGTGTTTTTCTCTCTCTATCTAGAATGGGATCGTCTCTTATGTAAAAGACAGTGCATCTCAGGGCAAGAGGGTGTTGGAATAGGTGCTGTAGATGGAAGATTAGAAAAGTGCATTCGATTTGATAACTCTCCAGCTGGAGTTACATAATGGGACACAGGGTTGGGTTTGATTTCAGGGGGTTTTGGTTGACATTTGGCTAGATAAACCCCAAAGGAAAGTGTGGCACAAGTGTCCAGTCTATAACGTCTGTTTTCGAGAGATAGGGACAAAGTGCCCTTCTAAATATCAAGCCTGCGAGAGACTATGTAATCAGGTATATTTTTACATTTTCTAATAGTAAGCTGGCCAGAGCATTGCTAAGCAATTTCTAGCATGTTGTTTCCTGGGTACAGACAAGTGAGGACAGCCTCAAAGCTCTGTGATGTTTTGATCATTAGTAATGGCTCGGATACCACCTTCAACATGGATCTGTGAGATGAACAGTTTTATTGTAATAGCGCAACATTTCACATGATTTGAGCACAAACTTTGTAAAATAAACTGTGCAGGATGATTTAAGAAGTTTAATACTTAGGGTTAGGAGTTTGTTAAAATCCATAACCCAAGGTATGAGCAATAGCGTTGCTTTGCCTTTTAAGTACTACTAAGTACACACCTTCAGAGAAGAGCTGAGAATGCCAGGTCAGCAAAGTTAGAAAGCTTAGTCATTGCGCATATTAAATAAGGAAAAAGTGTTCATCCAAATCCCTACAGTATAAAAACCAGCTGGTGTTCCGCTATTTGGAACTCTATTAAGAAATCCAAGTGAAAGGGAGAGAGCGAGGAAGATTGAGTGTGAGAGAAAGGTGGCAGTGCTAGTAGGAGACAAACGACAAGGTATAACCTTTCATTTCTTTCGTAAACGTTTTCATTTGGTCCTTCACACACAAAAATGGTACGAATCGCAATCTGGAGATTGTATTTGTCATCTATCGATCTATAAATAAGTCAAATGCTGTGTTTGTTCTACCGGAGACTGTGAGTAAAGCAAATATATCTTAGTGCTGTCAAGTGATCAATCGCATTCAAGGTAAAAGTTTTTCTTTACATGTGTGTATTGTGCATATTTATAATGCATGCAGTATATAAATACACATGCATACTGTATATGTTTAGAAAATATTTGTATAAATGTATATTCATAATAAGTGTGTAGAATACTATATATATATATATATATATATATATATATATATATATATATATATATATATATATATATATATATAAATAAAGAATTAAGAATTGCCCCAAATGAATAAAATTAAAAAGAAAAGGCTGATTATTATTAGAGTATTTGCAGCTACTATGAAAAAAAAAAAAAACACGCTCACATACACAAGTATATACCTACACACATTTATATGTATCTATCTACTATAAATATTTTGAGACAATAAGAGACAATGAGACACATCCAAACAGGTTACACATTTAAAGCTGTTCAGGGGTTGTGACAAGTAAAGAAGTGGTACCTAGGACAGCAGAAGAGCAAATGTACAGAGCCATTAAAACCACAATGCTAAATTCATCTGCTTCATCTGCAGTGAGAAGTGTGCAGCATATTTAATCCATCTGTTCTTCATACTTGCAGAGAAAAACAAACGTAAGTGGGGGTAAATTGCTGCTATTTAGTTCACATTCTCTGGAGACACAGTAGTTTTGTTATTTTTTTAAACCATCTCCACTATATTAAAAGTGCTTGGACTGACAGCTTAGAGAAAAAGTCATGGAGGAAGTGCCTCAGGCGGAAGTGTGCAATTACAACCAGCAGCCTTTTCCTTGTATACATTTCTCAGAGTAAATACTCACTCCAGGTCGCAAAGGGCAGGAAAGCGTCATCAGAGACGAGTCACTAGATTTATCTTCGTCAACTTTTGACACGATCAACTTAATTTCCTTAGACTTTTTCCCCATACACTGACTTCACAAGGCAGATTCAATGTGTTATGAGAGCCATTTAAATGCATGAGCAGTGGCACAACATTCTACAACATCTCTCTCTCTCCTATAGCCAGCAAAAGCATTTTCATTCAAATAACGACACCTAGAATGAGTCTCTTTGATCTTCACCACAGTTTACTTCGCTCTCCTGGGATTCCTCGGAAACTAAGGCACAGTGACTCTGGCACAGACAACGCGTTGACACTCAGCGCTGCGATAATTAGCTTGGGCTTCCTGAAACGTACCATTATTTATGATTCTCTTTAGCTTCTCTAAACGAAAGGCTATTGTTTCTCTAATTCTGGAGGAGCATCTGGTGAGCTTGTAGTTTAGGACAATCGTTCCAAAGGTACTTCAGGGAAACAGTAGCAGAATTTATTCCCTATTTCTCTTTAAACACACAATATGTCATGGGAATGGGAGTCTACAACGCTATTATCTTCGTAATTACAGAGGAATGGGCTACATATTCACTTCTCGAATTTCCTTTGCCACAAGAAAAATGTTTTCCTCTAAAACACAAATTCAACACCACACTTTTGAGCTCCAAATCATGGTAGCCAAAGTCTAAGAAGTTTTTCACAGTCCACTTAAAGGTGCACTATAGTGGTTTTAGGGACCACGGGGAAGCTTTAATCTCACCCGACATTCGCATGAAACATTAGGACACTTTCCTTCCCACAAGATCTCTGATTGAGGTCGATGAAGGGATTTTAGAGTATCTGAAAGCTGCTGTGTGCAACCTGACGACTCTGTACACATGGTTAGGTACCTGCCAAATCGCCTTGGCATCTGCTGGTCAGTGAAAATGCAAAACTAAGTAAGTGCTGAAGGGTGAAGAATGATTTGTTGATTTCTGAGAGTTGGAAAGGGAGAGATGTAGTAAGCAGTTGAAAGGAAGCGATAAAGCCATTGAATCATGCTGGATGGCAAGCGAGGGATTATGGTAGGGAAAAACGCAAACGAATGCAAGATGGTTACATTTTTGGATTCAGTCATTTGAGTAATACAGCATATCCTGTCTTTAATAATAGTGACACATGGAAAAACTATGTGAACTCTTTTTGATTAAAAGGATAGTTCCACCAAATTTTTCATTTGGTCACCCTCATGTAATTTCAAAGTTTCTTTCTTATATTGAACATAGAAGATATTTGAAAATATGCTGGTAAATAAACAGTTCAGGGCCCCTATTGACTTGCATGGAAAAGAATGGGGACCAACAATTTTTTGGTTTTCCTGAATTCTTTAAAATACCTTCTTTTGTGTTCAACACCTGTAATGACACGAGGGGCAGTTAATGATCACAAAATTCCTTTAACTTCATTGGTTATAAATTTTAATCTAACTTTGTTTAAAACAAATATCACAAAGACATATTTCCTTATATCCATTGAACACAGTGTGAAAGTACTAACACCACAAGGAGGAAAAACTAGGAGTGAGCACCTAGGCTAAAGGCCACTAGGTAATCTTGGTTTCAACTAACCTCGAGTTCACGCAGAGAGGCGAGTTGTTGGTGGTGTTGGTCAACGTGGCCCTAAAATTTTGGGTCTGCTAATCATAAAAAGCATTGCCTGATATGTACCAAACCTCACGCAAAAGAGTACTGAGAACATCTGAGATTGAGAACCACTGACCTGCAGAAAACTGAAAGGGGTCTCTAAAAGCCTTGATGTTTATCAGTCCTTGGTAAGACAAAATGTCTTTCTAAAAGAACTCCTGGGTGTACCATCACTCTACTGTGCAAAATATTCTGTGAACAGAAAAAACCCAAGTGGAGTTTTTTGAGGAGGTGGGGGGAGACACTATACAGAGGAAAAAAGCATAGCAGTGGAGGAGCCATCCTGGATTTCAACAGCTTTTATGCCTCGGGGCCTGAATCGCATGCTATCATCAATGAAAAAAATTAATTCCCATGTAAGAGACTGTAAGGTCACTTGACTGCCAACTAAAGAATAATGACACAAAGCACTAATAACAGAAAAGCCTCAACAGTACCCAACCTGACTTGGCATGCTATGACATGACCTTAAGAGTTTGATTTCTATAAGATATTCTAATTTTCTATACTGAATATCTAATATCAAGAGATAACTTTTCTAAAGTTTACAAGCAAATATAAGGGTTTGAATTTTTTCCACCCTGCACTGTACAGTGTTCAATAAAGACATGAACTCCTATGTTACTTGTAACAGACTGTGTTTGTCTATTAAATTTCATTAACGCAGAATCTCAGATAAATCTAAAGGGTACACATTATTTTTCCCAGTAAATGTATGCCATCTTCATCTTATAACAACCTTTAATTAAACAACAAATAAATTCAGAATTTCTGAATATGAGAGATTGCAAGCTACTAACTCCCATCAAATAGGGACAATAAACATCAGTAATTTAGATGTAACGGCTGCAGTTCAACAAGTCAAGATGGCTGAATTCAGTGCTCTCAGTACTGGTGGATGAGGAGTGAATGACGGATGTGTTCACATTAATCAAGCAAACAATGAATAATCTACAAAACTGGCAAGTCATTTATGAACAATCCATGAATGTTTCAATGCTGGTGGAGCTCTCATCTTCAGAGGGGTAGAAATACTCCTTTTATGTCAAAATAATTAGCCTGTTTTTCTGCACTATGCCAATATGATGAATGGGCATCTGTGAGGAGCTGCTTGGCAAAGTAACAGCAACACAACAGGTTCTTACTGACGCTCTGGAAGGTTCACACCAGGGAAGTGAACTATTAAAAAACACAGAGATTTTTCTAAATGTAAGGCAATCATGAAGGGAACTATTATAACAATGGCTTTACTAAATAGCAGTTTGCTAGAAAAACGATGACCTGCCAACTTACGGTGGTTAAAAAAACTGTAAAATGTGATTTCAATTATATGTAAGAAAACTAAATTACCATTTAATTGATTGGGCTCTTTATCAGTGTCTCATCTTTTCTATGTATCTCATCTATCATTGGTCAAAAAAAAAAAAACAACAACAACAACAAAAAAGCAGTCATTTAAATTTTAAAGACAAATTAACCACAGCCTATACAATTTCTGCATACTAAATATGAGATGGTTGAACACCAGCTTCAGAAATCTCTGTTCCAGACATGATACACACAAAACGCTTTAGTGACACCACCAATCCCCGCATTGTCGTTTAACACGGACAAAAGAGAAGTGCCACGGCACCGAGTCTCACCTCCCCAGCCCTGCTTTTGTCACTAATCAGGAGCGTGTTCCCTCCTGAGTGCTGACTGTCTTGTTAAAGCAGTACCTGCTGGAAACACCTCTCCCACGAGAGCTTCTTTAAAAAAAAAAAAAAAAAAAGAGCAGCTTGGATAAAGAGCCCAATCAATTAAATGGTAAATCACACATCAGAGGTAGAAAAGCGCCACAGCCCTAGGGCAGGAGTATGTGCAACTGGGAGCGTGAACAAGCTCAAATATACAGACGCACACTAAGGGCACATCAAGCAGGTCCCGACAACAACACATCCAGGGTAAAAACAATCACATATGAAAGACAGTAAATGTGACACTAGGGAGACCTTAGTCTTCGTATGTCTGCTGCCTTCATACTCTGATAAATACTGCTTAAATAACAGAAAAGCACTTTATCCTCCAGGAAAGCTCTAATCTGATTGGCTGACTTGGCAAGAACTGTAACAGCACACAAGGTTTTTTTACTTTGCCTAAAAAAAGTCAACAGATGTTAACAAGGTACTGGGCTGATATAACAATGCTTTTAAGGGTGAAATTTGTCATGGTTTGCCATGCAAATGGAATCAAATCATTTAAAAGATATTCAAAAGATATTTTTTTGCAAGATTTATTTGAAGATAAACATGCTCATGGCACATAAAACATGTTTTTGGTTGTTTTATATATTGAATTAAAAATAATTAAAATTACAGAAGAATTCTATGTTCAATACATGTCCAAATCACAGAAATCAAGTTTAAAACCCTTGGTCTATAAGAAGAGATTCACACCAAGCACACAACCTGCTCTTCAAAAAGAAAATAATATAAATTGGAATCTTACAGACCGACAGGAAATACAAGAATAAGCGAGGTGGGAACTGGCCTGGTTTTATTTTCAGCTGTTGTGAGGTCTGCAGTGGCTTCTGGGTATTGTTCTTTCTTAAACCGTGACAGTTTGCGGTTGACTTGAACAATAGGCACATTCCTAAGCGAAAACACTAAATCAAGAGTGAAGGTCAACAAGGTGGGCATACTGTAAAATCTGATATTCTTCTCCTTTAAAAGGCAATGACGAGGCATCCTGTAAGCACCACTATGTGTTCCACTTAATAATGAAAGGTCAATAATAAGAAACAGGATTAAAGTAAAAGCCATAGTAATAAAGCAGTCAATCTAAGAATGATGACACAAGGGTCGCTGGAGAGTCGGCAGTCCACTGTGAACAATTTACAGTGCATTCCTCAAATGAAAGACGGCGGAACGACCAGCTGGCCCAAAGATTTTCTGCAGGCCGGAACATTTCCTAATTAATCTGAATACACTCAAGGTGAAAAATACGGCTTTAATGATTACACGCCGGCTGTTTATTTAGCACCCAGAATAATTCTTGACAACATACTGAGTGAAAGCCTGAGAAGCATCAACGTTTTCCTGGCTGGTGAGCTGCGAGGTGGAAATGCCAAAAATATGGCATTTTGAGTACTGCATAGCCACTATACAGTTTTTCAGATGGACACGTACAAAAGCATTGACAAAATGCACAAAGACAAACGCAATCATTCAGATACTGCTGTCAGAGCAGTAAAAGCGGTGTGGTAAAATGCCAGTACACCAGGGACTGAGGCAACCTCTTCTAACCTCTCTTTGACATCATCTGCACATGCATGCTTTGAGACCTGTGATAAAACATACAAGAATAGCAGAGGGAAAAAGAAAGAAAGAGAGAGAGACAGAAAGAGACTGAGCAAAAACACTAAAAAAGCGGCACACCACCACTATTAAAGTAAATTAAATTTCATATAAAAACTGGCATTCAATAGGGGTTTAACGATTCACAGACTTCATGGTTCAGTATGGTACATTTTCGATATAGCAAAAACAAAGAAAAAAGTGATATTTAATGGACTTTTTTGTAACTTTATTTAAACTAACATCATAAAGTGTAATCTTAAAAATATTTCTGACTTTGGAAGGCCTTTTTTTGCCAGTACTAAGATGATTGTGCAAGTTATAAAGACCAAAAAGGACCACAATATTTTGAGTCTTCTGAAGTCTTTATATGAACAACAGATAGAAATTTATGTTGTTATTAATTGGGAATCCTACTATTAAATCATTATGTGTGTGATAATAATTTCACAAGTTTCTGTTGATGTTTAAAGTTCTTCACTGAGTCATCTATGCCAATACAGAACAGGTTTTAGGTTTCAAAAGACATAAGGGGGGCAGAAATGACAACAGACTTTTCATTTATGGGTGAACTAACCCATTTAAGAAGTTACTTCTGTCTTCTGAATGACATTTGGGATTTGTGACAAATGGTCCACCAGTAAAAACAAGGTCTTTGTTGAGGTAAAAATTCTTCTTTTCGCTCAGAGCTAATCCGCAGCCAATTTACTCCATTTAGGTCAGGATAAAAGTTATAGCGGGCTCTTAAATCTTTGCTATGGATTTATGTATAAACTAATTAGAGCAAGCACAGGCACAGTGGTGGGGAGACTCAACAGTTTCAGATCGCCTCATTTCCTTAGGGTCTATCGATTCCGTTCCCCTTTTTTTAATTCTGTCGTGACTGCGAGCAGGAAAAAGGATGGCTCCAGTAAAATATTTGGCTTAACCCGAAATCAGGCTCTCCATTTGATGGTTGGTTTCTAATTCATCACAGCTTGTTTTCATCAGTCGCTGACCTAAAACAGCATCACGTAAAAAAAAAAAAAAATATACAAAACCAAACAAAACCAAAAAAAATTTAAAAAGTCTGGTTATTTTTTATTTTACAAAAAGAATCACCAACATGGCGAACCACTAAGCCAAGCATCTAACAGTAATCACAGCTATATAAGCTAGCTTTTCAATTAATTCAATTGGCTGCATGGCAACGGCCCATTAAGGCGTACTTTAGATCCTGAGAGCTGTGATTAAGGTTAGTCGGTTCTAGTCAGAATAGTGTTCTTTAAAACTGTAATCTGTCGGAGCCCATTGATCAATTCTAAGCTAGCGTTTGGCTGTGGGTGTTAAGTGGAGGATTACACTGGGGAGCAAACTATTTGTTTAAAGGAAAAGAGCACAGAGGCTGTGAGGATGCACACGGACACTACAGAAAGTGGCTCCGGCGTAAGCTGCGCTGATACCGTCTCACGGTGACAGACGGATCCATAAGCACAAATCCAATACAGTTTTGGGGTGTGCTCGATTGACCGCTGGGTCTCGCCAGTAAACATGCCAATGTCTCTGACACCAGAACTGTGGCCAGAAGACACTTACTCCAGACCTTATGTTGGCAAGCCGGCCCGCCAGAAGCTGTACTGCTATTGGCAGAACATCCAATGGCAATGAAGCACAGAAAAGCACTGCACTGATTTAGCAGTTTTTTCAAAGTGCTAATTTGGAGCATTTTGTTCTTGTCTGAGGGGAAACACAAATAGACTGATTTTTGGACTACACTATATAAAAACCGTTGCAGTAGGATTACAAAAATAACAATTATTTAAAAAAATTCACTAAATCCTGCCAAAGCTTTGGACATACTGAGATATAGCCGCATATAAACGGCATTTGGCAGATGTTCTTTGTGCATTATTTCAACTCGGCTAACTTATTTTAATTTCCATTAGGTAATGCACTTGTTTTCTAAATAGCATGAAATGAAACTTTTAAAATTAATCAGAATGAAGCAAATAAAATAACACAAAAGCATTCTTTCGAGATACATGACAAGCTTACTTTGTTACGACTTTCAAACCCTGCAGCTATACATACTCGCAAGAAAGCAGGAAAAAAATTATTTTCTTGTTTCACTGAAGGTGCATCTCTATAATACTGCAAATAGCAGCACTGAAAAAACAAAGACATAGGCACTGACAAAGACTCTTTGTCTCCTTTTCCCCAAGTCTTCCGAGGCCTGCCATGTTCTTTCTGAAGATGCAAGCTGACTCACAGCTTCTGTCTTTAGTCTCATTTCAGATCTTGAACACAGAATTGCTTAAGTTAATATCATAATTCTTTCATGACGGCAGTGCTTCAAGCTTCAAACTCAAGTCAAAAAAAATGTTTAGTGGTCTAACAATTACATTTCTTGAGAACTGCCATTTTTTTTTGAATATCAACCACTACATGGAATGCTCTATATAGTGAATTGTAAACAAGCAAACTAGCGAGAGATTGCGGATGCAGCAGCTGTCAGTGCACAAACAGAACTTTTTTTTTTTTGACAGTTTCGAACATGTAGGCTTGTTTTGTTGT
Source organism: Puntigrus tetrazona (assembly GCF_018831695.1). Classification (NCBI taxonomy): domain Eukaryota; kingdom Metazoa; phylum Chordata; class Actinopteri; order Cypriniformes; family Cyprinidae; genus Puntigrus; species Puntigrus tetrazona. The sequence goes on from NC_056719.1 coordinate 2,568,382, forward strand.
AGTAGGCTAGAACGGGTTATATTTATTTTGTAGGCCTCTGGAAATATATATATTAAGTCTAAATCTAGAACTATAGCACAAAACAAATTAAAATTGTAGGCTGGATTCATGGATAAAATATTTGCAGTTTGAGATAAGTTTATACATGAAATGCTGTTTTGTATTATTTCTGATCATGTTTTGCTAGAAAAAAAAATGTACTGTTCATAGGAACGAACCTAAAATGGGGAAAGAATAAAAACGACAACAACATTCCTCAATATTGAATCCTAGTTCCCATTTTCGAAAAGCGGTCCGTCATTTCAATTCAGCTGTACAGAAGCTAAAACATTATCTATCACTCAACCAGATGCAAAATCACAGTACACTATTCCAGTGCCATCAGGAGAAAATGCTGTTTCAAATCACAGCGTGTCTGAAGCCGTGAACAAAATATCACAATGATCATGAACAAACATGAATAAATATTGACTTCCATCACAACATTATGGTGGTCACAGCAAAAAAAAAAAAAAAAAAAAGAAAAAAAGATGTATGTATGAATGTCCTGATCTCATTCCCTCTCCCAACCCGCATTCAATAAATGTCTTTGGCTGCTTCGCTCTCAAATTTTCTGCTCTTAATGATTGAAAGCAATTGCAAAAAATGCTGAAACTGGACCACTGTATCCCTGTATCAGCTTTTATTGATTCACATATTTTCACTAAATCCAGATAAAGCTTTGGACAGACTGAGAAACAGTTGCATTAACTGCAGTTAATGGGCAGATGCCCATTTTTTAAACTAATTTGTTTTTGATTAATCCATTTTAATTTCTATTATGTATTATACTGTACTTGCTGACTTTATGAAGTAGTTTATTGAAGTATTACTTTATTTATAATAAAGAAACTAGTAGGAACACAGAAAGGGAAATGAATTACAAGTATTAGAATGTGACTTACAAAAATAAAAGAAGATAAAAGTAGTTTTTATTACTGGAATTTAAAAACAAATTAATATAATAGCAAATAATCTATTTACTATTTATATATATATATATATATATATATATATATATATATATATATATATATTTTTTTTTTTTTTTTTTATTATTATTTTTTTTTTTTATATAAATATATAATAATATATCAAATAAACTTAATAAAAAATTTAATTCTCAATAAATGATACAAAAATAAAAATGAGCTGAATGAATGAAACAAAAGAGCTAAAAACCATTGAGGCAATATGGAAGAAGTTGCTGATGGAAGCAGAGAGAGACTCAGCTGGGCTTCGCTGCAAAGTGCCACCTGGCTGCACAGATGACTGTCCACATTTCCTGTTTCAAACTTGGCTTTTTCTGAGAGAGACCTGCCAAACAGCATTTAGCGTGACGAAAGGTTGTAGCTAAACATCAAACAATTAGCAGGGTCTTATTTCCACTTTAAAGCGCTCCTGTCTGTCACAACAAATCTATCTTACTAAGCCCTGCGACAGCAGTGCAGATCAAGCCTATTTTATTTTCTCTACAGTTTTTTTTTCTTCTCTGTCTGTGATCTTGTGGCACAATCATGTTCTCCAGCAAACAAGAGATGAAATACTACAAATACGAGCTTTGCCAGAAGCACTCAATGCTAACTCCAGAAGAAACAGAAAATTCTCATTGAACAAACAGGGCTGCAGTCACGGTCGGCTGTGATGGAACGAGAAGTTGTTGGTTCAACGCGGCAAAAATGTATGACCACCCTGGCCTCTGCAGAGTTTTCTGTGAAACACAGCTATTTTCAGTTATTAAATGTATCTATAGTCATTGTAGCACGTCCTTGGTTTGGTAAAAGCAAGGGTACATGACCTGATGCATGCTGAATTGGCTAGATTTGATTTTTGTTTCCATAGCAATCAGTAAAGCGCCGAAGGCTGTATATCTGGGTGGTGGGAGCTGCAAACACAATGGGAGTTCTGTGCATTCTGAATGTGTGTCTCAGCTGTGCCGTTTTCTCACCTGCGGAAAGATCTAGAAAGGAATTAGAGGTGCACAGAACTTGTTTGTATTTTGCAGCATGCACCTATTTTCAAAAATCGACTAGTCAGTGGAATGCCTGAACTAATCAGTTTTCCAGAAGCCTTATAACTATTACACGGGTTGCAGTTCCCAAAATCCTGATGTGACACATCTGTAATGGGCGTTTTGAAGACACAAGCTCAAAACAAAAACAACAAAAAAGAAAAAAAACAGGACGTAATGATATCTTAAAAGTGTAAAAACAGAAAAAGAATACAGTTTACTACTTATATAGCTAATTTGTTTAAAATTAATACATTTATTTTCCATTAAGTATGATGTATATAATCCATTAAGTATATTTACAGATAATTAATGTTTTTTTCTTCCACAATTTAGGCTCCTGTTACACTATATATTAAGACGTAGGAACAATAAGTGGATAAGATTAAAACATGAAAAACATAACATGAAATCATTAACTATATCAAACTATATATGCAATACATGTCATAAAATATGTTAATATCTTATATTAGAAATATCTTAGAATCTTATATCTTATATCTTAGAAATATACTAAATATTTTGAAAATTAAATGCAATTTTTAAACAAATTTAGATGAATCTCCAAATTAAGCTAGTATAAAAGAAGGCCTACTGTATTAGTGTGATGAAAATCCAAATGTTAAGACACATGTTTATACAACAGTTATATTAAAATAATTAGCATAGTTTTTCCAAACAAAGGCTAACTTAAAACAATAATTTCTGATTTTCACCCCAGTCTGCCAAGAATTTTCAGTTTCAGCTTTTCACTTTAGTGCACAACTACTTCTTAAAAAAAGGCAAGGGAAGCAAAGAGCAATGCTGGCAATCGGCTCAATCAAAGATCACATCTGGCATTAAGCTTAAATTGACTGAAATCATTACCATTACAGAGTCACCGGAAAAAGACGGAAAAAGATAATAGCAAGACAATGCAAAGGATGATACAGCAGTCATGAGCAATGGCCGATCCCAACGATTTGCATAGAAGACGCAGCAAAAATCCTTGAAGCCGTGAAGCCTTAAAGTGGGTTCAACGGAGTCCAGTCAGCAGATAAAGGCAGGAAGCATCCATATTTACAGGCCGGCATATAAGCATGCATAAACATGAATTAGACCTTTAGGACATCAAGCAGTAAGACAGGAACAACATTACAAGTTCCAACAAGAGTGATGCAAAGTTCCCAGCAACGAACAATTCATCTGTTTACACTTGACGTGAAACTACTGCACAAGATGAGACCCAGTCACAGACAGCCAATCAGAATAAACTACACCTTTAATATGCAGTTGCGAAGAGAAGTATTTGGACCAATTAGATTTCACAACGAGCCGCAAACAAAAAAGCCAAATTTTTATCATGATGAAAAATTGTTGTAACTAAAAAGTGATTTTATTTCCTGATTAGACTGCAAAAAGACTACATCAAATCGAGAAGTTTTGAGCAAAAAAAAAGACTTTTGACATTGTGGATAGAACTAGTTAGAAATGATTTATATGCAAGAGAAAGTTATTTTGCTCACATCACTTTTTTTTTTTTTTTTTTTTGCATCCTGCCTGGGTAGCCAAATCTTCGTTTCTTTCCTGAGGGTGAATGACAGAACCGCCGAAAGCTATTGGAAGGTGCATCTTAAATCAGGCCTTAGAGTAAAGTAAAGTAATAAGTTGGAAACTAAATAAGGCGTCCCGTGCAAGTAATTGGGTGTCCGAGAGTAAGAAGCAGAAGGGACATTCATAATGGATTAGTTGGTTAGGAACGTACGAGTAGTGTTGTGTATATGTGAGCGAGAGACTCAGGTAAAAGCCCAGAGGAAGCAGTCCTGCATCCACCAGCTGCTTCTTCTGATTTCACGCTTCATTGGCCTCATTAATGTGGAGCTGAACCGCACGCCTGTGGAGACAAACGGCGAGATTAGTCTTCGCCACTCTCCTACTCCTACTGCCTCTCGCTTTTTCTAATGGCGTCTTTCACTCTCACGCTTCTGCCTTTCTCGTTCTCCCTCTGTGGTCACCATGGAGCAAACTTTCTGGAGGAGAAACTGTGTTTGCAGCCTGCGGAGAAGATCAGGGGAAATATGAGCTGCACACAGGCAGCGCTGGCCATTATAGCAAGAGCTGGAGGAAGATCATGGTTACCATCACAAAAACACCTGCTGAGAAACCACTCTAAGCAGACACTGTGCACAATATTTAGCCACAGAGAAGAACTGAATTCCTTTAAAGACCCCAACTAACTCTGGAATGGGTGTCTCTACAAACTTTCGAGATCTAAAAAAATCATATCAGTGTGACTTTTAGCGAATTTAAGTAATTTCTCACTGAAAATGTGCAAAAATAGATAATTATATTTAATTTAAATTTTTTTAAATCTATTTTTTTAATAACTAAAATAACCCAGCTCCAGTTTGATTGAGATTAATTGGAATCCACAATGAAAAAATGCTTTTTTGAAAAAAAAAAAAAAAAAAAAAAAAAAAAAAATAGTACCAGTTAATTTTTGGTTAACTTAATGTTTGGGGTCTGCAAGATTTTTTTTTCTTATATATTTGAAAGAATCTCTTATGCTCATCATATATTGTATATATTTAATAGCGTTCATCAACAGCAACAGTAGTGTACATAACTGGGGAAGCAAAAGAGAAGATTCTAACACATTTAGTCAAATCTTCGACGGGTTTAGAAATGATCAGGACTGCTTCAATGGCTATAAATGCTGACGCAAGATAAAGAAAAAACAAACAAATTCAGTACAAACAGACATTTTTCCTGGGAGACACCAGCTTTGTCAGCACAACTAATTAGGAACAACACCTCTCGCAAGTCCATAAAAATACAACCAAGATAGAATTAACAACGTCTATATGTTCTCATTTCATCTCATCCAGTCTGTCAGCACGCAAAGTCACAGTTGACCCCCAGAGACTGCTGAAAAAACTGTTGTCAGGAATCATTTTGCAGTAATGAGCATTTCCCCAAGATTCTTGATGGATCGATAAACTATGTTGCTTATTTTTACAGGAAGACTTGACTAAACAAACCACAAGGAGACCAGAGCAGCGTTATCGAGTAGGAATCCTGACGTGATGCTGACAAATGAAATAAAAACACCAAAAATCTACATCCGTGACGGCACTGAGCATGATTCTGAAGCGCACAGCAAAAACAGAATTTTTTGTCGGGGTGAGCATGTCAAGCAATGCAATGAAAGCGAAAACGAAGAGTGGGCGGCTCTTTGCAAGTGTAAGCACTACAGTAAAAAAGAAACTTGTCATTTAAAGTCAATGTCAATATGGCAGATAAAGTATATAATTGTACTTCATATCCTAAAACTAGGAATTCAGAGAAAGCCTAGGTGTGTGTGGTGTTGGACAATGCTGGAAAACACACACACATATACACACACACACACACACACAAACAAACCTCAGGCGCAGCAGTGGTTTCCTCTGTACGTTTGACCTCTGCCTCTGGCCCTCGCAGAGTCTGCAGGAAGAGGGCGGCTTTCCTCTTGCGCTCAGCCTGAAGCTGCCTCTCTTTAGACTCTTTGGAGGCCTGGGCCAGTTTCTCTCTCGCTGCGGCTGCTAACCGATCCTCCAGCTTCTGTTTGGCTGGAAGAGAAAAAAGAAGAAAGGTCAGACACACATATTTGTCCTGATACAGACCATATGCTCTGACAACTAAAAGCTCGGGAGCGTGCGTGCGTAAGTGCATTGAGTTTCTGCTGCTAAGCAAATGTAAAATGTTTCTAGACGAAGCTGCTCGTGACTTACCTGGTTTTGTAACCCAGCGCCTCATAAAAACTGCATGGAGCTTAAAAAGCTACAAGATTACAATGCGCTGCATTTTAATGTTTTGCATCTACCGTGATAGAATTATCCTTGCTGACATTAACTCTCTGCCTAGGTGTTAAACGCTGCTTGACTGTGGATTGCATAACGGTCGACGGCGTCTCGGTTTAGGCTGTGTGCTCATGTATAATTTTTCAGGTTTTGTTCACGGGAACAGTAATAACAAAAGGAAAATGGGGGAAAAACAAGTCATTATATTATACAAGAACAAGAAGAGGATCCTTTCGGTGCTCTAAAAATAGGCCCCCTGCCACGGACAATCACGTATAACTCGGGAACAAATGCAACTGGAGAGAAAACGGAGGCTTCTCCTTCATTACATCACTGCGAGTGAGATAAAGCTGTGTGTAACTGACAAAGTTAGTTGGGAAAGAAACTTGTTTGTGATGACCCTCAATCAGCAAAAGCTCATTTGCACAAGTACTTCGATAGACGCAAGTTATTAACTGCCTTGCAACACAAGCAATCTTGAAGCCTTGCCGTCCTGTTACGATTTCACCTAATCCTCTGTTAGTGCAAGGCATTGTGTCCTGGCCTTAATAAGAGAGAGACAAACCGCAATGAAATGAAACAGCTACTCTTAAATTATTTCAGATGTGTTGCTGAAAGGGAAAAGATAGGAAAGTTCCATAATACATAATAAAATCACTAAATTTACAACACTCACCCACATTCGATAGATAGATTTTAGATAGATAGATTTTGACAGCAGTTACGAGAATTCGATTAACTTAAAATGCATTGAAGTTGAAAACGAATATCATTGATCATTTTTGTCTTCTCAAAGCTCTTGTGCGCATCCTTAGAAAAAGGACTGCAATAACGTTATACATGTGTGACAAGCCTTGTCAATGCAACCCACCGCACTTAACACCTGTAATTTACTTGTGGCATTTCTAAAAGCAATGACTAGTAATTTCCAGCATTTTCCTGCAAATTTCCCCTTCTCTCGCATAATTTCTCATCTGCACACTTCAGAAGTCAATCTGCAATTGAGGCAGCAAATAACATTTTGACAAAATCCAATAAGGCTACCTTTTCAGGTTTAATTTTGAGACTACAATTTGCAATATAAACAGGTAAGCTCTCGTAAATACACAAGGGGTGTAAATACTTTGCTGCTTTAGCAACCGCAAGAAACGGGAGCGAGTCGACCCAATAAAACTCTCGCTCATAATAATCACTCGTACCTACACCATTCCGTAAATAAACTAAAGGTAATATACGGACACACGAAAACCGGACTGAGCGTTTGCTGAATCGTGCATCTGTGATTCTTTAACAGCTCATCAATACAGATTATGTTCCTCCGGATGGGTCGATAGTCATGCAATCTAAGCTAGTTTGCCACTGAGTGAGGCCTTCTTTGCTGCAGTGCCATTTATTTCACTTCCTCGCGCAGTAAACTTCCTCTGGGCATCTGGTCTTATTACTGTAATTACCCCTGCGTTCCAGGAGCATTACTGCTCAGCGCTCGGCCGCAGTGTCTGCCCTGTGCAGTCCGGTGTCAGTGATGAGATTTAAATAAATTCATTTTTAATGAGGAACAAGAAAACCGATGCAAAGTCTGCGCGTTCTAACGAAAGGTGCATCTCTTGTTAAACAAATAGTTCAGCCAAAGCGAACATCTGTCATCATTTTCTCTCCCTCGTGTCGCTTCAAACGCTATGACTTTCTGTCTTCCATGGAAAATGAAATATTGAACAATATCCTGGCTCAACCCTTCTCCATATAATGAAAGTAAATGAGGACCGGAGCTGTCAAGCTCAAACATTCCTCAAAAAAGTACCATAAAAGTAGTCCACACAGTAACTGTGTACGTATAAATCTAGTCTTCCCCCTAGCTGACAATGATTTGACGCAATGTCAAATCAGAGAAATCAAACGTGATGTTTTACATATATAAACTGTCATATTTTAATGGATGCATTTGATGCATCTATTAAAACTTGATTAATCTGAATCTCACACAAAATTAAGACCATCATATTTAATAATGACTTCAGACATGATTTTCAGTCATTTTAGAGAGGGATCCTTACTGACCTTCATTACATTGAAATCAGCGACATTCTTCATAATATCTTCCTTTGTGTTTAACAAAAGACACTCATACAGGGTTGGAACTAATTGAGGGCGAGTGAACAATAAGATTTTTTGTGCGCGTGTGAATTATCATTTAAACCCATCAGTAAAGCCTTATAAAACATCACCAAAAAAGTGTTTCTTTAAAAAAAAAAAAAAAAAAAAAAAAAAAAAAAAAAGGTAGAAAAAGTCAGCTGCTCAACCATTTTCTAGTGCTGTCAAACAATTAATCGCATTCAAAATAATAGTTTTTTTTTTTACATATAATATGAAAACTAAAAAACAGAACTCTTCTTAAATATATACATGAATGTATACACAGTCCACACATATTATGTAAACAAAACATAATATATATTAATATTTTTTTTAATGTGTTTTATCACAATTAATTACTTGACAAAACTACATTTCCAACATAGCATTTTAAAATGTAATGGCTGCTGAAAATTCAGCTTAGTCATTAAAGGAATAAAAAAAAAAAAAAACCATTAAAATAGAAAAGCTATTTTTACTGTATTTTGACCAGTATTTAAATGCAGACTTGTTTCAAAAACCTAACTGACCCCTAACATTTGAATGGTAGTGTAGCTGGACACGGTTACAATCTCTCACACTCATCTGCGGATCTCTTTTCCAGTGTAGATGCAGTGGGCATCTTTGATTGAGAGGTGTCCTTCTCGTTTTTATCTGTGTGAAACACTCCCGCTTAATTACAGGGGACAGTTACTGCTGCTGTTGAGCTTGGTCCATATGGACAGATCTATTACATTAGATCCCTGGCCCTCGTCGGAGTAATTTAATGTGCTGCCAGTCATCGTGATGTGACAGCGATCAGATCAGCTCGCTATTTTAAGTCTCCGAGGGTCAAAAGAACAATGAAGAAGATCTAGAAGTGCAGCAAAATCCGGTAACTCTTGGCCTAATGCGATCATGATAAATTGCAGTTTGTTTCTCAATATTTCTTATCTTGTTACAGTAAAAGTCTGGCTTCTAAGCTTCTGGCCAGTGAGAAATTACATTTGGGCTGCAACAATTACGGTGAGGGAAATCAGCATGAGTTATTTGTGTAATATTCCACAAACTGACTCGTTTGCTGTTTGAATTTTTTTTCAGAACATTTGCAAAAGAACTTGAAAACAGCAGACAAGGAATTATTTCAATTATGATACACTTATGCTTATAAATCTTCACTTCTGAACTCTACAGGCAGGGATTCCAGTCTAAAACATAATATGCTTGGCATTTAAAAAGATGTACAATGGTCCTGAAAAGAGTCGTGGTTTTAAAGAGACGGTTCGAAAATGAATAACTGATTTCATGTTTTTCCAACTCCCTTATACTTCATCTTGAGTAATACTCTAGCCACTCTTTTCCACACAATGAAAGTGAGCAGAGACTTTGAAACTTCAGAGAGTATTCAAGAAAGTGCATTTCGATTTAAGTAATACTTCTTTCTTTCTTTACTTATTCTTTCATGCATCTATTCCTTTTATGCTTGCTTTTTTCATGCCCCTGTTCCTTCTTCATTTCCCCCTCTTCCTGGCCTTAATTTCATCTTCCTTCATTCTTCCGTCCTACTTCCTGAAAGACCCTTTTCCGTTTTCCTTCTTCCTATCTTTCTTGTTTCTATTTCCCTTTCTTCATACCTTCCTCTCTTCCTTTATTTTATTCTCTTTTCTCTCACCTTCTGTCCTCTTCCCGTTCTCATTTCTTCCCTCTTTCCTCCTGCCTGTTCTTCTCCTTTATTTCTACTCCTCCTATTTTCCTACCTCTCCTGTTTTTTCATCCATCCATCTTTTATTTCTGTTTATTTGCATTCCTCATATCTTCCATTTCTTTTTCCTGTTTTTTATTCCTTTTATTTCTCCTTCCTTGTATTCTTCCTATCTTGCCTTAATCCCGCCTTTTAGTTTTTAAGAAGAACTTATTTCTTAGAATTAATTAACATTAGAGAAAGTTTTTTGACAGTACATTGAAACGCTATGTGTGTGTGTGTGTGTGTGTGTGTGTGTGTGTGTGTGTGTGTGTGTGTGTGTGTGTGTGTATATATATATATATATATATATATATATATATATATATATATATATATATATATATATATATATATATATATAGAGAGCTGCATTTTCCTCCCAGAAATGTGCATTTTGAAACATTTTGTTTCACATTTGTAGATGGTCTAAAGCAAAATCAGTCATTTATAATCAAAACTTTGCTTCAAGAACGAGCCACACATAATTTTTTCAATCTGAAATAATTCTTCAGTGAACATTCTGACGTACCTTGTTTGGCCTCTAGCTCTTCCTGGGACAGTACAGGTTTCTTCTCCTCAGCCACTGGAGGTTGAGGTGGCTCTTTGGTGGCTGCTTCAACCAATCCTATCGCCAGCTCCGCTCCCTCTTGCACCTCCCCCTTCATCCCATCCTCATCTGAGTCGTCGTCCAGTCGCACGCGGTTCTTCTCCAGTGGCAGTAGGTCGTTTTCTTTCGACTTTATAGCGAAGCAGATGGGCGCAAAGGACGCTGGGAAGTGGGTAATAACAGACATGCTTTTATTTCGTAACTGTCGTTAACCTTTCTTACTTAGCACAAATCAGCAGCGTAAGTACTGTCATCATGGTCAAAGATGTGATTATTACAGTCAAGCACAATAGCTTATATGTATTTACATCAGCAAAGACACAGGGGTCAGCGAGCCATTTTTAAATGCTAAGTGAACCAGCTTGAGCACAACAACAGCAATTAACAGATGGAGAGACATGGGATGCATGAGGGTGCATGAGGACATTCTGAAATGTCAGTATGGCTGACAAGGATGTTCTGAGGTCAGGTGGTGGTGGTGATGGTGGGGAGCACAATCTTGGAGCACAGAGCTGTCTTACCTTTAATGAGCTTGCCCTCGTTCTGCTGCTTGTCAGAAGCGCAGTTCGCCGTGCTGTCCCCCCCACTGTTGTAAAGCAGCGAACCCTGCGAGACCAGGACAGCGGGAACAGAGAGAGACAGGGAAGAGAGACACAAAGTTACTATACTTTGCAGACACAGGTTAAGGATGAAAATCCTGAGCTCTCAGTTTTCAGACAAAGGCAGTCTCAAGAGCTTGACGGTATTTTAAAGGACTTTCTTTGTACAGAATATGTGGTTATTCTGAGCCAGTAATTCCTCTATAATGTTCACAGGTGAAGAAGAGGAGGTACAGGGGGAAATGGAAGGAGAAGAGCCTGAGAGAGAATCCCTCTCTTCCTTTAAAAGCCACATGTGTACTATTTTGATGTGGAGTCTTCCATTTTAGATTCTTTTCTTCAATTTTACATTACTTCCTTCCATTATACATTCCTTCCTTGCTTCCATTTTAGATTCCTTTCTTCAATTTTACATTCATTCTATCCATTTTACGTTCCTTTCTTTAATATCACAGTCCTTCCTTCTATTTTACATTCCTTCCTTCTTTCATTCCTTTTTCCATTTTAAATTACATTTAAAATTTCTTTCTATCCTTCCTAAAATCTATACTATAGGAAAGAAAACAACATTTTTTCACTCTCATATAAATGCGTAGAAACACTAAGTAAGCTTTGTTTGGAAACAATTATTTTTGCAATTATGTTTCATGCCACATAAATGACTTTTTTAACTAATTTAAAGAAATACAAAAATAGCATTATGCGCACTCTGTTCTGAGCTCTGTTGGGATGAGATGCAGGGCTTGAGTATCACTCTGGGAGCTACACTGATGGACGAGTATAATCTCAGGAACGTTCTGCAGCAGGGAAAATCACGACAAGATCCTTCACGGTCATGCAGTATAAGAGCAATGTGGGCCTGATGCTCATTTATCAACCATCTGCTTGGAGATTGCATGTTAAAAAAAAAAAAAAAAAAGTCTGACTCTGCCTCAATGCATGTAGAAAACTGGACTCCATACGGAATGGTAAAAAAAAACTTAATAATGAGCTACAATGTATCCACACTAATGAGATGTTGCTTTCCTTATACTGACCCAAATCTTTGTGTTTTATTCTTTTGTTTGAGTCAGCGGAAGTGTACAAATGAATATTCTACACTGCTGTATGGTAATGGGCATAGCCACTAATAATAAAGAGAATCACACACGCTGTGATAATCCTACGTAATCTCACTGCCGGGTTTTTATGTAACAAGAAGAAAAAAAGATAGAGTGCAAGGACGAAAGAGAGAGATTCTGAAAGTTTAGTGTCCCTAATGGAAGTTTTCAATATTTTACAGCTCTATTAAAGAAGTGTCTGTAGATCCTCACTGTAGCCCTGGGTAAGATGAAGGGTCAGGAGGACATTAAACCCAGTTAGAAATCTCTCGCCCAAAGATGAAAGACAAGATGAAGGAATTAAAGCAGGAGATTGGATCTGTGACCGGACACTTGATAAAAAAAAAAAAAAAAAAAGTGAAGAGAGACACTGTGGGTAGAGTGACTGTTTCAGTGTAGCCTGTATTTCAGCCTAGTGTTGAGAGTTAAGAACTGGTTTTCATTCAGATTTGATAAGTCTTATACATATTCAAATATATTTTTTTTTTTTTTTTTTAAGAATGGATTGAAGAATGAAGCCAAATCCTAAATTAATTAGTAAAAAAAAATAAATTAAAAACATAGGTTATTCCTTTCGAATTTAAATGCCAGTTCATATTTAAAGTTAGAATATTAAGCAGAATCATTCAAATCCTTATGATTCCCATCACTATGAAGAAGAAAACTGCTATTCCAGGCACTCTTCTGGGCAGTCCACTTGTTTCTGCCTGTTTGCTCCGGTTTAGTCTGCTTTGGTTCTCAGAGAAACCTTCGTTAAGGACCTCTGCTGTCTACTTACATCACTGAATTAATATCAAATGAACATTAATATCAAATCAAGGGTTATTTCTAAAGTCTCCCCCTGTGAGCAACATTACTTCTTCAGCCTTGGGTTTTCTTTAAACACATTCTCCCCTGTAGAGATGGTGCCATACAGAATGTCTTCATCTTCTCATATAAAGGCGGTAATCCCATAATCCTGTTTATGGGTAAAGTCAGCAGAAGAAATGCATGCTGATGGACCATGGCATGTGGAAGTAGCTATATAAAAGCAAAACACGGATGAGCATTGTGACTATGGGTGAGTTAGGATGCTGTAATTTTAGAGTATGATGGTAGGTGTCACTCATAGGCTTACGAAGAGACGTGATGCCATGGTAATTATGATTCTGCCATCATCTCTACGAAAAAAAATGATCTGCCCGATGCCCACAATCAAGTAGACTTTTTGATACAAGAAAACACAAGTAATCTTTTTAAATCGGACTACTCGCTATTAAAATTGCTAACTTCATACAATGTAAATTTCAGAAGCTTTTCACATTTCTCAGTTAACATTTCAACCTTATTCCCCTGATGCCACAGATTCCATTTCGCATTGTATTAATTGGTTCTGAACAGCGGCAAGTTTGCATCATTATCACAGTTCAACCATGAATACTAGTGACAGCTGTTTAGCTCTGTAGCTAGGTAACAAATGTAAAGGGAAGGCTCATGTTTTTGTCCTTTTGGGGGCAGTTCTGAAACTTACATATGCTAGGCTAAAGCAAAAATGTGAACAAAAAGCAGCTGAAGGATGGCACATGTGTTTTTTGATCTTAAAACTAAGTCGTTAAACAACAAGAAAGGTTAATAAGGGAGGGAAAGTTTTTACATGATAATAACTGAACAAAACTTGGCAGTCTAGCAATCTTTTAGTGCAGTTTATTTTCTTATTACTGCAATAAAATAAAGCAGATGAAGCTTTTCAAAAATTGGGCATAAAATGCTAATTATTTATTAAGACAAGCATGTTACTTTAAAAAAGTAATTAGTTGTAGGTTATTAGTTACTTCCCACAATTAGTTATCATTATCATTATAAAATTAACTAATTACTAGGGAAGGTAACTATTCATATGTCAAATATCTTAAATGTCCCCGATATAAATACATCAAATGAATGAAAAGGACACTAAATATTATAAAACATTAGACAAGTACAGAAAAAAACAAACAAACAAAACAGTTTAAATCACACCAAGAAATGCTGGTTAAAACCCTTCTGTCACATTAGGTTACTAACGGCATCCGATATACCAACTCAACTTTAAAGATGCTTCAATATTTCAACCAACTGCATAACATTTCAATCCACATCATATGTTGAGAAGTCATACTGAACAGGATACAAATATGTGTTAAAACCTGTCGTGTTGTAAGAAATGTACATTTACAAAAGCAAATGGTTTTAGTCTGCATTACATGCTTATTGCATCTATCTTGCATCAAAAATGCAAAAAACATTAGCTGTTCATCTAAGGCTTTTTTTCTGCAGAGACAAGCAGTAACAGGAAAGGCTTTGGTGCTATGGGACCGATGCCTGCAAGTGCGGTCATCTTAAGTATCAGTTCACTTGGATAAATTAAACCGGAATGTTTTTTTGTTTTTTTTTATCGAATCGAAACTCTTCCGTAGAAAGGTTCCTCATATCCTAACTCAAACCGAACTCAACTTTGATGTCAAACAGACTGAAAACTCCAGCGTATCTTATGCTGCAAGTGCAATGTTCACAAAACAGGCTTTCTTCTGAGCAGTGCCAAAACCACTTTCGGAACATGTAAGGATTCTCTAAAAGTTCAGGAGGCAGAAAGCGCAGAAAGTGACAACAAAAACAGTTTTTAGACAACAAAAGTAGGTTTCTTATTCCAGAAATTCAGAAGACAGACAAAAGTGCATTCCACAACAAATCAAAATACTGCTTTAAAGAAACTGGTGACTGCCCCTATTCTCTTAATTATTTAGTTTAAATGAGCAGTCGGGGGCCTTGTGTACAGTTTGATTATTTCCACTAATCAAGCCATCAATGCATTGGCCCGACGACGGTTGGGTTATCTGCCGAATCCAATGTCGCCCTGTCACAGCGTTCCCGTTCACAGAAAAGCAGGGCACTACAACAATGGATAAAAAAAAACTGACAAAACAAATTGGAATAACAAGGGATGGAGGAGTGAGGGAGGAGAGGTGCAAACGTGGTTCATTTCCCCAAAGGAGAATACAATGAAAAGCGGCAAACAAAGAAAGCAGGGTGACTGAAGCACTCTTTGGCTCTTTCACCTCTTCAAAGGCGAGCTGAAGTACTGCAGACCGAGTAAAAAGAAACGGGCACAAATCAAGAACAATGGTTTAAGCTGCAAGTGCAGAGCTAACTGGACTATAAAGTTAGATAAAATACAGAGAGATAAGGATGACAATGCAAAGGATACGAGAGGAAAGGAAAAAGGGAGAAATAAAGATACTGCATATTCCTCAACTTTTGCAATTAATAAGCTGAAGTCTATGAGGCTTGACATTTACAGTGGATGTCAATGGGTCAAAACATTTACAATGGACATCTATGAGGCAAGGCATTTACAATCGACGTCTACTGAGAAAGGTATTTACAATGAAAGCCAATGGGACAAAGCATTCAAAATGGAAGTCTTGGGGGCAATACATTTAGAAACGAAAGCCCATAGGCCAAGGCATTTGCAGTGGAAGTCTACAGGGCAAGGCATTTACAATGGAAGTCTATGGGAAAAGGCATTTTCAATGGAGGTCTATGGGCCAAGGGAGATTTAAGGCAGAAACGCAAAGCTCATGTTTTTGCTAAAGCAGTTCTGCAAATATTATTTGTCCATAAGACCACTGTAGGTATAGATAAAGTTACATCTAACTGCCGATGTTAAAACATATAGAGTTTAGTAGATGAACTTTAGGAACAACTTTAACATAATAGTGATTTGCATTACTGTAGTACTGTGGCAAGTTAAGTGCATAACATATATATATAAAAAAAGAAAAACCCACACACACACACACACACACACACACACACACACACACACACACACACACACACACAAATAAACAGTAATGTTAAATAAGGTTCACTGGTAAATGTTTTACTTAAATATATATTTACTGTAAGGAAGCTAGAAAAAATACTTTTATAGCATTTATTAATCAATGTTAATTTTTATATGTAATACATTTTACATATATGAACCAATTCGACAAAGTATTATGAATATACATGAATAAGTAATGAACTAATGTATTTAAAAATGTATCTTAATAATAGATGAAAAAATGTAAGCAAGCTAGAGTATTTTAAAGTGTTAAAAAATTAAAGAGTCCCTTCTGTAATTTTCAAACTGAAGGATAAAACTAAACGATTATTTAAAAAATAACCACATAAACACTGGGGCGCTCGTACTGTAAGACTGTAATCATCAAGGCTTCGATTAAACACACTGGATAATTTTCTTTACAATTACAACAGACATAATAAAGGAGGTTATAAAGTGCAAAACGCTAGGATTGACAGTGAGAGATTCTAATTACAGATACAATCTATAATTGATGAAGCAGACGCTCAAAGACAAAGACTCAGCTCCTAGGCTTAAAACAGAGGTTGGGGTTTGCAAATATGCCTGCTTAATCACCACAAAAGTGAACAGGAAGAGCTGCTGTTTGTTCTTGCACTGTCGCTAATGGCCTGCCAGTTGCAGTAATTACAGACTGTGCTTTTAAAGTAGGTACGAGAGAATACGGAGAGTCTTGGGACTTCACAGAAAGCAGATACCCCGGCACCTCAGTTGGTCCTTAAGTGAACTATGTGAGATGTGAGGCAGGACAAGATGAGAAGCAAACACGTGGCAAAAGAGTGTGAGGAGAGACAAACAAAAATGAAAAAAGAATCTGAAGAATTACGTGACACTGAAAAGAAAACGTGCAGTAATGTGATCCGAAAATTTAGCTTTGGCATCACAGGAAAAAAAATTATATTATGAAAGGAAATTCAATCAGAAAACATTTTGCATTGTAAAAATATTTCGTCAGATTACCATCTTTTCAATTTCTTTACAATTGCTTTATTTTCCTTAAAATAAATGCACCCCATTCAAGGAACTTTATTCAAAAACGTCAAATATCTTATGTCCAAACTAAATGCAACTTTACGGAAACAAAAAATCTGACAACTATAGTATTAAAATTCAGTTCTGGTTCACAAATTTGTGACCCTGCACCACAAAACCATTCATAGGGGGATTTCTTTTAACCTGATTTATACTGAATATACTATATTAAATAATACAAGCTTCCCCTTGGATGTATGGTTTGTTAGGATAGAATGATATTTGGTATAAATGCTTTAAAGTTGTCCTTTGATATGTTTTATATATTTACGAAAGGAAATGTACTAAATATATTCACTGAACATGATCTTTACTTAGTATCCTAATTCTTTTTGGCATAAAAGATTTTTTTTGGCTACAGTTACAAATATACCTGTGTGGATTTTTTTTGATCCACACTAACATACACGGTATTCTTGAGGTTAGTCCAGCTAATTATAGACCAGCAACAGACTAAAATAATCCTTTACCAATAAGCTAATTGATTGCTTTACACAAAAAAATGCTTTCTTTCCTACAAAAGACTGACATCCTTTCATACACCCACTATATTGAGCAAAGCAATTTCTGACTCATTTTTTTTTTTTACAAGTGGTCAGTCTCCTCCTCCACATACCGCCTGTAGTCTATATTCAAGACCCTGTGGATTTCTTTCACTTTTTCATGCATTGCAAGTCACAAGAAACCAAAGGGAAGCTGCAGCCTTGGATGTACAGAAAAAAAGAGAGCGGGACACATGATCAAAAATGGTTTAGCTGAGGTAAAAGTGCCCTAGAGTGGCATGCTGCTAGAAATGTGCAGACAGCCTTTAAGCGCCACTGTCGTAGTTGAGATACTGGTGCTCGAAGGCATTTCTCAAAGTCACTGACATGTGTAGCGCACATCCATCTGCCAAAGTAAAACATGGAGAGATTATTGCAGCCCTCTATATATATATATTTTTTTTTTTTACAGGCTCTAGGTAACACCTCTAATCATCGAAAAATATTCATAATTCTTCTGATTAAACAAGAGTAATTCCAAAAAAAGTACATCATTTTCAGAGTAAATATTATACGTGCAGAGGACATGTCTTCCACTCCCTACCGCCCTCAAAAACCACAACAAAGATAATTCCTGTCTTTCACTTTTCATGTTTTTAAAGCAGTCTGTTGGATATGAAAGGGAATGCAGAAACTATGCCAGAGGGGAAAAAATAAACACTTCTAAAAATGAAAGCTTTAATTTACTTTAATTTAAGAAAAAAACATTAAATATTGGCAGAGGCAAAAACTTGAAGAAAGAGAAAGCAGAGGAGTTTTTAAAATATTTAATAATAATAATAATAATAATAAAAATATATATAATCTTTTATATTTTTAAATAAATGTGACATATTTAAAGGATAACAGCATTCATTAACGCAAATTAAACCTCGAAAGGCTGATCTGGATCCCAAAGTGAAGCGGCTTTGTAAGACCTTCAAGGAGTTTGCTTCGTGATAATGACCAAACGACAGTTCATTATAATGTTGCTTAGATGGCTGCTTATAAATACATAATAAAACCAAATAAATAAATAAAAAGGACATGAAATATTGATCTAAGTTAGAAATTTTAAACATAAAAAGAATGCACTGTGCTACGAGAGAGATGAAATTAGCTATCTAGGAAATTGGCTGCCTGGGACAACATTCAAATACATAGTTCAGTAGCCATCATACAAAAATATCAGCAGGATACTTCAATCAGTCAATAAGAACCACGTACTCCAGAGAGTCATGTAATAAGCAGAAGATATGATCTATTGCATTCCAGAAGAAAGCTCTGTGCTGTTCCAAAAAATCCTTTTAACGCATAAAAATAGTTGCTCAAGAGTGAAGGATGGAGGAGAATCATACTGGATCAAAATGTTATAATGTATGTGAGGAAATGGGTGTGTGTGTGTGTGTGTGTGTGTGTGTGTGTGGTATAGATATGTACAACAAATGAAATTCCAACCCGCTCCTTTCCATTATGTGCAATAAAAAGAAAGCGGGAAGGGAAAAAAAAAAACTTCAAATGAAAAGCTCAGTTACACAGAGGTCTGGAAAGGCAGAGAAATGTTTCCACTTTTCATTAAAAGCAACTAAAAGGTCGATTATTTCATTTAAACATGCCTGCGTGCCAAAACCTCAGAGCTGCAGACGTTGGCGGTGCAGCATTTATGTCTTATGCAGAAACTGAAAAGCTGCAGCACAAAAACAATATTGACGATTTAAGAGGTTGAAGAACCAGCCAAAAGTCTTCATTATTACACACGAGAATATCGAGCGAAAATATACTTCCATTCAGGTTTCTAGAATGTCTAACAAGAACAAAAGTCCATTTCATTCAAATTAACTTGGAGGATCTTTAGCCGTTTTTAAAGACTGAAATATCAAACAATTACACCATTAATGAAAGCACAGAAACAACAACATTATGCTATCAATGTTATCAATTCTAGACTTGTTATAACGGAACTAATATGAAAACCTTGTCTGAGAAAAGTCTGATAAGGAGAAATAAAACAAGGCAATGGGTTCCGGAACAACCATTACAGTGTTTAAAAAGACCTTATTAAACATAAGTACATGTTCTTCAAAGAGAACACTTCAAGAACTGTGACGACGGCTAAAGCAGGCGGATTTAAATGCGAGAATGGGTCGCAATTACAAGATTCGTGACTTTAAGAACCTGCCAGCTTTAAGGTCAAACTCCACACCTGACCTTAAAAATAATTCAAAAACGCCTGAACCATCCAGGACAATACATTTCCCTCTAAAAGTCAAGCCACAGCAGTCCCTCAGAGTCTTCTGACACAGTTCTGCCTTGTAAAAGTTTTTTACAGCACAAGTTTAAAAAAATAAAAAAATTATACTGAAAGGGAAAAACACATGAAATGTGGTTAAATATAGCTGACTTGAAGCAGTCAGACGTTGCTGAGATGGAGAAATCTGAACCAAATGTCACTCGCTTTGAAGAAAATCCCAGAGCATCAAGTTTAAATGCTGGCTGAGACCAACAAATTTACAGGAATGCTGAACTTCATGAATCAAGCCAAGCGTTCTAAGTGGATCCTGAATGAGTGAGGTACAACAAAGGAACATCACGCAATCCAAAAATATATTAGATAGTGGTTCTCCTGCTCGTGAGCTTGGTCAATTCTGCCCGTAGTATTAATTTAATACAACTTTTATTCACCCATAAGCAGAAAAAGTTCTTTCAGGCTCTTGGTGGGACACTGGTTTTAATGAGGCAGCGGGTGTTAGAGAAATATGACTAACCACATAAACTTCCATGGCGTAGTATGATGCTCAAAGAACTAGGTTGTGGGATGGTGTCCTTGAGGTATGCGCACAAGTTACAAGAATAAATTGATTTTCACAGGCTTGGGGCTTCCTCTGTCCTTCCTCTGAACCTCCGGATTTCTATCCTGACCGCGCAAATAAAAATCCTCCGAAATTACTTAAATGAAAAAGCACTGAAGTGTGCATGAATGCAGATGCACTGCAAACTCGCTTCATCTGACAGTGCTTAGACATGGTTCAGTTTTTCTATCAGTTCGCTTATCCACTCTAATGACATGATAAAACGCGCAATTTAAGATGATATTAAACAATACTCATGCAGGAAAAGCATAATGTAAAAGTTTTTGTGATACCAGCCATGAACTGAGAAAATTTACTGGCCCTGAAACTCTATTTTGCATAACCTTGTATTTCGAATAAAAGAAACTAGAGCCTTAAGCTATATACATATACATATATACACAAATATATATATACACACACACACATATACATATATATGTATATATAAAAATATATTAGTAATTTTACACAGTAAAATTAGTAATTACTGTGAAAACACTTAAGACCTATTAAACATTTCATACAGCTGACAAATATGATTCAGGGTAATAACTCACTGTGTGATGGAACATAGAGAACATAGTTAGAATGTGTACTTTTTTTGTCTCATATTTACCTCATATATATTTAAGCAATAGGGTAAATGCAATAAAAATTATCTCGAAAATTATCTGCTTTTCTCGATTTTGCCAGATAGAATATAAAGACAAAGCAGAACTGTTTGCCTTAAACCTTGACTGCAAAAATACTTTTTGTGTTCCACTGTCATAGACATTTGGAAGGAACACTGGGTGAGTAAATGATGACAAAACTTTCATGTTTGGATGAACTACTCTCTGAGAGAGTCCAAATAATTCTTTGGACCACTGTATATAACTTGATCACTCTTTCAGACAATGCTTAGCAGCAGTCCAAAATGAGCTTAAAGGATCTCCAAAGTTCTCTACCCAGTTAATTTGGGGAATGCGTGTCGAATTTTGTGCACCCTAAGCGAAGCCAAAGTTTTAAGAGGTTGGGAAGCATTCAGTACATCCGGCAGCTGGAATGATTGCCACCCAGTTGGAAGTACAAATAAAAGTGGAAGACATTCAAAATGAATAAACAACAAAAAAATTGCAGAGCTTATAATGGAAAAAGTTCTGAACAAGCTAGGAAATTAGCTAAAGCCCTAGCCCAGCTCTGTCTCTGGAGACAATATTACTGGCAGGGCAAGCAAATAACACAAGATTCTGCTGTGAGCACAGCATTGTTGCGCTGATTGCAACAATGGAACATTTCGTCTAATTTTCCCACTAAAACACTTTTTCCTACCTCTTCTCCTCAATTTTCTAAGCTCTTATTTCCTTCCATTCCTTATTACTTCCAAGCTCCATATTTAGACGGATGTAGATAGAGAATCTAACATCTCTACTCAGACAGTGATGATAGTATGCTCTTAAAAATGGGTTCTTTATTGGCATCTACGATTCCATTATCATGGAACCATTCCACGCCACAATTATTTGGATTTTTAATAGGTTCTTTACACTACGAAAAAATATTTTAAGCAAAAATATGTATGAGTGTGCTATTTCACACTTCTTATTATTGTTATTTCATAGTTTTCTTTCCACAACTACATGTAGCTGAGGAGGTATTAAACTATATCTTGAGTGTGTTCTGCAGGCACTTTGGCTGCTTTATATATACACATATATATAACCCGCCACAAATAAATCAATGTATGGCAAACATATATGATATTATATATGTGTGTGTGTGAGAGAGAGAGACAAAGCAAAACCATCAGAAGGCGTTAGCAAGGCCCTGTTTAAATGAGTGGTTCACTGAATCATTCATTTAAATGATTCTTTCAAAGTAAGTGACAACATGTGGTCAGCTCAAGCGTCTTTAAAACAACAATTATAAAAATTATGATAGATGATAAACGTCACATCCATAATTTCAGGTTTGTTCAAAACAAGGTCTGTAAGTACATAAAAGTTTAAAATTTTATTAATTACATATGCCTGATTAACCACATTAAATCAGGCTTGAACTGTTAAAAATGAATGTAAATAAATATAGACAAAGAGGCATGATTAATTGATTACATCTTTTAAACATGTTTTTTATAAAAAATTAAATCACACTAAATTAACACGTTTAACTGATGTCCAAGAACATTGAAGGTAGGAATGAGTGAACTGACCAAACCAGAACTCTACCCTCATAAACACACTGAGGTATCAAAGAGCAAGAGTTTGCGAGGATGACTATGCCATGGCAACCGGAAAAGGAATCGATATCATCTGAGCTCCAAAAAGCCTCTGTTTAGCCCTGGATGAAAGCAGTGTAGTGCACACAAAACCGCACATCAGAGCCTGATCCTCACATTTCTGACCTAAACACACACCGAGAAATGCACACAGCCAAAGCTCGCAGCCGTCGGTCTCATTAAAGAAAAGACGATCTTTAGACAAACTGTTAATCATAACCACAAACGGTGGAAAAACATGAACTACGGACTCAACTCAAAATGTGTAAACTTGTGCAAGTGACTAGGGTTGGGTACCGAACCGGACTGAATTGTGTAGGCACTACCGAGCACCGATTCACATTAAATGAATTGCTCCCAAATTTTGGAACCTAAAACGCATTTGATTGTTATGCTGAGAAAGAGAAAGAGAAAGAGAGAGATAGAGACCCTATGACACGATGTTGCCCCAGCAACTCTTTAAAACACAACACACAAAATGTTCTGAAGTGTGATTAAATTTCTAGGGTCACATGGTTCTATGGTTCTAGGGAGTCTATTCATAAAAAATGTGCAGAAAATAGCATCATAATCATGCTGTATACACACAGAAACGTCATAGCAACCTGTCCAAATAAAAGTATACATACTTTTATATAACAAAAATATATTACTTTTGTATTGCCTTTGCACAAAAATATTTTCATATTCCATTTACTGTCAAAAAACAGCAAAATGATACAAATAGTTATCAAATTACATTTCACACTATAATTGGCTGCTTTTTTTGTACTTTCTACCCAATATAAGCAAGTACGTCTTTTTACGTCATGCCAAAGCTCGCGTCAGTGAATTTAAGGTACAGTGAAGATTAATGAAATCATACAGAAGTTGCTTGGCAACCTTCCATGAGAGTCCAGTAACTTAATAAATATTCATGAAAGACACCTTTACAATAATAGGGTTTTTAATTTGCCAGTTGATTAGCACATACTTAATGTCTTCCTAAAAGCCAGTCAGGAAATTCCCCTAGGCAAACACAATTAATATTCAGAAGCACATATTACCGTTATGGTCTTCATATTTACATTTATGCATTTGGCAGATGCTTTTATATAAAGCGGCTTGGATTACATTCAAGTTTTCCATTTTATAAGTTCCATGGGAATCCAACCCATGACCTTAGTGTTGTTCAATTACCTCACCATGTTCTACAGTTGGATGCGTTCCTTAAAAATGAAGCCGCATTACTACACCTGAAAACAGTTGAATTTAGATCACTATGTTGAACTGCACGCATGCAATATCAATTTAAAGCTGAGAATGGGCCCATTAGCATAAGTTTGGTTTACGGAGAGCACAGGTCAATGATCGTTTAAAGCACGTATGTGTTCTACCATACAGATATTATTATGATGAATCCCACCTCCTTTCTACTATAAACAGAATGTCAGTCTATCACTTGCTTACAAAATTTGTATTAGCTAGTGGTATGCGTGGGAGAAATACAGAAAGGCCACTCTGAGCACTTACAGGCAGATGTATCCATAAAACCCCTCTTATTCTAATTCAATTCACTGGAACGTTCCTTATATTCAATAATGCACAGCTGCACAGTTAGTCGATCTTGCCTCTCAATCCATTAAGGATGACCAGTGAGTTAATAAGCAGTAATGACAGGGAAAACAACAAGTAGTTTTAGCATAATGGATTTACAGCATCACACACACCATTAGAGACAGAATACACATGACAACAAATAAAGTAAAAAGACAATATGCCAAAAAAAAAAAAAACATCAAGATAGGAATTAACAACCCTAATTACTCATGTTCTTCTTGACATCTTTTTCAAGTCAAGAATAATTGGCTGATAAATATATCAAGATGTCATTTTCTGGCAGTCAGCGGTCAAGACTGGCATAGTTTGCTGTTCACAGTCGGAGACTGGTTGCTAATAAACTTGGATTAGCCTGAGTACACACAGCGATGTTAAAGCTGAAGTTTGCTATTGGCTTTACCAAATGGATTTCCAAAAATAATCTGATAAATACATTTCTCCAAGCACAAACACAAACTAATACCACTGGCAGAGTGGGATGAAAATCCATTTGAAATATCCACATAAGAAATAGGGATAGGAGAGACTAACTTAAAATTGAAATAATGACATATTTCATTTTGACTGATCAATCAGTGATTTATTCGTCAGTGTTAACTGAATTGATTAAGTTTTAACTGGAGAAAAATGACTTACTTTCTGTCAACGTAATTGGTAACACTTCATTTTAAAGTGTCCTTGTTATTCAAGTAACCCTAAGCCGAACCTAATCCTAACCCTAACCATATAGAAAGTGCATGTAGTCAATAAAATACTACTTAGTACTACAACAAGGACACCTTAAAATAAACATTTTTTAATAACACGAATTCTGTCTGAAAACAGTACATCAAAAAATTTTTTTTTTCATTTTGATTGAAATTTTAGTAATAAATTAACTAATTATTATCAACTAATCATTCATTGCTAAAATACCTGAAAATCTAGTCATATTAAACAGATACAGGTAGAGGAGAGACTGTTTTAGTCCTGAAATAATTACTTTTACTGATCACCGATATCACTTATGCTTTAAGGATTAATCAACGATTGATTCGGTGTTGCATAATTTAATTGAAAGAAATTTATTTTCTAAACATAAGCTTCATTTAATACTAATATTTATTAGAATTAATCAGTAAGAGCTTAGTAAACATAAAAAGCTGAGTGAAAATTCTTTATAAATTTAAGTTAATTAAACTGATTTAGCTATCTAATATTCTTTAACTGATGGGAATCGTCCTGTTTTATATCCGCTGAAAACAGCTGCCGAATCTCTCTCTATAGTACATCAGTGTTAAACTAGACCACGGATCAGCATAAACTACTTCTGCATCTACTGCACAAAACCTCAACTGTTTACTAATTGCCCTTATATTACACTCTTTACACTTTCCTCAATTGCCTTATTGAATTACCATTACACTGAATGGCATCACTGTATTGTATTGCACAGTTTCTACATTACTAAAGAGGACCATAAAGCACTAATCCGCCTACTGCAGTGACTTATAATTTGTCTACATTAAGCTAGGTTTTTCTCTTGAAAAATGATATTTTGGTCCTTGCATCTATATTACAATTGTTTTATTCCCCTGGTACACAAGTAACCATCAGTCACAAAAGTTTCAGTCTTGAGCGGCTGGTAAAACACTACATTTCTCTCGAAATCCATATACTGAATTTTCAATACAGATGATTTGGAAGATTTCTACTGATGCAAGTCATGCAGCAATGTCAAATCAAGGCTCTCCCGCTGAAAATGTGTGAAATTAATGAACACAAATATGCGGGGGTGAATCAATAATGCAGAATCTGCAGAAGTGGCCTTGAAGGAGAGCCACCAAGTATTAAAAACCTTGAAGTGTATGAAACATGATTAAGTTGGTAAACATCAATTTCTCAAACCAAATGAGCCGTTAATGAAATGCTAGATATGCCATATTATTTTATTGTGTTGTTTTAACATGCAGTATCGCTTGTCACGATCAAAAAGCACACTGAATGGCCGTTCAAACAGGATGAGAGGATGTTCCTGTAATAACTGCTCTTTAAAGAATAATTTTCGTAAAAAATTGCAATTTGCTGAAATTTAAGTCAGCCTCAGGCCATCCAAAATGTAGATGAGCATTTTCTTTATCTGAATACAATTGGTGAAATTAACCATTAGTTACTTGCTCACCGCTGGATCCTCTGCAGTAAATGGGTGCCGTCAGAATGAGAGTTCAAACAGCTGATAATCCACATGACTCCAGTTTATCAATTAACATCTTGCAAGGTAAAATGTCTCAACCATCATTGAGACATTTCATATTTAAGCCACTGATTATGGCCAAGATCTGATGGAATAATCCATAACAACGCTTCTCTTATATACATCTTGGATAACTTTATTATGACTACATTTCAGGCAGCGAAACTGTTCTGAACTAAGTCACTTTAGATAACAGCGTCTTCTAAATGAATATACTTTCCTGCAATTTAAATTAATTTAAATGAAACAAAAAAAACGTATTACCTTATAAGGATATCAAACCTTACTGTGAGAGAGGAAAGAAAGAATAAAATTACCTCCTGCATGCTCAGGCCTTCTTTCTGCATGAAGTAGTGCTTTTTGAACTCATAATAGGAGTTGTACTGGTGCCAGGACTGCAGGAAGTCAAACCTTCAGGGTGTAGAAGACGCACACATACACACAGAGAGAGGTTTATAGTTATTACACATTACAGTAATCTAATAGCAGCAGTGAGATCTTTGTATCTAAAGGATGGCTGTAATGAGCAGGAGCATAATTGCTTACCGCGGGTCATTCTTGGCACGCACGCTGCTCTCGAATTTCACCCCGTTTCTGGCCACATACTCAGCTAGTTTGTCAATGACAGGCTGGATGTCGGGAGGAGGAGGGATGATGGCTGCGACAGGGGTGGCAGCCGTCGGCACCGTGGGTGCAACAGTGGTTTGAGGAGGTCGAGAACTGATGGATGAAAAGAAAAAATGAAGCCAAATACAGGATTTTTGAAATACGTCAAGCTCCGTGGAAAGGAAAGAGAGCAGGGCGCACACCTGGAAGTCGGAGGGGCGGCCGGAGCGGAATGCGAGAGCGGAGCCGATGGAGGAGCTGACACAGTGACTGGACCTGCAGCAGGGGCTGATGGGATTGCAGCCGTAGGATCCAACGAAGGTGTAGTGCCTGGGGGAGGAGGAGGACCAGATGCAGGAGGAGCCGGCATCATGCCAGTGGGCAGCGATGTGTAATAAGGGCTGGCATCAATCCCAGGAGGCGGTGGGGCAAGGCAGTATGTCCCATCAGGCAGCATACAATACCCATAGTACATTGCTGCCACATTAGCTGTGTGAAATAAACACACACACAGAGTTTCAAAATCAAACGCACGTCCAAAGCAAGCACTTGAAACTTGGCTGCAATAAAATAACCATTTATTATTAAGATTTAACTATTAAGATTTTTTTATGTTTTTGAAAGAACTCACTGTCACCAACACTGCTCTCATTTCATTCAAAATTAAAAACCATAATATTGTGAAATGTTATTTCAATTTAAAATAACTGGTTTCTATTTTTATATTTTAAAATGGCATTTATTTTTGCTGAATTTTCAGGAGCAATTATTCCAGACTTTAGTGTAACACGATCCTTCAGAAATCGTTCTAACAAAGATTTTAAAGTTAAAAACACTTGTGCTGCTTAATATTTAAAAAAAAAAAAAAAAAAAAAAACAGGATAGATTATTTTTCTGGGTTGTAAGGAGCTGAATTTACTTTATTAATCTTTTGTACCATATTTTTACTGATCCATTTAATGCATTTCTGCTTAACATTAATTTCTTTAAACAAACAAACAAAAAAACAATACAGGATGGTAGTGAATATATATATATATATATATATATATATATATATATATATATATATATATATATATATATATAAAAATCCGCTACCAAACCTCTTTTCCATGCCTTATTTGAAATGTAAAGGCAGAAATTTATTCTAAGTTTTACTTGTCTGAATATTTTCGCTGATATTTGTCGAGCCCTGCATTAAACATTAGTCATCAATAGCGTTTCTACTTTGGTTGCATACCCGGGAAAGTACACTGAGGGAGCTGTTGATGCAAATTAAGAATTAAAATAATCTACGTTTGGATCACTGTCCGCATAATTAAATTTCCTTTTCAAGTAGAAGATAAAAAGCTAGCGGAAGAGAAAAATCGCATTCGTTTGTTCTGCTCTACCACAAATAATTAGGATCAAACTGTCCTCATGTTGAGATGGCAAGCATGTAAAGACATACAGTTCTTGAAAAACACTTAATAAAGCCTAATTACAGTCAAGCGCGGCTCCTTCCCTTCAGTCAACTGTTACAACAGCAAAAAGAACCATTAAACAAAGCAGTTTAATAAGAACCCAAAGAAAACAGAGCTGTGAGCTCAGGCTCTATTAAGATCAACACAGCCAAATCTGTGCTATTAGGCAAATACAGAAAATATCTGTTAATGTGCGAAGTTGTAAGGATTTAGTTCACTCAAGAATAAAACCGCTATCATTTACTCACCCTCGTACAAGTTTACAACAACACGAGGGTGAGTAAATGACAAACCGTACATTTTCAGGTAAAGAATAAAGGTGTTTAGACTTCACAAAGGTAACGGGATGAACCTGCAGCACTCTGACCATGATGAAACACTACAAAAGAAATGATAAAGAAATTTAAAAGCTAGAGGAATTAAAGCAACGCCATCTCCTGGGTACCGCTGAAGTCAGGGCTGTTCAAGACCTAGAAGAGACCAATAGTCCTGCTCATTTAGGCGAGTTTAGCATTCTGTCTGACTCCAGCCACACATCAAAGGGAGCTGAAAGAGGAAGAGGAGAGGGAGGATAGGGGCGGCGGGGATCTGGATACATTTACTTCATGACAGACTAGGATGTGTGAACCCGCATGTGAGTGTGTGGAGAGAGAGAGAGAGAGAGAGAGAGAGAGAGAGAGAGAGAGAGAGAGAGAGAGAGAGAAACTGAGCACAAGAGGGCGAGAGCCAAAAAGAAATGAGTAAAGGCAGAGAAAAAGAGAGAGAGCCACAAAGAGATTCTGGGAGAAAAGGAATAGAAAGAAGAAGAGACGTGTGTGGCATGTGTATCTCCACATTTTATGAGAGATGTGGCAAAAGTAAGGCCGTTACTCGCAATTGTGAACTTTTGAATTATTCAACAAAATTTGTATCTTTATTCATTTATTTATATGGCATTCTGTAATAAGTGGGATGAAGCACAGAAACTCATTATTGCAAAATAGACCTCCTAGAGCACACAGTAAGGTAAATATGAATATATTAACAAATTATGTTAGGAAAAAATATTAAAACGTTAACATTTGACTACATTCATTTAAATGTAATTAAGAAATTTAAGAAATAAAAATAATTTGCATTGCAATTAGATAATTTAGATCTAATTAGATCATTTGACAGGCCCGTTTCCATCATAACATCAAATAATACTGAATGACATCCCAGCTCCATAAAAACCACAGCAGAATTCATATATCTCATAACAAATGAGTTCTTACTCCACCTCCAGCTTAGCAGGCTTCATTTTCAATGATGGGATCTAATCGTTTATGACGTCTCCCTGTGGAGATAAAGAGGCAGAGAGCTGTGGAAGATCCGGAGTCGAGCATGTGCTGCTGGATTTGACTCAAGCGCTATTTGAGAAAGATTAGCCTGAAGAATCAACAGACAATCCTCAACGCCTGAGGGAGCACGTCTCAAACGCAAACAAATTTATGCTTACTCTGGCAAATAAGTCTGAGTTACATCTCGTCAAGGAATTATGCTCTAAATCTCACAAGACACCTCAGCTGGCTAAAACAGGCCATAAAATGTCATTCAGAGGTTCGCGGACAAGTCTAGGGGCGATTTTTCTGATTGATTCATTAAAACTTAATGTTCGTGCAACAAATTTATTTTTCTTTTTATTATAATAATGTTTTTGAATAGAAACATTACCAAATGTTAGAATTAGACGCTTTGACAAAATACCAGTGATAACAGTAAAAAGAAAAATATGATCCAACCATGTCGGTGCACGCAAATAACTCAGTGAAAGACCAAAAGTATATCATAATATATCGCTATGCGCCATTATATAGTTGCTGTGGTAATATAACAACTATAGTAATATTACAATTTATTTACCCAATATTGTACTATGTTTTATACAACTATAAACTACAATATACTATCATTTATTGTATTAAAAACTAAAACACGTTGCAGTATTTATTAGTTTAACTATATTAACTATAGTTAATACTACAGTATGCTGCATAAAGCATTCATTAGCAGCACTGTAAAATGCTATAATGCATACAGGATACACTTTACTACAGCATGTTTCCAAAAACACTACAGTATTTATTATAATTTACTACAGCATTTGTTCATGTGGGCTTGTGTTAGACCTTCAGTCATTTTGAATTTGAATTATTCATTTTTTATTTTAATTGTAGTTACATGTTCAAGTTTACTAGTTAAAAATCGTAAAGAATCGAGAACCTAATTTTTAAATAGATTTTTTTTCCTGCTGTATTGCATAGCCCTAGACACAGCTATTGAACAATTATAATAATAAATGTTCCTAAACTCCACAGATAGGGAGTAGTGTATACAAACAGTATGACAGTGAGTAAGTTCATTCAAAACCCATTTCAACTAATTCAATGAGAGAGTAATCCGTTTTGGACCAGCGAGTTCATCTGTGACTCATTCGTGAGTGGTTTGATTCATTTAAAAGAACTGGCTCAGAAGAGTCATTCAACTGTAAGATCGCAACCAAGCCAAAACAATTTCTTTGCCGTACTGTAAACACTGTCAGAGTAGTTCAGTATGGTCTTCTATAACAATAACACATTAACCCAATTACGCATTCCTACAGACACTGTTCTAACCACCATCATGACTCATTAAATAAAAACAGACAACTTGTTCTACGGGGATTGCAGTTTTGGCAGCAGCTTAGTCCAGTAACTGAGCGGTTCAAAGGTCACATCTCCCCACTGTCAACATATTTAATAAACCGCATTAATCATGCGCGCTGAATGAATGCAGATCACCGAGGTCTACTGAACCCCGATGAAACGAGAGTGTAACTGTTCTAGCGATGTGAAACGGACAGAAAGGCCCGCTCGTTTCTACAGAAGTGACGGGGAGGGTGAGGTTGGCATGGCGTGGGGTGTTTCGCCTGGGGGTTCACGGGCAATGAGCAGAGCATTCTGGGATGAACGAGCAGAACAGCGTGAGTGACGTAATAAATCTGCAGTCTGCTTAAACTGGCAGTAAACGAGGATATCCAAGAAGTCTTGAGCCGTGCGTGTCTCTCAAGCCCACTGAGTGTGCACTTACATGAGCCCCATGACATCCTGCCGCCCGTAAACCAAAGGAATCTGTTCATAAAGCATTTTTGTGCTTTCGTTGCACCACATGGCTGGAATCCGGGCTGGGGTTGATAGCAACCATTTTAAATATATCAAGAATGGGAACTAATTCAAACTTGATTTGGGCAGGGAGCGAACAATGTTTAACCGAGCTTCAAATTTAGTGCCAGGCATCCCTCAAAGACAAATACAGAGCAAACCTCAGATACAGGCCAAAGCCTTGGAAAAATAACCCTCACATTTGGACAGAGATTATAGGATGACTGTGGTTAAGCCTACAGAACCTCTTTGTCACACTGTTAATCCTAGAAAATACATATTTGCAGTCAAAGTAGCTTTTCTTTTGAGAAACTGGCCCACTCAAGCGCCTTCGGGCACTGTAATCCTGTGGCACTTCCCTCAAGAAACCAGTAGAGCTCCTTCAGTCAGGCTAATTGAGACAAATCAGCGGTCCCAGCTTGAGTGTTTCACCAGCTGAGCGCTAAAATTCTCTATTTCCAATAAAAGGCGAATTGTCCTTTCCCCACAGTACCTTAAATCCTTGTGAGTTAAAGTAAGAGGACCAGCTAACGGCAAAAGGTTTTAAAAAGTTTTAGCACCATGAGATTCTAAGGGACAAAAAAAAAAAAAAAAATATATGTTACTCTCCTTGGTCAAAATAAAACTGCTGGCACTTGCACTTGACATCTTAATCATATATATATATATATATATATATATATATATATATATATATATATATATATATTTTTTTTTTTTTTTTTTTTTTTTTTTGGAGAACATAGAATTTTCTTTAACAAAACAAACATTCACTCTAATATAAAATAAAATAAAGTTTGAATAGGCTGGCCATAAAAACCTAAAAATCTGTAACAAAATTAGGAGCAGATAATTATGAAATACCATTTATTAGCATCTATTTATTAATCTGCAAAAATCGTGAAACCAAATAAATGAGCCACTAATGTTGTTTTTTTTCTTTTCACTTTTATTATCACTCTTAGATTGATGGCAAAAATCAACAGGCTTTCCAAAATCCAACATTTTAACTGGTGCTTTTGCATTTAGTTTTTTAAAGCTAAAAAATTAATTACAGCCAAATAGCAAATACAGCAAATAATAAACAAAGTACATAATAACCTTAATAGAATGTGAACTAAATTTAAAACCGAAAATCGAAAACAAAAAAGCTATTTCAAATTGTTAAAAACCCTAACTGATTTTACAGTGCAGATTTTTTTTACATTTACACTAATGTACTTATTTAATAAGAGACATTATGTAGACTAGACGTTCGAAACAAGCAGAGAATTTTGTTCCTAAATTAATTCATTCCTATTTTATCACTAAATCAAAACTTCAAATCGGTCCTTTTCGCAGCAGCCAAAATAAAACAGATTACATTTTTTTTTTATCAATTTACACAAAAGCAGAATGTTCCCTTCCCATTATAATCAGCAAATCTGTTATTGCACGAATCTCTTATTTGCGCTGTTGATTATAATGGGGCCGTACTAGTTGTGGCGTATATCGGGTACTACACTGCAAGCAAGTGCTGCAATATCAAGCAAATCTAATTTTATACCAAATTACCACAAATTACTTTTCGCTTTGATTCTAAAGCTGCTTTCTGAGCATCAGGTGCACTCATTTTGGCAGAAAGCACACATATGTGGATCAGACTGCTTCAAACTCACTCTTTAGGAGCAGATGTTGACTTATAGACTATTTTGAGCACCTCCAATTCGCCATTGAATTCAAGCACACATCGAATGTGTCTGTGATTGGCTATGGTACTCAACAGCTGCAAAAATCAGAGGGTGTAGTCAGAATCAATTCAAGTGGCGAAAGAAAAACTGCCTTTAACATCGTAAAGTTGTTGAATTGGAACTGACTGAATATAAGGAGGTCACAATGGGCAGACTGCCCACTTTAGTCCTTAATTTAATGAACTTTGCTCACATTGAAGGGTTAGCTCCATCGCCATGTTCACTCAAGGATGCCTAGAAAATCAATCATCCTAAAAATAATTCAAGATGTTAATGACTTGCCACAGGAGCTGGCATTGTATCCTCACCAACTTCCATTAAAAGGCTCTTTTTAAATATGACATATGTCTTTGCTCATCAGAAAGAGACAAGAACGCCCAACCCTCCAAAAAAGACAAACAGAACTCCATCAACGCTGCAGTGTCAGTCTGTGTCAAGCTTTATGGTGGATTTTTAAATCTCAGCACACTCAAGCCCGTTTATGCTCCCCATGTGTAAAAACGCAAATCTGTTTTTGTTTTTCAATAGAGCAAATAAAACGATCGCGTATATAAGCGTCGCAGGCAAAATATTTTAAAGCGCGTCATAAAAAAGCATGCAGAAAAGTTCATGAATAAGTTAGTTGAATAAAAAAAGAAAAGAAAAAAAGTTGTCTTAGCGTGCACATTAAACATGTTTTAGTTTTTTTGAGGGGTTGGGGGGTAGTTAATTACTTTCATAAAATATGTTTTATCTATAGCTGCACAAAATAAAACATTGTATGCATTCGATGATCATTATTATTATTATTATTATTATTGGTAGTAGTAGTAGTTGTTTTATTAGTATCATTATTATGCACAGGGCTGCACAATTTATGAAAATACATTTAAAATCATGATATGCACAGTTTTGAATTTTAAAACTGCTTTATTACTGTGATTATTATTATTGTTGTTATTATTAATGAATTAGAATAAGAATGAGCATACAGCTGTAATTAATCATGATATGCATGGAATTGGAATTCTAAAACTGCATTATTATTATTAATATTATTATTATTAACATTATGTTTGGTACAAAACAACAACAACAGCAATAATAATAATAATAATAATAATGACCTAAGATCCTTATTTCTAAAGGTTTTTAGACCTTTTGTCAAATATGTAGATCACATAAGAGTTCATTTGCAAAAATAATGTTTTTTCTTTTTTCAAAAATAAAACCCATTAAATATGACCTAGCTTATTGTGATAAAATGGAATGCACAAATCGAAAAAAACCAAACAGAAAACAAAAAAAAGCATGATTTCTGAGAAGTATCCATTTTTGCTAATGAACTCTTCACATGTTGAATTGTCATCATACTCACGGTCAGATGTGTATTCTGCCTGTGTGGCTACTGCTGACTGATGCTCTTCCGCTGCTTTGGTCGCCATCGCTGCAGCTCCATTTTTCTCCTGTTTGGCTTTTCGAACAAGCACAGCCAACGGGTGATCTGGATCAATGACCTGCAGAGGCTATAACACATCAAAACATAAGGTCAACAGGGTGTGCGACATTAAACTCAGCATATACAGTGAAAATGTGAGCAAAGCTGTTTAAATATAAAACTGTAAAAACACCATAGAATAGAATAGTTTTTTTTAAGGTTTTAGTGTTTTCTGAGGCCATTTAGAAGCAATTCGGTTTATGACATTGGTTTGTAGTTTTCTCAGGTGACTCCGTGACAGTGCCTTTCAGCTTTCTCTGCATTTAAGGATTTTCCTTGTCCGTGTGATCAGACACGGCTCCAATTGAGTATAAGGTAGCCGGTATAAAATTGTATACGGATAAGACGTGTGACATGTTGGAATGTCACTATGAACTGAAGATTTGAAGTCTGCACTCGTCTCTCTTCTGTACTTTCTGCCACTGGATGTCACTCCATGCTTTATAGACTTTTGCATGCTGTCATCCCTTCTGCTTGTTGTCGTCCTGCATGAATGGTTTCTTTCCCTCCCTTCTTTTTAGACGATGTGCTGAACACGCACTTTACTGGATTCCCTTCTGTCCCCTAAGGAGGTGACCTTTTAAGCACCGTTCACCAGATGCAGCTTTTTCTGTCTTCCAGTGCTTTTTCAGTCTAGTCTCTACAAATGTCTACACGGTATTTTGACACCATGCCTTGAAAATCCAATTTGGTGGTCTGTTGCTCTTTGAGTAACAAACTTGTATCTTAAGATGCAACATAGATGTGATGAAATAATGGCCGAATTTTTATATTCGGGTGACAAGCTTATGCAGCTGTAGCTGAAGTACTGTTTTTCACCACCAGGGGTGCAATATTACAAGTATGAGCTTTTTAATATTCATCATATCAGCAGAAATCATTCCTCAAGGGCTCATATTTCAAGCTTATAAATGAATTAACTCTTTGGGCGAAAGGTTCTACCCTATGGGTATGAAACTGGCTTCATTCTTTAGATTTCCATTCATAGACTACGAAAAATGCATGGGACTAAAAAAACAACAAAAAAAAAAAAATAGAGCAAATGTTTGTTGATGGTGTTTTTCTGCTTTACAAACCTAAACATCTGGTTTTGTGTGATATATTAAACATTCACATTGTGATCTCTGATGATTTAAATATGTCAAGAAAGTCATTTAGCTGGCTTACATAAATGAGGTCTTGTGGAAATTGCAAAAATGATTTGTGATAGTCTTCGAAGCATAATTTCAAAAGGGTTGAAAATTATAAACAAACCACCATATGCCATAATTTTTCCAGCAAGTCTGTTTATGAATTTATAGCGGTCTTGGAGTTTCATTAGAACTGCATAATTTCTTGGTAATTTAAAACCTAATAAATGCTGTAACACTTAAAATTAAAATTAATTGCATTATATAACGTTATGATACAACTACTACATTATAAATGTAATTTCATTACATGTAATTACATCACATAGCCTGCAGAATCTTAATTCAAATTTAATGAAAAAATATATGTCATGAGAAACATTAATATAGAGAGTCACTGCACTTTCACTGCATATATATATATACTTATTTAACTATATATAACTACTTGCCTAACCAGACAAACAAAAAAATCTTATATTGATTCAAATTCACAAGCCCTGCAAACTGCAAACTTGACAAAGCTGCTTGTGTCATTAAGAATGCATGACTGGTTACTAGAGCTGCTATTAAGTTATCAATCCACCATAACATGTGGGTGGCATAAATCCCGTTTTCTGGAACAACCAGAACACACAGGTTGACTAAGCCACAGAAAAACATGACACATAGAAGGATCTCAAGCGTAAGACCTGAGACGAATGTTCAACAGTCACTCTTCCTGTAGAATCACAAAACTTAAGTTTAATCATTTCTGACAATTCTGGCAGTACTTGACTGTAATAACCAAGAGTTAGCTCCTTTAAATAAATTAGATGAGTCTTGAAAAAGACGAAAAAATATAGTTTATATAAAGTTCATGATTGAAATGCAAACTTTCTATCGTCAAGGCAAGAGTGGAAGACATCTATTAGGAAACCAAATCAGATAACATTAGTTTATTTTACAGGCTTTTATCTCTAATGTCTCTCTGTGCCAGTCTCCAAAAAAATGACAGAGCAACTCAGATTAAACATACAGAATATTAGATGAAGAAATCAAAGATATAAGCATCTGATGAGAACTTCATACCCTTATTTGAACAAATATTTAAAAAGGAAACACTTTGATGTCAGATGCTTTCATTTCAGGCCCAGTTCTGCCAAGAAATATAACAACTTAAGAGTAATTTGACATTCATTTTGAAATGCATTGCTTTGAACACTTATCCATCGAATTAGAAAATAATAGTAACAGTCTATCAAGTCGGGTTAACTGAGTACAAAAAAAAAAAAAAAAGCACAGGGGGGGTAAATTACATGTCATGGCTGTTTTAGCTATGAACAAGAGTAAAAAAATGTGATCCAGATTACATAATCACAGTTTGAAAACCGTCAAAAGAGTGTATTAATATTTCTAAACAGCATGGGGTATGTTTGAAGCCATACCTTCATTATTTCCTCCAGACGAGAGCTCTTCTTGGATGCAAACAAACTTGGATGCAGGTAGTTTCCATCTCCATCGTCGTCATCGTCGTCATTGTCAGAATTGTCTGACTTTGATTCTGTTTCAACACAGACAATTGACTGGCTTGTTAACTGACTTCAGAAATATCAAATGTGTTAATTATTCTAAAAACTATTGACTCAATTCAACTTGTTAAATTTATGATAAATATACACCACAAAAAGTGACACAAAAATGAGATGCAAAAAGTACTAGCATGTATTCTGCCATTCAAATGTTTGGGGTTGATAATATTTTTTATATTTTTGTTTTTAAGATAATAATACTCACCAAAGCTGCATTTATTTGATTAAAATTGCAGTAAAAATATGAAATGATATTACAATTTAAAATTACTGTTTTCTATTTTAACGTATTTAAAAATGTAATTTATTGCAGTCATGCAAAATTGAATTTTCTGCAGAAATCATTGCAATATGCATATATGGTGCTCAAAAACATTTCTTATTATTATCAGTGTTGAAAACAATTGTAGCGTTTATATATAACAAGATACTATTTTTGTAACAACGTGAAAGTCTTTACTTTGACTAGATGAACTCACTATACACTGACAAAATATTACAAATGCACTTTACAATAATCAAAAACCGATTAAAGTCAAAACAGCTATTTTCTAGAATTTCTAGAACCTATAGGTTTCCTAGAATAGCGTTTTCGGCAAAAAAAATGATGCACACAGAATTATGGGAACATAAGGGAGGTCAGAATTTCATGTCAACCTATTAAACTGTCACACAGGAAAATCTTACCCTGTTGCTGGTCCTGTTTGCCCTCTGATGCCGGTGTGTACCTCCCCTCCTTCATAGCTCGTAAAATATGCTTGTAGTAAGGGTTCAGGTAGTGGTCGAACCGCAGGAAATCAAACTGGGAGTTCCCAGCCTGCTTCGCCTTCAGCACAATTTCAAATTGGGCCCCCTGCTTGCATACAAAGTTGGCGGTGCGTTCGATAATAGCGTGCGTCTTGGTGGTCGCAGGCTGAAATAGATGGCAAAGAAATAGGGTAAACAAGTCTGGAATTCTGATTAAGCTTATAAGAGAATGCGCCATCTTTTAAAAAAAATATATATATATTAATTAGAAATCTGTATAGGGAAAAATGCGTATACAACATTTATCATCAATGACTTCAGGCGCAGGATTTTGTAACTACTGCAGTTTGCACACAAACAATTTATGTGCGAGTGTGGGCTGGCATTCCATGAATCTAACCAGGGACGTCATTAATTCATTTCCAGCTACACATGCAGATTCAAAACAGTCACAAATCTTTCAAGCTGCAGACAAAATCATATTCACGTGCCGAGCTGATTTATGATGATGCTGTATTTTAAATGACAAATGCCACCAATAGCGTTCCGAATGACACATATCCTTCATTAAAAGAAAGCATGAATATTGCATGAGAAGATCTTTTCGAAAAGGCTGCACTTTAGCTCCAATGTCCAGGTAAATAGAGAATCTATTGTATTCGGAGCCCCAGAGAGAGAAATAATAACTTGCTAATTTGAGGATAAACAACCCAACGTTTGTCTTCAAAATCGGATTCTTTTGTTGCTTCAAGCTATGTGCTGTACAATAAGCAAGGTAATCAGAGCAGCTGAAGATTAATAATTCAAAAGGCTCCTTCAAAGAACCTCACAGACTTGAAACTAATTGGGGTTTTCAAGCCTTAGAAACTGAAGGTTTCGAATAATCCTCCAACCTTGAGATGAATATCACTCCCTCCGCCCCGGAAAAAAAACGTGCCGGTTGGGGTACGCCGTTGCTAGTGGCTCACTGGATGGTGAAGTATTTATGATTCTATGTTTCCAGTAGGCCCCGGTGGAAAAGCACTGACAAATCCCTGGTTTAAGAGGATAAAGGAGGGGCATCGGGACTCCTGAGCTTTTAGAAAAGTATCATTTAGTGGGATCAACTTGCTTTCAGCTACAGGCACGGTAAAAGAAAAAAAAAAAAGATCAGTGATTGTGTGGGGCTCCCAAACGAGGGATCCCGTGGCGATAAAAGCCCATGTCTGGTTTGTACAGATTGACGTTTGCATCCCACCGTGTGCATGCTGGTTATACAAAGGAAGATCTTTATAGCTCAATCAAAATCAGAACTATCAGAATAGAAAAGAGCAGAGAATGGAGTCTTTACTTGGCACACAGTCATAAATGGCCTCTTGCAGAGTGCAAATTAACAACCTTTCGATATCCAACAACAGAAATGCAAATCAAGCACATATGTAATTAAAAGATGTAGGTAATGTTGATTACAAGCAGGGACGCACGATATATTGATTCAATAGTAATCTGCAAATATTAAAAGACTTTCAATTTACTTATTAGGGGTTCACCTTAAAATAAAAATAAAAATCAGTAATCATTTACCCATCCTCCAGCTGATCCAAAAGATGATGTTCTGAAGAATTTTGGAGAGAAAAACTAATTTGGAATAACTTTTTAAACATTTTTCATTTTTAAGTGAACCACCCCTTTAATTGATCTGCATATTTAATAGCGTCTTCTTATTTCCCTGATTTTGAACTGCCATGCAACTCACAGTGTCATATGTAATCTTTAGCAAATTTCCAAATAAATATCCATTTTCATGCTATTCTATATAATGCTGTGAAGCCTAAATTCACTTGTAGCATTTAAAATGAATGTTTTAGCTTTAGTTCATCTTTAAAAACAGTTATATATAATCTTAACTCAATCTCCAAATGAATATCCATTTTTATGCAGTACATTATGCATTATTTTGCGATGCCTAATTTACTTGTAGCATTTAAAAATGATGGATTTTAGTTTAGTGCATTATTTTAATTTATTTAGACCAAATAGTATTGAATTTATAGAAGCCAGCAGCCATTCATCTTTTAAAGGCCATATCATAAAAATAATTACTGTCTTATGGGCATCGACCAGAATTTTGTGCATTCCTAAGTGAAACTGTGTAAAAATGGATGTACTTCATTATCTGCTCACCAGCTCTACATCCGGAGGGATGAGGAGGCCAGGGGGCGCCACAAATGGCTCCTCGCTCTCTTCCTCCTGCTGCTCTTGATCTGAGAGAAGGGCAAAGGTGGGAAAACAGTATGAACAGACAAAATCAGATTGGCAAGGTAAAAGAATCACAAAGAATCAGAGTTTCAGGAGCAGGTTGGGGGGAAAAAAAACCACACACTGATGCAACTATGAGGCTTTCTTTAACTTAGGGCACTTTAAAAGAACCGGAGGCACTTTAAGTTTCATCCTGAGTTACTATAACTTTCTGAGAGACCACAAGCCCCGTCAGCTCTGTTTACTGCTGCTGCCTTTATGCACTCTTCCACCCTCTGCCTCCATAAATTGGCCAAGACAGGTAAAAACCAAATTAAAATTTGATGCTGAATTCAGGGTGAAGGGAAATGAGAGCAGAAGATGGAAAAACGCTGCTGGTGGATTAATGGAGGAAATAATCAAATATAGCAGTTACAAAGTGCCACATTAGTTGCATTAATAAATCAAACAGCTCTTATAAAGCTATCCAACAAATGGTAAGACATGGTCATTTTTGTTTGTTTTTTTTTTTTACACTGATGTTTACAGTCAAATAATCTTGCTCAATATTTTGGTCACAATCATGTCGTCTTACGTGGTCTTACAAAGCTTTGAGTAAATGGCATGAGGTCTGATCTACGCTGCAGAGCCAAGAGCCACCCACTTAGATGGAAAAAGATCATCAGTATGTGTTAAGATTATACCACAATAATAGACTGCCATTAAAAATGTCATTCGGTTATACAGTAAACACTGGAGAAAAGAATGAGAATTTATATTTTGCCTATCCAAAATTAACAAGCACAGAATACTTCACAGATATAATTCAGAAATAGGGTTGGGCGGTAATGGGGTTGGGTAAATAATGCTTTTTCCATTTCATACAATAGCGGTATTTATTACAGTATTCCTTCATGATTAATGGGGATGTAAATGCCCCATTTTCACATTTATTAGACAGTAAGAATGAATGTAAATGTAACTTGTTTACACACCCATTTAATATTGGGGCCCTCGAAATGAAATCATAAAAAACAGAACCCATAAAAAGATTTATACTAATTTATCATCAAAAACAATGTTTAATGAAATTCATTAATAAAACTAAC
This sequence comes from Puntigrus tetrazona, assembly GCF_018831695.1. Lineage (NCBI taxonomy): Eukaryota > Metazoa > Chordata > Actinopteri > Cypriniformes > Cyprinidae > Puntigrus > Puntigrus tetrazona. The sequence continues at coordinate 2,610,009 of NC_056719.1, forward strand.
AATTTATGTTTTAAAATGTATGAAAATAACATTTACAGCAAAGTGTTTTTTTGTAAACATACAAAAATCATCATATACAAAATAGCATATGAATTAAAAATATATATTTGCAAATGAGGATGCAACCATACCACTTTTTCCACAATGAATCCGATTACAATATTTTTTACATTTTTGTTAAATGCCAGTGTCGATATCTGTATTTTCATTTCATACGTAAAAAAACAAGGAGTGAAAACTCCTATAATCTTAAACTAGCAAATCAGGTTATTACTGCATCTTCGAAGGCTCGCGTTCTATAGCACAGGGTTTCATAAAAACCAAATTGTTTAAATTGTTTAATAATATTACACCTACAAGTATGGCTTTTCTCAACTTCAGGGGTTTCTTGGTGGAACGATAAAAAAAAATAAAAAAAAGTGTGCCCTTATTCTTGAAAGTTGTCTAAGCCAGCCAATCAGATCGGAGCTCGCCACATTCAGAAAGTGCTTTCCAATTTTGTGGGCAATATCAAATGGCCGAGTGAAAGAACTTTAGGGCATGGCGTACGAGGCTGATAATTGTGAATGTGCTGCTTCTGATGCTGAAGGGGAAAGAAAGGCGTCTGGATTGCATTCCGGCAGCTCCAAAATTTATGACTTCATCACAGTCACAGTAAGAAAAAGACATCAATGCCACTAGTTGACTCGGAGTGTGTGCGCAGTGAGTGGGTGGATAAAGACTATGCGCTCTGGGCCAAGTCTTGTTCTCTGTAGAGCGCTGGTGTGAGCAGGTGTGAGCGAAGAGTACAAAAGCATCGAGGGTGATTACTGTTTGTTTTACAAACTCATTTGTCATCGAATTTCGGCTTGAGACGAACTCTGAGGACTCAAACTAATTCCAGGCTCCTGTATTTATAAAGCAATCAGCCGTGGCGTGTGATGTTTTTGCTAAAACCCTAGAAACGCCGGACCTTGCTGGTCATTAACAGTCTCTGCATATCCACAGCCTGCCTGGCTCAGTCTTTAAAAAAAACTTTGAGTTTTCCAGTGCCTTGAGGCTCAAAAACGATACTTATTTGACCGAAGGGAAATGGCCTCTTTTCATCCCGGAGCATTTTGAAGTTCGTAGGCTAAAGTACGCAAGAGAAAGTGAATCTCCTCAGGCAGAATTACAAGCAGCATTTCTAAGTAAGCGTGCGGGTTTTGAAGTTGTGTGTTTTTTAGACTTGTACGGATCCCACCTGCTTCTTTGCTGGCCTCATCTTCCTCAGTGGGCTGGGAGGGGTCGTAATAGTCGGCGCTGTAACGGAAGGCCACTGCGTTGTAGGTGCCTTCATCAGCCAAGGCTTCGCTCAGCCTTTTATACTCCTCCTCTGCGAACGGAAAAAAAGATTCACAAGAAAAGAAAACTTCTGAATTACCTGCAGTGTTCATCATTCTTAAACATTCTCAACGGCTGAATCACAAGTTTTAAACATTGCAAAGTTAGATTAAAAATCATTACTGAAGTAGGCTAATTCAATAGAAATTCTACACTTATATCTTTTGCCTCAGAAAACTCCTAGTTTGCTGCTTATTATTAGTTAATAAGGTAGATGTGCAGATATTAGGAATGTAAATTTGGTCATGCATTATAAGTACTAATAAACAGCCAATATGGTAATAATACTATACTAAAGCGTTACCAGATTTTCTATCCTTAGGAAAGGATTCTATTTTTGTTTTCACAAAAACTATTCAAATGTTTTAAAGTCTTTATTTTAATCGAAAACACTGTCATATTGTCAAAATGATTCAAATTCAATTCAAATAACTGTTTAAGGATTTTAAATATATTTTAAAATGCAATTCCTGTGATGACGAAGCTGAATTTTCAGTTGTTTAAAAATTTAAATCTTGAAAATATAGTATTTTTTCTTGCATACATATAATCTACAGCAAAATTGCAGCACAAAACTGTATTAATTCCTCACTAAAACTTAAAAACTGGAACTGAAAACCTCATATATTCCCACCCACCCACACATCCAAACAGCCAGAGTGAGTTCTCATCTTTAATGATCTCGCTACAGAATCACAACTACTAAAACGGCAATAGAGCACAAGGACAGTCCAATATTAGTCTAATATTAATCACAATGCTTTATTACAGTTTATAGGATGTTAATGCAGACAGATTGCTAAAAGTTTAATGAGGTTAGGTCTCCCCCTGAAGGGCGAATACCCATGATGACTACAGAGATAATGACTACGGCGTACTGACACTATCAGCAAAGGACATTATAATTCACTCTCACTTACTGAGCACCTTTGTTTAAAGATTGTTAAACTGCAAATTGAGCCGATGAGCATAATTTTGAATTTTATACATGTTGATGCGTATACTGAGTTATTAGTAAGTGACATGCGGTTTTATCAAGAAGTCCCGAAACAGCATTCAGAAAATGTTTAAAACATCCAAACACAAGAGCAAACCCAATAGTTCTGACTCTAAAAAGCGATTTTGAGTGAGCCATGACTGATGCCCTTGTAAAATATTTCATACGCACAAATTTGGTATGCTATTTCAGTGCATCCGAAGCAATACATCACTTCCAGCACATATTTGAAATATCTTGTGTCGATCGGGCCAGGCGTTGCATAAATGTGACGCAATGAACATTTAATTGCTAGGTGTAGCCACGGGACAAACTTCATTCTGAACCACATTCTTGATCATAAACATTTCAGAACAAGTTTTAACTGACACAATAACATGTAACATGGTAACAAGTCTGGTGACCTAGCATAAACCAACAGCAACAATACTTTCACATTCTATGCACTTAATTTATGGATTTATTCAAGAAACAAACTCAGCCATGTCCGTTTTACGCTCTTCAAAGTGTAGAAAACAAGCACAAGTGCCTTTCAATATTCTGAAAATGTAATACAATCAAAAAGATATTACAGGAAAGCACTTAAAGCCTGACCGCACCAGTCTGAAGTCGATAGCCATGAAAAACAGTGTTTGCTGAAGAGCTCTGGTTATCCACCTAAGCGAAACAAGCTAGATGAATTATTTTAGACTGAAAAGGTTATGTTTTTTTAACCACGTCCACTATAAAAGGGCAACTTCACGCAATTCTACTTTTATAAATACACAGTATATGCCTACCAATGAAAGAATCTCACACAGGGAAAAAGAAAAGTTTCAGATCAAGATTTTTTCATGATTAATAAAAGAAATTTAAATGTATGAATGCACTGAAAGTTGGTAAAATTGGGTTTAGTGGGTTTCAACTGAGTTCAGTGGGCTTTTAACATTTTTTAAAATAAGTAAAAAAAAAAATTTCAAACGACCTTTCATGCATTAACCAAAAATGTTCATTGTTCTTGAATTTACAGAAAAAAAATGTAATTACATTTTTAAATGTTTAAAGTCAAAAAGTCTGAAGCCGCAAGTGAAAAAGTTTCTATTCTGCATTTAGTTTTTTGCTATCATGCTATCAGTATTTGAGTTAATTTTATGGGCATATATTTTTGGAAAATATGTATTTTTAATGTAAAAAAATATTTAAAAAATATATAATAATAATGATAATAACAATAAGAATTGTTTTATATATACAATTTTGCACTTTTGTGCAATTGAGAAAAGAAAAATGTTTTTTTGTCAACAAAAACAAAAATGTGCTTCATGATGAAAAAAAGAGATAAATTAAAATGTAAAAAGCACTGTTGACAAAAAATATGGCATATATATATATATAAAACATATTTATAACAATATTTCTGAAAAATGATACTTTGAGTAAAGAGTAAAAATGACCAAAAAAATAAATAAATAAATAAAGGCCCAAAGATCCCGCACTCGAGCTGACATGAACTTTTGAATAATGCATGAAGACTGACTGAGCTGATAGATCATTGTGTATTTACCTTGCCTGGCCTCCTCCTCCAGTAGATCAGTGTGCATGGCCAGATACCTCTCCTCATCACACAGAGCCTCTATCCTGGCCTCTTCCTCAGACAGCTGGTAATCGTGATTCCACGAGCCTGCGTCATATTCCGAAAGATCGTGTAAATGACCGCGGCCATCGTACCTGCAATACGAATCGCGTGGTTAAAGGCGAGGAGAAATTAACATTGGATTGCATACAAGAAATACTCACCACACTGAAGAACCCTAAAAGTAAAGCTGCTTTTATATTCGCATATATGCTTTCTTTCAAAATGCTACTTCGCTTACGAGGTATGAGGAGGTGCGAAAAAAGCAGACGGCCTATGTGATGCACTCCAGAAGGGATACGGGTCAACAGATGAGTGCAACAGATGATAAACTTACTAAATCCAGCTAATTCTTCACTAAAACCATGAAAAGACGCAACAGGCCCGAGTAAAGAGCGAAAAAAAAAACAAAAAAAAAACGCAAACAACAACTCTCCTCTTACCTTACCTCCAACTTTTTGAGACTTTTTGAGACAACTGCCATCATCATTCCTAAATATACTGTAAAAAAAGTACATCCACACAAGCCCGAGCACATAAATACCTATCCGTAAGAACCCATATGGAGGAAATTTTCCTGCGCTCGCTCCTGTATTCCACTTCTCAGTTCCAGTTTCTTCGGCAAAAGAGAGAAGTGGGCGATGAGGTGGCAATCGGGGCCTGGCGGGACCCCTTAGCCTTAATTGCTGAGGAAATAAGTTCTGTATTACGTGATAGAGAGACACACACATACACATTGGAAACAAGAAAACAGATCCATGCAGATTAAGGTGGCTCAATGCAACCCACTGCGTTTCAACACACTCCTTGCTCGTTAACAATTTTAACATTTTAACAGGACTGCAGCGGAACTGGAAAGAGTGAGGAGGAAAAAACGAAAACAGATAAAGAAAGCGATATTTAACTGACTAATATGTTAAAAGTACTTCCTGCAAAAAAACAATGTTAGACTTGGGATGCACAAAGACAGAATTCACATAATAGTAGGGGTGTATAGATACGCGTATCATGTACTGAACGATTCACGGGTATTTTCTAAATGAAAGTGATCATCCTACCGCCCTTGTTAGTGGGGACTTTGGAGCGAGCAGGGCACTTACGTCCATTATTTAGTCGTTTGGAAAATGCCCGTGAACGGTTCGATACATGACACGAGTATTGTCAAACCCCTAAATAACAGGGTTTTAATCATACATTATCTGTGGGAACCACCTTAATGCCAGAACTAATTTACAGGAGCAGGTTAATCTAATGCGAATTTGCCTTGGTTTGCATTTGTGACCCTGGAACACATAACCAATCATAAGTAGCACTGATAAAATTGTAGCAATAACCAACAATACACTGTATGGGATTGTTCTTTTATTTTCTGTTAGAAATATATAAAAACCTAATTCTGTATTTGTAATATTTGTTGCTAAATACTTTGTAGACAATTTTTTCAATTCATTTTTGCACTTTTAGATTCCAGATTTTAAAATAGCTGTATCCTAATGAACTAACGAAATAATTAAATATGACCCTTATGACTGGTTTTGTGGTCACATTTCATCAAATAAATGCCTGTGAACAATGCAAGTGGCAAAAAGCAGAGGCCTCACATGACCAGTACACATTCATATTCACATTTCAACATCAATTTGCCATAAATATATGTATTTCTTTTTACATACATTTTAAATTATATAAGTGGGGGCCAATGAGCAAGGACTCTGCTTTGGATTTAAAACATCCCCTAACCTGTTCCAAACACTTAAACCGGCCTAAACTGGTTTGATGGTCTCATGGATGGTTTTAGAGGGGTCTGGGCACTTTTTTTAGCCTGTCAGACTGGGAAACTAGCTTAAACCATCAAAGGCCAGAAAACCGTGTTAGGCTTATCTTTGTGTTGAAACGCTTGTCTGCGTTGTCAGTGCACTGAGATTACAAATGATCACAATCCAAGCACGTTATCTTAGATCTGTCAATGTCAAGTTTCTTTTATTCACTTTTGGCCATGTAAACATCACACAATGCCATCAGCTCCTCCTGCGCTGCAAAACAACAAATACATCCAAGGTCCCTTTGGAAGACATTAAGTTGGTTAAAAATGATTCCCATTAGGTTTGTTTAACCGACCTATCGATCATGATGTTCTTGTCCCCCATCCATGGGATAAGGTGTTTGCCCTGATCGTGGTAGATGGCCCTCTCATCGTCCCGGAACATTTTGCAGGCGTAGCCGAACACCAGCAGCTCCGCATACTTGCTGCTGTCGCTCTGCTCCTTAGTCGCCTTATTATGGTCCGTCTTGCTTCCTCCACGCCGATACATTCCTGATAATATCCGCAAAACACGCGAAATAAACGATAAACTGCTAGAAATATATAACCATTTCTTTAAAGGTGGGGAAAGTGCAATATCATATGTCTGCTAACAACTGCTCAAACACATATCAGGACACACTGAAACAAATATGGCGTGTTGAAGAATGTATCGTTTCAGAGTCGCAGATTCGTTGCACTGTGTTTCGTGAAACTGAAAGCGGTGCTGCTGTTTTTATTTGTAAAAAAAATATATTTGAATATAATATGTGAGGTTTTATAATATTTAAACAGGTTTTGTAAGCAGGTGCAGAGATAAGGGAAGTATTAGCCATATTTAAAACGAAAACCTCAACGTGAAAGTGAAAATAATAGCGCAGATTTAACCCACGCTGTAAATTTGTACTATACACAAAAAGTCAGAGAATCATTTATTAAAAAATAAATAAACAACCGTACATTTTATATAAGATGTTTATTATTATTATTATTATTATTATTATTATTATTATTATTATTATTATTATTATTATTATTATTATTATTATTAATCTTCTTCTTCTTATTATTATTATTATTATTAGCTTAAACCCTCATGTGTCTCTAGCAATAAACAATTCCAAGAAATAAACATCAATTATGATAAGCATCAGTAATAAATATCTTATTATATAAAAGAAAAAATAATTATGTTAAAAAACAGAATGGGTTACACACACACATGGTTTAGCAATCATCTATTTGTTTTTTTAATCTACAGCAAAGTTAATCAAAATAGGCAGAGTGAAACAAAGATGTAATTTCCTGTAAGACTGTAAATCATTCAATGATTCAGCAAACATTGCATATTATTCCAGTGTTAGTGCTTCACTTCTGTTTTAGTGTTTGGTTTTACAAATTAACAGATACTATACATGTAAAAAAAAAAAAAAGATGATACACATTACTTCAGAGCATAAACAAAGCTGTTAGATGAGGGTAGATGAGGGAAATTACATGCATATAGTTATGCAACAATCAAAGGTTTTCCATATGGTTCTGTCATGTGTTTCTCACTTTTTTCATGTTTTCATATCACCAGTAAAATGTGAACTTACGGGATTTTTAAAAAAAATCTTTGGCACCTTGTTCAACTGGCTTTTCATTATGCAGGAAAATGTTTTAAAAAACTGCTCTTTTAAAAAACATTCAGCCTGATCATGTTTATTTATTGCAATCACCATTAATGCAATAATAATTTGCAAAAACAATGATTGCAAATGCTGGTCAAATGCATGCAAATGTTGCCACAAAATTTAGGTGAGCAGTTCACATTCTAAAACAGTCTGTGCATAATATGGATTCTTTCACTGAAACGGTGCAAACATAGTCCACATTCAAACAGGCATATCATATTGCTTTATTTGTTTGGAGACACAATCATGACACACAAACATCTGATACTTAAATTTCTCCTTGAACATAATGTGCATTGTATTGTATTGTGTTTATTTTATTTTTTAACTATAGAATAGTAGAAGAGAAGAGAAGAGAAGGCCTTGTTTAACCTTAAAAAAATCTTTGAAATCCTGTTTGACTTGTCATGTGTTTCTTGAAAGTTTTACATGGGTGTATTACTTTGATTTGCTTTGATGTGGAATGTATGTTTACTTGTTATTTACAATACCTGTCCCTAACTAGTTGTGGTTTGTGTTGTTCTTTGTCAGGTCTTTACTTTCTATTTTCCTAAAGCTACTGTAGTAATTGAATGGAAATCGAATGTGCAGAAATAATTTCATAGTTTATGTCTCATACCTTAACATACAGGTCACATACATATTTTGTACATTTCTGCACAAATGTCAGTGTAGCTTGAGCAACCCAACAGGTTTAAAAAAGATCCCACCCACATTTTACAATAAATATAAAGACTCAAACTGGTGAGAAATATAGTGGACTTGTCAACAATTTAGACAAAACTGGTGTTTAATTACTTTTTAACAATACTTTTTAATGCTTTTCTAATACAATATAACAGGCATCATTTTCTTCCTGAGCCATGTTTCCATTACTGATATTCTCAGGTATGGGATCTTTTTACTTTTTACTTGAATCCTTATCTTGGTTATTTTATATAATATATGTGGGTGTCCGGTAGTCAACCACTGAAAATACTAATTAATATTTTTTTTTCATTTTGTTTCTTACATTTGAGAATAGAGATGAATGAATCCTAACAGTAAGTAACAATTAAAAAAGTATACTTTTTGATTGATATGATTAAAAAAGTATACTTTTAAAAAAAAATATATATATATATATATATATATATATATATATATATGTACCTACATTAACTTGCCTCAGTAATAATAGTCAAATTATTGTTTTGTGTAAACTAAGCAAGAATATTCTAGGCATGCAAAAGCAAAAGTTGTTTTATTGACCTTTTTAAAATGTAGCCAAATGCACTGGCATGCACTGCTGCTTGAAAGAAAAACATGTAGAAACCATTTCACCAGCTTAGTTGTGTCTGGTAGAGAGGAGCAAACATGGGGTGAACATTTCTCATTTCTCAACTGAAGCAGCAGATAGCATGGTAAGAGAGTCGGCTGGAATGGGACACAGAGCTCAGGAGACCAGCGAGTGTGCTGATATAGGGAGCTGGATTGACACAAACAGGTGACTGTGCTGGTGACTGAGAACATGACAAGTGTATACTGAATACGGGAAAGGGGTTGGTTGCTCATGGAAATGATGATCAAGAATGTGCAGATTATTCTTGGCTTGATGAGTGCAGTTTTTGTCTCTGTGGCATATTTGAACAAAAGCTAAAATTGGACATATCATCTCTTTAAAAAAAGAAGAAGAAGCTTGAGTCAGTCATAAACTTGATTTACTAGTTTAGTTGGTGGCAGGAGGTATTAAGGAAGGAACATTGTTATTCTAGAAAGCATTTTATTGAATAAAACTCAATGTGGTTTGACACGAGTCAGCTTTATACAGTTCACAGTTATTTATTTATTGTCTTCAGAATGTGTGTTTCTTGATTATAATTCCAGCATTGTAAATCTTACATTGGAACTACTGCTGCTTTTACTTGTTAACGTGTAACGTGTTGCAACCAGTTAACTTATGTTTATTGTAATTTTCTTAATTTTCAAACAGTCCAAAAGAAGCCATTTTTAAAGAAATTGTAAAATATCAACACCAAAATAACACAAGAACAAACACATAAAACCTTTGTGTTAGGGCTGTCAAGCTTTGATATATATATAATATAAAATAAGGTTAATGTGTTGTTGTAGATCTAAACAAAACATGTCCTATGCCAATAAGGAATTAAAAAAAACTAAACAACTAAATAAAATACTAAATCAAATATTTTTAGTTATCCGGCAGTCATGTCACCCTGTAGCCCAGGACTGATGACCCACTGAAGCTAGGCAGGGTTGAATCTGGTCAGTACCTGGATGGGGGTAACAAGGTTACTGCTGGAAGAGGTGTTAGAGAGGTGAGCAGGGGGTGCTCACCCTGTGGCCTGTGTGGGTCCTGACGTGGACACTATACTGTAAAAAGCACTGTGGGTGAGACGTGAAGCTGAGATCCTGACTCTCTGTGGTAATTAAAAATCCCAGGATGTCTTTTGGAAAGATTAGCATCCTCACCAAATTTGCTTATTACACTTTGACCACCATGGCCTCTACACAATCCCCATTAATGCTGATTGGCTTTATTACTCAGTCTCCTCACCACCAGTAAGTTGGTCTGTGATGAGTGTTCTGGCACACTAAGGCTGTACACTATGTGCCCTCACTTCCACTGAGCAGACACTAAAGCGAGCTCCACAGCAGACCTCTACCTCACAGTCAAAGCAGCATTATATCATAAAAGCGTGGATTTGGGACAGGGCCTCTAGTGTCTGTTAATGGACATTTGTAACTGAGAGAATACTGTGTGATGTGGTCATGCGATCTCAACATAAGACAACTTTTGTGTTTTTAACAGGTTTCTTTAGCCTCACACTGTGTGCCCCTCAGTATGTCTTTGTCAGTGAATCCAAGACTTGGGGAGAAGCTCAGAAATACTGTAGAGATAAATACACTGATCTGGCCACCGTTGAAAATCAACAACAGACGATTCAGTTATTGGACACAGTGAATAATGATTCCATTGATTTGGCCTGGATTGGACTCTATGATGATCTGAACAGTTGGAAATGGACTCTAGAGGACAGTGATTTCTTCGATGTGGGAGAGAAAGACTTTAGGAACTGGTATAATCCAGGACCAATCAATTATGGAGGACAAAGACTGTGTGTTTCTATATACAATGGGATATGGTATACAGCACTCTGTTCTAATTTGATGTATACATTCTGCTATGATGGTGAGATTAGATGGAAACACAAACAAAAATAACAAAAAAAACAAATACACTTTCCTTTTTCTAATATGTAAATAACTAAATTTGATATTCATAATATTTTCAGGAAGAGAAAATGCCACTGCTAGTTATGTTCTCATTTACGAGTACAGAACCTGGGCTGAAGCTCAGAGTTACTGCAGAGAACATCACACAGACCTCATCAGTATCAGAAATGATGCTGAAAACCAAAAGATTCAGTATTTATTACGAAATATTCATTATAACTATATTTGGATTGGACTGTACAGAACCTGGTCTTGGTCAGATCAGAGCAACTCTTCATTTACTTACTGGAGCACATATCAACCCGATTCTACAGAATCCTGCACTGTAGTGTCATTTAGTGACTCTGGGAAGTGGACTTCTACATACTGCTATTACGCCTATCCTTTCTTTTGCTACAGTGGTGAGTAGATCTCAAAGACAAATAAACTAGACGATAACAAACAATAACAATGAAAAATACACAGTGCAACTATAACATTTTTTCCATCTGATAAACCTTTGACAATTAGCCAATCAGAATTCACTTGAGCATTTAAAGTGAGAGACAACACAACTGCAGTGTTCTTAAAATAAACAGTATTGTACAGTGCTTTGGTGTGGATTAAAATTATAATTATAATTTTTGGTGTGATCGGCCTTTTAATAGTTTAATTGTTCACCTGACTTTTTAATTCATCATTTATTCCCCCGTCATGTCATTCCAAATCTGTGCATTTCATCATACATCATTTCACGATGACAGACGTATCACAACACTGTCATTATTTTTAAACTTAACTTAAAAAGGTAAACATAGGTCGTATATGATACTTGCACAAACAACCTAAAGGATAGATTTTTGTTGGAGGATATAGGCTGATTCAATGAGCTTAAAGAGCCTAAGAATATGTTGAAAATCTGAGTTTCAAAGTCTAATGTAAATCTGCAAATAAACTAAGCTATGATGTTAAAACTGATCATGTGAAGTCCTTTGTACAAAATGCACATGCTTTTTGAATCATGTCAAACCAGGTTTGACACAACATGTGAAGTTCATGCAGTTTGATGGCTGATGCCAGTAAACATGAACATATTTTTACATGTAAAAGCTCTCATAAAAAAAAAAAAAAAAACTTTGCTAAAACTTTAGTAACATTCTTTTGATTTTTTTAATATTTTGAATATCAAAAATATTCATCAAAAATATTTAACACAAACACATACACAAACACACGCTTATAAAACTTTTGTTTCCTCTATTGACAGAATCAGCATCATCCCGTCAGTATCACTTTGTGTCTGAGTCTAAGAGCTGGACTGAAGCTCAGACATACTGCAGACAGAATTACACTGATCTGGCCACCATTGATAACATGGATGAAATGAACAGACTGATTAACACAGTTAATGGGAGTTACAGCGGCTCAGCCTGGATTGGACTGTATGATGATATAAACAGCTGGAGATGGTCACTGGAAAACAATGATTTCTATCAAGAAGGAGAGAGAGATTTCAGAAACTGGTATCATGAACCAGACAATAGTGGGGGAAACGAACTGTGTGTTTACATGAATTATAATGCAAAATGGTATGATATCTCATGTGACAACACACTGCCATTTGTTTGCTATGATGGTAAGGGAATTTATTTTTTATATATAAATTAGATTTTATTTAGGTAAGAGAAAATGCACATATACATTTGTCATTTGTTGCTCTATCTCAGGTAGAGAGACTGCCACAGAGAGGTACATTTTTATCTATAGTTTGAAAACCTGGTCAGAGGCTCGTAGTTACTGCAGAGATCATTATACAGATCTCGCCAATGTGAGAAATCAGACTGAGAACCAGAGGATCCTTGAGACAGCAGTTGGAGGAGTCTGGATCGGACTGTACAGAAACAGGATTTGGTCAAACAGTCAGAATACTACATATCAAAACTGGAGGCCACAAATTCCTGGGTTACCGGCGCAACCAGACAATGGCAACTCTCAATATTCTGAGTATGGGTTTCAGCACTGTACTGCTGTATCATTCAGATATTCAGGCAGATGGACAGATGAGATGTGTTTATCCAGCATGCCTTTCTTCTGCTACAGCAGTAAGTTCAGTCTCCTTGTTGGATGCCATTATTTGGCAGGAATGAAAAAGACTTCAATCACATTTCTCAAACATGAAAGATTTATTTTATCCAGATATAAAACAAATTTAATCTGTTTTATAATTAATTGCATTTGGTTTACAATTATGACAGGAAAATAATTAACTTCTAATTTGTATAATTAGCATTGTTTATTGGTACATTAGTGATTAGTTCATTGCAACTATTTTTTTTCTGTGCTGTAAAAATTCACAGGAAGCTGCACACAATCTTCATGCACCCGTGAGTATCACTTTGTGTCTGAGTCTAAGAGCTGGACTGAAGCTCAGACATACTGCAGACAGAATTACACTGATCTGGCCACCATTGATAACATGGATGAAATGAACAGACTCATTAAAACAATACGAGGAACTTACTTTGGATCAACTTGGATTGGACTCTATGATGATATAAACAGCTGGAAATGGTCTCTGGATAATGCAACATTAGAGGGAGGTTTTAAAAGCTGGTATGTTCAACAACAAGAAAATTCAGGTGGACAGAGTCTGTGTGTGTACATGTCAAATTATCAGGGAACATGGAGTGAAGCCTTTTGCTCCTATCAGTATCCTTTTGTTTGCTACGATGGTGAGAACTGCTGTTCAACATTTAAATAATTAGAACAAAATATTTACAATTACATGATTTATTACATATTTAAATTGCTTCCCACAGGAAACGTGAATGCTAGTTCAAGTTATGTTTTGGTGTACGAGTATAAACCCTGGAGTGAAGCTCAGAGTTACTGCAGAGAACATCACACAGATCTTGTCAGTATCAGGAATGAGATTGAAAACTACAGGGTTCAGTTATTACTTCAATATTATTCAGTTGCTTGGATTGGATTGTACAGAACCAGGTCTTGGTCAGATCAGAGCAACTCTTCATTCAGTAACTGGAAGACAGGACAGCCAGATAATGCTGGAAACAGTCAATACTGCACTGCAGTGTCTTTTAGTGACTCTGGGAACTGGACAGACGAAGACTGCAACATTGCATTACCTTTCATTTGCTACAGTGGTGAGTAGATCACTTGTCTGCAAATAGAATAACTTGTACCAACAGTGAAAGAAAGTAACAAGTAAGAGTAGGATAAATGGACCGATTTAAAAAAGGTGTAACTTGATCAAACATGTATCTGTTGAATCATACATTTTTTCTCTGAAAAAACAGCAGAGTCAGCATCACCCCATCAGTATCACTTTGTGAATGAGTCTAAAAGCTGGACTGAAGCTCAGACATACTGCAGACAGAATTACACTGATCTGGCCACCATTGATAACATGGATGAAATGAACAGACTGATTAACACAGTTAATGGAAGGTACAATGGCTCAGCCTGGATTGGACTGTATGATGATATAAACAGCTGGAGATGGTCACTGGAAAACAATGATTTCTATCAAGAAGGAGAGAGAGATTTCAGGAACTTTTATCACGAACCTAATAACAATTTTGGGAATGAACTGTGTGTTTACATGGATAATAATGCAAAATGGTTTGATGGATCATGTGACAGTTATAACTCATTTATCTGTTATGATGGTAAGAGATTATAACTGAAAACTTTCATTCTGTGAGTTTACATAATGAGTTTCCTTTTGGTAAAACAGCTTAGTAGGTTACTAGACTAAACTATATAAAAAACTCTCTATAAACATTAGTATAATTGTGGTAAGACCTCCAGCAGATGTCTCGGCTTGGCTGGCTTCGATAAAAAAAAAAACAATATATCACCCAAAAACATCACATTTATTGAGTGTTATTTATGCAAGCAAGCACAAATAGCACAAGCAAAAGTATTTCAGTGTTCAAAATGTAAACTTTAAAATAATTGTAAATATCTGTGTGTTGTAAATATAAATGTATGCATTTAAATTTGAGTTACATGTAGATTATTTAAGCAATGTACTGTCTTATTATAATCATGTTTTTATTTTAGGCAGAATAAACTCCTCTCAGCAGTATGTTTGGGTAACTGAGGTAAGGACCTGGGCTGGAGCTCAGAGCTACTGCAGAGAGAAATACACAGACCTGGCCAGTGTGAGGAATGAGACAGAGCGTCAACAGATACTAAACGTTATGAGTAGTAATTGGTATTGGAATAATTACGGATTTTCTGTGTGGATTGGTCTGTACAGAAACAGACTGTGGTCAGATCAGAGCACCTCTTCTTTTACATATTGGCTGCAAAACAGTCAAAGCTTTGCTGCACAACCAGATAATGGTGCAAATGTCCCAGGAGAGGAGGGAGCTCAACACTGCACAGCTACGTCTTTACAATATTTTGGCCAGTGGACAGATGAGAGCTGCTTTGACAGTCTGCCTTTCTTCTGTTACAGTGGTGAGCAAATACACCCACAGTATAATCAAATAAAAGAACAAACAACAGCCTGTGGATTTTAAAAAGAAACAGTCTGTATAATGAATGTAACATGATACTTATGATAAAGTTACTAATGCATAATTACTAATACAATTTTTTTGTTGCTGAACCTGATGACCATCATATTAAGCCACCAATTCAGATGCATACGGTATGTTTAAGTACTTTAAATATGATCTGTTTGTTTCTATTGATTTCAATACATAATGCACTGTAAAAGATTTTGGAGGTTTTTGTTTACATGATTTATTAAAATAAACATAATAAACATAATAATAATAATAATAATAAACATTTTTTAATAGCAAGTAAACACAAAATGACATCTAAAATCTTTTCAGTGTGGGTTTAATAATTGTGCATTTCAACACTTTTTTTTCAATTAATCAGTGATGGGAATGCAAATAAAAGTTACAAGTCTTGAAAATTTGTCTGAATCTCAGATTGAACAGCTTGTGATTATGCAGGTAAGAAATAGGACTCATTTACCTACTGTAATGAACATTTACCATGTTTTTACATGCACACAAACATATATATATGACGTGAGCTTGCTTGGAGCCCTGATTCGCTCGCCAATGAAATTCGGCAAGCGGTTATCGAATCCTGAGCCACGCCCGGTCACAAAATAGGCAATAAGTGTAACCACTCATCTTATTTTTGCTTTAGAGCCAAGCGTCTGCAGTGAGAGCATTTCTGCTGGGTCAGTCCCTGCAGACCTTTCCTCCTCCTGCAGCAGCTGTTCTGTATGTCTTCCCAGTGATTTTGCTGCATCGGATTAGATGTCGATGACAACATCGGAGGATGGGCGTTGTCCTCATTCCCCAGGTGGAGAGTACAGTTGCAGTGCACTTGTGCATGCAAACGACACACTTGGAGGAGTAGTCCTCATCTCCACTCCAAGGCCTGCAGGCTGTCACCTGCCTCTGCCCTACATAGGTGCTAAAATGCACGAGAGTAGTACCAACCTGAGGTTGATGCAGGAACTGTGCTTGTCGACTGACATTGCCTTAGTGGTGATGAAAATCACAGCACAGTCCCTCTGGAAGGCAATGTCCACACTTACTGGCCAAGAGTGCCATCTATGGCTCAGCCTGTCCAAGATTGGGTGCCCTTGGAACAATTGTCTGGGCATGTGGTTGTTACGAAATGCAACAGGCAGGCAGACTTGGGGTTCTGGTCAGGGCCTCGTCTGCTTTAGCACATCAATTGCCTAGAGCTGTTGGAAGTGCATTTGGCTTGCCACTGTCTTGGTGTACCAGACCCAAGGGGAGCCGTGCCCTCTGGGAGTGAGGGCTCACTCCACTCTGAGTGTTGCCTCCTCCTTTGCGTGGGGAACAGGTAATTGATGGGAAGAGCTGGCCGGTGTCACACTTGCGGCACCATTCCCCCTCACATAGGACGCCCACACAGTAGGTTCCCCACACAGTGAACCCTGGTTGAGTATCCTCCAGCACCCCCCACTGTCAGACTCGGCGGAGCAGTCTGATGCCAGGCGCTGTACCGGTGTTTAGCTGTAGTTTGCAGGTAATCCCATGTGTATGTTCTTCCATGGTAAGGTTCCTCCCTCAGTAAACCTACGTCTTCCCTTCGACAGTCTGCATTGTCTCTGCTGTCAGTTGCCCCTCTTCCTTGCTTGGATAGGACCTGGCACAGAGGCTAAGTTAGTATGTTGTACTGCCCCAGACTTGGGTCAGTCCATATCAGTGTCTCCACATGCCACCATCCCTTCCAAAAGATGTGGTCTCCGCAGCGACCTTTCTCAGTTACACCTGTTATACCCATGGGACAGTGAGTTGCCCAGGATTAGTTAAACACTTGCCAAATTTCACTGACATTTTTTCTTAATCAGAACGAACCAGGGCTCCAAGCAAGACCCCAGTCTTTTGCCTGAAAATAAATACATTTACTTAATCTGACTGCATTTCAGTGCATGATTGTCATAAAGCTCATATATTTTCAGTTACAAGAGGAGCTGATGAGGCTTGGACTTCCCAGAAACGTCACCATGAATTTAAGAGATTATCGTAAGATTAATCCTTGACAGAGAATGTTTCAACGGACCTGTTAAATCAGTAAAGGGCTTTGTAAGAAAATGAATGCAGCTTTAATTTCAATTTTAACATTAACTGTAAAATTGAGCTTACAGTACAGCTTTATTAATCAACAGTTTAAGCAGTAGCTTTTATGTAAAATTATCAGGCGAAAACAATAACATATTATTGGATATCAATATGCTATGAATATGATTAATATAAGATGATGGGGGATTTTGTTTTTGTTATTAAAGTAAAGTATACCAATGGTAATGAATGCTGTGTCTGTAAAGTTAAATAAAGTTTTAAAACGAAACTGTTGTTATGTGATTTGTTAAGATTTATTAATTTACAACCATAGAGATAAAAATATTACACACAAACCTTGACACTACTGATAATATATATATATGTCAGTGGTCATCTTTTGGACAACTGTCAAGTCAGCAGTGTTCCCCATGATTGTGTAGCATACAGAACTAGACTAAGAGGATGGACAATCTAATAGAATTGTTACTATGAGGTGTGGTACGAGTTCATGTTATGTGTCTATGATAGACTGCCCTTTTGTGTGTGTTGTATATGTATGCTGTGTTGCAGGTGGGTGGGTCTGGGATCTAATTGGCTGGAGGTTGCTATTGGTCTACTTCCTCACCTGACCCAGTTATAGGCCATTCTGAGGGGCGCCATCTTTGTACCATGGCTTGTCGCATACTGTTGCTACCTTGTTTTTCCTGCTACTTTGTGTCAATACTATATACTACTTTTTGTATATAGTGTCGCCAAAAACAACTTGTTTGTTTGTAGTTTTGTAGAGTTTCGTATTAGAGAGACTGAGACTTAATAATGTTCAGTGAAATGGGAATTGTGTTTAGTGCTTTCTATTCTATTTACCCGTATCTACCCCTGAAGATTTTTCCCCTTTTAACGATAAATAGAATTAATTCGTCTCTCTGGTAGTGATTCTCTTTCCATCACTTCATTATTTTTGCTTCTTTCTGTTATGATCAACCCCTAGAGGTAGTTACAAGGTGCATCACATCTCACATGTATACTAAGGACAAACTCATCATGTCTATCTAGTTGTGACGAAGATGTAGGCTATTGATTTCAGATTCAGCAGGCAACAATTTTTACAGCTACGTTATCATTGCAGCCACAACTAGTTACTAGTCCAGGTAACCACAATAATGCCTATGCAATGACACATGATTATATATAAATCGTTATTTGTTGTTATACACACATGCACACAGACATTATTTCAAAAACAACATAGTCGTGAGATGCAATAAAACTAGATGCACGCATAACAACAAAAGGCAATGCTTTTCTGATAAGAAGTGTGCAAACTCAAGCATTTTTGACGATTTTTTCTGTTTAATCCTTGTGCTATCTATCCTTCTCCATTTTTTTTCTTGTTGTTATGGAAATTACAGATCTCACTACTTGTTTGGTCATTGGTCATCTGTCAAAAGGATGCTTGACGTAAGTTTTTTTTTTTTTTTTTTTTTGAACATTTTTGAAAACATAGTTTACTCCATAGGGTTCTAATGATGCTGACAGCTTTACAAAAGATGCCAAGTTTTAGTCTTCCCTTTGTTTTGCATCCAGTTACATTTGATTGGCCTAGTCGTGTGTCACAGGCCAATCAGAATTATGCAGGTCAAAATCGATTTGTTTTTTTCAGAACTCATGAGAAGGAAGCTTTGAAAATATTTTTTGTTAATTATGCCACCAATATATATATATGTTCTTATGGACACACACACACACACACACACACAGAGAGAGAGAGAGAGAGAGAGAGAGAGAGAGAGAGAGAGAGAGAGAGAGAGAGTTAGCAATCATTAATTTCTATTTTAATAAAGCACAGTTAATTATACTCCTAAAACAGGCAGAAGGAATCAAAGATATACTTTTCTGTGAGACTGTCAATCATTCAATGATTCAGTGATTAAGTGAATAACAGTCATTTTTATTCATTTACTAAACCATGTTTGATTTGGTTGATAGGATTACTGTATCTCACACTACAGAGAACTGTTGATTATAAGATGACCAAACATGTCAAATGTCTAATTATCCGATATTAATCAAATGTTAATTTTCAAATGTTTATTTATTTGCAGCTTTAATTGTAATGAATATATAAACATTTAATTATAATGTTTTTAATAGTTGTATGTAATGAAAAACTTTATTCAGGGAACATTATATAATACACGGGTATAAAGGAACATCAGGTGTTAGTGCTTGACTTCTGTTTGTTTTTAAACCTGAGAGATATTTGAGATTTGTCAGGTAAGTCTGCGACAATCAAAAACATGTCACAAATGCTGCTGGTAGAGATTTACCTGTTCTAAAACATTCCTTTAAAGGCATGTTTTTTGAGCGGATTTTTATCTCAACAGACACAAAACTTGCTTAACTTTACACAACATAAAGATCATGTAGCACAATATGTAATGTTATTTTAAAATGTGTTTTATTTGTCACGTCTTTGGACTCTTTTGTTGTTGTCATGTGCTCAGTGTGCCCTACTTTCAGTTCTAGTTCATTTTCTTTCAGCCGTGTCTCGTTAATTTAGTCAATTACGTCGTGTATTTAAGTTCTGTGTTTTGAGTTCACGTTGTCCGATCGTCAATGTCCGTGCAATGTCCATTCGATGTCTATACGTGGTTTTTGCTCGGCCTGCCTGCCTTTGTACATTTATTTTACCCGTTTTGGAATAAATCTGTTTAAGTGTATTTCGATTCTCGAGTGCTCTCTCCCGCGAAATCACGACCGTGACATTATTCGTTGGTGCAACAGATTTGTTAATTGCTACCATACATGCAGCAACAAAAAATGTTTGATACACTTATTACTTCAGAGCATTAACAAAGCTGTTAGATTCAGGTGGATGAGGGAAATGAAATGCATATACAGGTATTTTTGATAAATTTGATATGAATGTGATAATCAAAGGATTCTGACTATCAGTTTTCATATTGCCGATGAAAAAGTGAAACAGGGTCTGTTTAAAATCTCTGACATCTTGTTTGTCTGGCTTTGTTATGCAAGTACAGACAGTTGCTTTCTCTTTTAAAACACATTTAGCCCCATTTTTTTTTTTTTTTTTTTTTTTTTATGGGTCTGGTACTTTAAAAAATAATAATTTATGATATAAAAGTTAAATACTAAAATACTATTTACAGTACAGTAGGTTAGATACATTTAGGTAAGCTCACATTCTGAAATAATCTGAGCTTAATATGTTTGGATGGTTTCTTTCACTGAGCAAACATGGTCTACATTCAAACTGGTATCATATTTCTTTATTTGTTTTATTTTAAAAGGCTTACCTAAAACCTAAAAAAAGTCTTTTGAAAAGAAAACCAGTTCCTGTTTTACTTGTCTTTTGTATCTTGAAAGTTTCATGTGGGTGTGTTAATTTAATTTGCTTTGATTTGTCATTTCTGTTTGCTTGTTTTTTTTAACTCTCCCTGGCTAGCTGTGGTTTGTGTGTGTTTTTTTGTATAGCTTTGGTACACAATTACATTTTTTCATAATGTCAAGTTCTGGATTCATATTTCTTGAAGTTCCATTGCCTCTATTGTATGAAGAGCTATTGCAGCTGATGGACAGAAATTCATTTAATTTTACATTCATTTCATTCTTTAATTTACATCCTGTATCATGTTTTTACTAAGGTCATGAAGGTTGTATTAACGTATAGATCACATCTATATTTTGTACATTTCTGTTGAACTATCTCATACTGGTAGCGACTCAACAGGTTTTGTGATTTTAAAGAAGATCCCACCCACATTTAACAATAAATATAAGGACAGCCTCAAACATAAACTGATTAGAAAGACATGGGACTTGAAGTCAACAACAGTGGTGCTTAATTAATTTTTTTTATTATTACTTTTTCACAGATGTACAGATTATCTATTCAGATATAACAGGCATACATTTTCTTCTAGAGCCATGTTTTCACTAGTAATATTCTCAGGTATGGAACCTTTTTACATTTTTTATGTAAATCATAATTTAAATAATCATCAAAAATGATTAATGATTGAATCATAACAGTAAGTATTAAATTCATTAACTATATATATGTATATATTGTAGTGTTGTCAAATATTTAACTGATTTATCGCATCCAAAACTAAAGTTTTGGTTAATATAATATATATGTGAGTAATATGCTGTGCTGTGTGTGTATATATATATATATATATATATATATATATATATATATATATATATATATATATATATATATATATGACACACACACAAAATATTTTTAAAGCAATTATAGATGTAAATATTCTCAAATATATGTGTGTGTCTGTGTATATTAATATATAAGTAATAAATTTTGGCTGTCATAGAACAAGGTTTCAGGAAATTAAAGAGTAAGCTATTATTTCTTTAATACTAAATTCAAAAGCATCAACACATCATAAAACAACATTAATGCACAACAACAAGGGGAAACTTATATCAATCAGGGAAAATTAAAAGAAGTGAACAAACACAGGTGGGAACTGATTAACTAATAATGACTAAAGGAGGACAGAAACACGGAAGGACCAAATAAGGAAAACAGAAACACAGAGAAAACGAAACCAACAGAAACTGTGACACACACATATATAATTTGCCCACAAAAACTTTAATTAACCGTGATTAATCGTTTGACAGTCGGTGGCAGGAGGTATTAAGGAAGGAACATTCTCATTGTAGAGAGCATTTTGTTGAATTCAATTCAGTGTGGTTTGAGATGAGTCAGCTTTATAAAATTTCCAGTTATTAATCTATTGTTTTCAGAACGGGCGTTTCTTTCAGCATTGTACTTACAACATTGGCACTACTGCTTCTCTTCCTTGTTAATGTGTTACAACCAGTTGGCTTATGTTTATTGTAAATTCCTTAATTTTCTAACAGTCTAAAAGTCATTTTAAATAAGTAAAAGAGAATATAAACTGGGAGATATATATATATATATATATATATATATATATATATATATATATATATATATATATATATATATATATATATATATATATATAACCTTATTTTATTTTTAAACAATAATGTCCTAAGACATATAAAAAAATAATGATTCTTTTGAATGTACAAGTCATTTTGTGTATCTTATAGATAACTTTTTGTAGTTTATGGGGTTGTGGTTTGGACCTTATACTGACACCTATCAGAATAATTAATGGTCAATTTTCACTGCCATTATAGAAATGGATTTTCTTGCAGGCTTCAAAATAGCTGCTGTGTAAGACTGTAGGGTTTCCCAGTCGTCACGTTAGCATCCAGACGGGTGCACACGAAGGCCCTCTTTGCAGCCACTATGTGCCCTCAATGTGCACTTCCACCGAGCAGACACTAAAGCGAGCTCCACAGCAGACCTCTACCTCACAGTCAAAGCAGCATTATATCATAAAAGCGTGGATTTGGGACAGGGCCTCTAGTGTCTGTTAATGGACATTTGTAACTGAGATAATACTGTGTGATGTGGTCATGCGATCTCAACATAAGACAACTTTTGTGTTTTTAACAGGTTTCTTTAGCCTCACACTGTGTGCCCCTCAGTATGTCTTTGTCAGTGAATCCAAGACTTGGGGAGAAGCTCAGAAATACTGTAGAGATAAATACACTGATCTGGCCACCGTTGAAAATCAACAACAGACGATTCAGTTAATGGACACAGTGAATAATGATTCCATTGATTTGGCCTGGATTGGACTCTATGATGATCTGAACAGTTGGAAATGGACTCTAGAGGACAGTGATTTCTTTAAGGCAGGGGAGAAAGACTTTAGGAACTGGTATAATCAAGGACCAGGCTATTATGGAGCACAAAGTCTGTGTGTTTATATAAACAATGGGATATGGTATACAGCAAGCTGCTCCAGTGCATTTTATCCTACGGTCTGCTATGACGGTGAGCTATTCTATTAAAATGTATAAGATGGTTAAAAAACTGAAAACAACTAAAGCATTCTGTCTCTGTTTGATATTCATTTTTTTCAGGAAGAGAAAATGCAGGTACAAAGTATGTTTTCATTTACCAGTACAGAACCTGGGCTGAAGCTCAGAGTTACTGCAGAGAACATCACACAGACCTCATCAGTATCAGAAATGATGCTGAAAACCAAAAGATTCAGTATTTATTACGAAATATTTATTATTACAATATTTGGATTGGACTGTACAGAACCTGGTCTTGGTCAGATCAGAGCAACTCTTCATTTACTTACTGGAGCACATATCAACCCGATACTTCAGGATCCTGCACCACAGTCTCATTCAGTGACTCTGGGAAGTGGACTGATGAAAACTGCAATTATGCCTTTCCTTTCATTTGCTACAGTGGTGAGTAGATCTCAAAGACTGTTCAGACTAAGAATGATAATTAACAACATTAATAAAAAATACACAGCACAACTATAAAAATGATAAGGAAAGATATCACTTTTGAAAGTTCTTTTAGAATGTTTTTTCCAGCTGATGGGTGATAAAACTTTGACAATTAGCTAATCAGAATTTACTTTAATTTAAAGTGACAGACAACATAACTACAGTGTTCTTAAAATAAACATGGTTGTATAGTGCATTGGGGCCAGTTGCATAAACTATTTAGACTGGTCGTAACTTTTTAAATTCAGTTTTGCAAAGGTAGATTGGTCTGATTTTTATTGCTTTGACTTATTACCCCATGACAACTGCTAGTTGGTAAAACTAGTTTTTAAGACACAGTCTTAACATGGTGGCTAAGTTTATGCAACTGGCTCTTGGTGTGGATGCTAATGTACAGTAGTTACCATTATAGTTATCATTCTTGGTGTAAATGGCCCTTTGGACTGGACCCATACAGAATGTGAGCTGCGCGTTTCCCTCGTTTTTTGATTTCCATTTCTTATCGAGTGTTTTGTTTTTTTGCTGGAGGATTTCTTCTGTGGACAAAATCTTGAACTTTGAACCCCAATTGGGATCTGTTTATGCAGATGTGCTCTCATCTGTTTTCAATGCAGCTCCTAGAGTAGCTTCAGGTCATCTTCTAACTCATTAAACAGGTCTTTACTACAAAAAAGACCAACACTGTGACATATATTGTTGACTTGGAAAATATGTAAATACGCATTTACCAAGAAGCCACTGTATCCCTTCTATCCTTAACCACAAATCAGTCAAAGTAGATTAACTTTGGTGTTCCGCAACTGAAATAATTTACTTTCTGATATTTATTTATTTTCATTTTGTGCTTTAAATAAATATGAATAGATAATCAGTTTACATGTTTAAACTGATGCGATAATAGTGATCTCTCACAACATATTAAAAAGCCACAAAAAAATATGTTTGAAGCATCCTCCCTATATGCACGCGCAAAGCATAATGGGTAATTTTGCATTCCTTGAAAAAGGTTGATAATGCATGTCTGCACTGCGTGTAGAGTGCTGTTAATCGAGGATTTTGCTGCGTTTTCGCCATTCCTGACCCACTTCCCAGCCCACCATCTCTCCGCTGTACGGAGCACATGCAGGGGCCCAGCACTGACAAAAGGCTAGAGCCTGCTGTAACTGACAAGCGACTCTATCAGGCTCCTCCTTCCCTCCAGCTCCACCTCAGTCCTCTGTCACTCCACCTTCTGCTCCTGCTCCTTTCTACACCACACTGTGATACTAAGATTATATTGAAAATCTGTGTTTAAAGTCTGATCTAAATCTGCAAATAAACTGCTTTTAAAACTTCCGAATATAAATGATATATTATGACGGCAAATACACTGATCATATGAACTAATTTCTATAAAACATACATGCTTTTTGGATCATCTTAAATCATGTTACACATAAACAGGAGAAGTTCAACAAAAAATTAAGTCTGTAGTAAACTTTGGTAACGGTCTCAGATTGTGGACTAGATAGTTGTATGTAGGCTATTTCAAAAAACACAAACTTAAAAATTCATTTGTTTCCTCTTTCGACAGCATCAGCATCATCCCGTCAGTATCACTTTGTGAACGAGTCTAAGAGCTGGACTGAAGCTCAGACATACTGCAGACAGAATTACACTGATCTGGCCACCATTGATAACATGGATGAAATGAACAGACTGATTAACACAGTTAATGGGAGTTACAGCGGCTCAGCCTGGATTGGACTATATGGTGATATAAACAACTGGAGATGGTCACTGGAAAACAATGATTTCTATCAGAAAGGAGAGAAAGATTTCAGAAACTGGTATCATGAACCAGACAATAATGGTGGGAACCAACTGTGTGCTTACATGAGTAGCGGAAATTGGTATGATCTCTCATGTGACAACATACTGCCATTTGTTTGCTATGATGGTAAGGACAATTTTACACACACACACACACATACATACATACATATATACGTATACATACATACATACATACATACATACATTCTATACATATATATATGTATACACATACAATTTTTTTTTTTCCAGTAAGAGATATTGCGCATAAACATTTGTCATATTTCATATCTCAGGTAGAGAGACTGCCACAGAGAGGTACATTTTTATCTATAACTGGAGAACCTGGTCAGAGGCTCGTAAATACTGCAGAGATCATTATACAGATCTCGCCAATGTGAGAAATCAGACTGAGAACCAGATCATCTGGGGAAAAACATGGGGATATGGAGTCTGGATCGGACTGTACAGAAACAGGATTTGGTCAAACAGTCAGAATACTACATATCAAAACTGGAGGCCACAAATTCCTGGGTTACCGGCGCAACCAGACAATGGCAACTCTCAATATTCTGAGTATGGGTTTCAGCACTGTACTGCTGTATCATTCAGATATTCAGGCAGATGGACAGATGAGATGTGTTTATCCAGCATGCCTTTCTTCTGCTACAGCAGTAAGTTCAGTTTCCTTGTTGGATGCCATTATTTGGCAGGAATGAATCACACTTCAATCACATTTCTCAAACATGAAAGATTTATTTTATCCAGATATAAAACAAATTTAATCTGTTTCATAATTAATTACATTTGCAGTTTGCAGTTTTCATTACAATATCATTGTTTATTGGTACATTAATGATTAGTTCATTGCACTGCAACAATTTTTTTAATGCTGTAAAAATTCACAGGAAGCTGCACACAATCTTCATGCACCCGTGAGTATCACTTTGTGTCTGAGTCTAAGAGCTGGACTGAAGCTCAGACATACTGCAGACAGAATTACACTGATCTGGCCACCATTGATAACATGGATGAAATGAACAGACTCATTAAAACAATACGAGGAACTTACTTTGGATCAACTTGGATTGGACTCTATGATGATATAAACAGCTGGAAATGGTCACTGGATAATGCAGCATTAGATGGAGGTTTTAAAAGCTGGTATGTTCAAAAACCATTGAACTCGTATGGACAGAGTCTGTGTGTGTACATGTCGTATTATCAGGGAACATGGAGTGAAGCCTTTTGCTCCAATCAATATCCTTTTGTTTGCTACGATGGTGAGAACTGCTGTTGGACTCTATAATAATTAGAAAAAAAATTTAATTACAAGATATATTACATATTTAAATTGTTTCCCACAGGAAGGGTGAACGCTAGTTCAAGTTATGTCTTCGTTTATCAATTCAAACCCTGGAGTGAAGCTCAGAGTTACTGCAGAGAACATCACACAGATCTTGTCAGTATCAGGAATGAGATTGAAAACTACAGGGTTAAATCATTACTTCAATATTATTCAGTTGCTTGGATTGGATTGTACAGAACCAGATCTTGGTCAGATCAGAGCAACTCTTCATTCAGTAACTGGAGGACAGGACAGCCAGATAATGCTGGAAACAGTCAATACTGCACTGCAGTGTCTTTTAGTGACTCTGGGAGCTGGACAGACGAAAACTGCAACATTGCATTACCTTTCGTTTGCTACAGCGGTGAGTAGATCAATCTTTACAACGCTATCTGTGCATGTAGCATTCAGCACTGCACTCCATTAGCTGTAAATAAATGCTTAAAAACGTGCTTAAACTTGTTTTCACTACTGTCATAAATCATATTATCTGACAAAAATATTTTGCACCACAATAAAGAAAATAAAGACAAATTTAATCAGCCTATTATATTTATGTTCATATGTGAAGTCGAAATTAATCCCAACTATGCTTTAAAATGGATTCTCAATGTACAAAATTCAATGAACAATTTATACCACACATACGCAATAATCATGTATGCCCAGGGCCTTTTAAGCATGTATAAAAAACCCTACATATAATTAGTATAAAAAATAGTAGTAGTTATTTACAGGGTGAGTGAAAAGTGACCAGACATTAAAAATTGATAATAAAGTATAATTAGAGGTCCAATATTATAAATAGATATATAATTACAATCACCTGATCTATCCTTATATAAACAAGTAATTATTGTGTCTCACTTTGTGTTTTAGAGACATTTACTGCACACTTACTGTTTGAAGACATTTATTATAGACAAATTACAGTTTGAATTGTGAAAGTATAGCTGCTTGAAGAAGGCTTTAAGACACTGATGAATCCTCTGCTGGCTGGTCGTTCCTGCTTCACATCTAGCGACACTTGAACTATTGAACTAATTAAACTATGGCTTACTCCTGGCTTAGGCTAAGCCCTGACTATGAAACCAGGCCTTTATCTTCAAAAAATCCTAAAAACAAAATATCCATGTCCTTAAAATGGACTTCACAAAATAAAGGGCCTGATTTAATAGAGGCGTGCCTTGACTAAACACATTTTTTATATCATTACATTTTTCTCTGCCCTGACAGCATCAGCATCATCCCATCAGTATCACTTTGTGAACGAGTCTAAGAGCTGGACTGAAGCTCAGACATACTGCAGACAGAATTATACTGATCTGGCCACCATTGATAACATGGATGAAATGAACAGACTGAATAACACAGTTAATGGGAGTTACAGCGGCTCAGCCTGGATTGGACTGTATGATGATATAAACAGCTGGAGATGGTCACTGGAAAACAATGATTTCTATCAGGAAGGAGAGAGAGATTTCAGGAACTTTTATCATGAACCTAATAACAATAATGGGAATGAACTGTGTGTTTCCATGGATAACAATGGAAACTGGTACGATATATCATGTAACAACGCTTACATGTTTGTCTGCTATGATGGTAAGACATTCCAGTTGAAATCTGTTAGTTTACTAAACTAAAATAAACTAAACTAAGTCTCTACAAACATTACTGGGTGTGTTTACATTAACACTTTCCTTTTTTTTGGATTTGGTGGACTGTTGAGACGTAATCCAATCCGATTTGGTGTTTTCATGAGCCTGTGCTTATAGTTTTGGGACACACTATAAGTTGTCTAACAGCAAATACAAATCACCAAATGAAAAAAAAAACCTGTATCTGCGTTATTTTTTTAATAGCTGCTTGCACTTGTTCAGAATTATGAACTATTGAATCTCTCACATTCATTTGAGCACACAGTCAAACGGCGAAAATACACAAATCACCACAGAGCCGTCTTCTGTACCACACAGAACCAACATAGCTTGATCTCAGACAGTCGTTCAATAAATATCATACCGCCCTAATTTCTTAATGTTAAAGCATTAAAGAATTAAAATAAGAGTACGACCCTCTATAATGCTGCTCTGAAATAAATTGTATTCTGGTAAGAAAACATTTACTATAGGCTAGTTAAATGAAACACATACACGATTTCTTTGCAAAAGCTGCTTAACAATTAATCAAAAGGTGCGTTGTTGATATCGTGGTGATAGGGCTGTCACATATTACATTTTAGTGCTTTCATACAATAAAGGCAAAATTTTAATTGAGCTATACTTTCACTATCATCATTGTGTTGTTTCTAAACTGAAAAGCAGATCCGTCTTTCACTTCAGCCTTGAGAGAAGATACGGCACTTTATAACACAAAGAGCTTTCTCAATTCTAATGTGTTTTTACTATATCATTTTATTTAACTTCATACCTCCACTATTATCCAGTCTCTACTGTAGTGTCGGTCACAGAATCACAGAATGTACTGTACTGCGTTGCCGACGTCACGCTTACATTTTCATTCAGATTGAACTCCAGCAGATGTCTCGATCAAAAGCCCAATATACCACCCAAAAACATTGCATTTATTAAATGATATTTAAAGTTAAAGAATTTCAGTGTTTAAAATGTAAACTTAAAAAGAATTGCAAATCTCACATGTATGTATGTACTTAAATTTGCTTTAGATTGAGATTAATTAAGCAATGAACTGATTTATTCAAATCATGTTTTTATTTTAGGTAGAGAAAACGCCACTCAGAAATATGTCCCTGTACTTAATGGAAGGACCTGGGCTGGAGCTCAGAGCTACTGCAGAGAGAAATACACAGACCTGGCCAGTGTGAGGAATGAGACAGAGCGTCAACAGATACTAAACGCTATGAGTAGTTCTTGGTATTGGTATTGGTATTACGGATATTATGTGTGGATTGGTCTGTACAGAAACAGACTGTGGTCAGATCAGAGCACCTCTTCTTTTACATATTGGCTGCAAAACAGTCAAAGCTTTGCTGCACAACCAGATAATGGTGCAAGTGTCCCAGGGATGAATGGAGCTCAACACTGCACAGCTACGTCTTTACAATATTTTGGCCAGTGGACAGATGAGAGCTGCTTTGACAGTCTGCCTTTCTTCTGTTACAGTGGTGAGCAAATACACCCACAGTATAATCAAATAAAAGAACAAACAGCCTGTTACATACAAAAATGTGATTGTAAATATAGAAAATAAAATAAAATAAAAGTCTGCATAATGAATGTAACGTGATACTATAATGCAAGTCTTCTTTTTTGTTTGTTGTTGTTGCTGAACCTGATGACCATCATATTAACCCACCGATTCAGATGTATACGGTATGTTTAAGTACTTTAAATATGATCTGTTTGTTTCTGCTGATTTCAATACATAATGCACTGTAAACAATTTTGGACGTTTTTGTTTACATGATTTAATTGCAAATAAAACATCTTTTTTTAGTAATACAAGCAAACATAAAAATGTTTTAAAAAGAGTTTTGACCTCTAAATATCTTTTCAGTGTGGGTTTATTAATTGTTCATTTTAACACTTTTTTTGTCAATTAATCAGTGATGGGAATGCGAGTAGAAGTTACAAGTCTAGAAAATCTGTCTAAATCTCAGATTGAACAGCTTGTGATTATGCAGGTAAGTAAATTTTTCTATGAAACATTTAATTTTAAAATAACTCTAGGCAACAGTGGCATAAATACTTTAAAATCTGAATAATATTTCAATTTAGGCAAGGTACCACAGGTGATTACAATATTCAGATATTTCCATATTTAGTTGCTTGATTAAACAGAGAATTATATACAGTAAATTGCAATAAAACTGTAAATGTTGTGTCCGTAAGTGTTACTGAAGTGGACATTTTTGCCTCAGTGCAGCCTTTAAATATATGTACTATAATAAAAAATATATACAGGCAGAAATAAATAAAGTAATATAAAAACCCCTTAAATGTGTATATTGAATATTTTCTTTCAGTCTTAAAAATAGTTAATGAAAGGCCAAAAACCTCAAAACTGACAGGTGCATTGAAAGATATGTTTTTGCCTGCAGTGTCTTGCCTGAAAAGAAATACATTTACTTAATCCGACTGCATTTCAGTGCATGATTGTCATAAAGCTCGTATATTTTCAGTTACAAGAGGAGCTGATGAAGCTTGGACTTCCCAGAAACGCCACCATGAATTTAAGAGATTATCGTAAGATTAATCCTTGACAGAGGATGTTTCAACGGACCTGTTAAATCAGTAAAGGGCTTTGTAAGAAAATGAATGTAGCTTGAATGTAACATTAGAATAATGTAAAATTGAACTTACAGTACAGCTTTATTAATCAACAGTTTAATCAGTAGTTAATCAATACTTATTATACCAATGAGCTGTGGACATCCGTATGAAAATGAATAATATTAAAATAAGGTGATGGGGGATTTTGTTTGTTAAAGTAATGCATAACAATGGTACTGAATGTGGTGTCTGTAAAGTTTGACGTTATTAAAGGAAGCTGTGGATTTGTGAAGTTTAAGTTTTAGTATATTAGAACCATATGGATGAAAATATCACCCACAATCTTGCCACCAAACCCAGTTTTTATAGCGTCAGATAACCAGTTAAAACACAATTTATAACAATAACTCAATATCTTACTTTTTTGCATCCTCAGATTTCAGATTTTCAAACAGCTGTATCTCTGACAAATCCTATTATAACAAACCATAAATACATTTTTTTAAATATTGTATTAATCTTAATTTTTGAAAACAATGATACACTGTATAAAAGCTTTAATGAAAATTATGAGTTGCCTGTTTCTGCTTTAAACCTCTTAAAAAACATTTCCTCATATTTCCTTTAGCGCTACTAACGACTTGTTTGTTTTTTTAACATCCTGATGGATAAGAAAAAAATGCTGTTAGTAAAGCTTAACCTGTTTTTTTTGTTTTTGTTTTCTTTGGACATTTTTTTCATACAAACATACAGAACGCAGCTTAATCAAAGTAATGTAAATGCATCACGAATACAGACATTTTTTAACAGTTTCAGAGAGTAAACTTTAATAGCTATTTAATATATTTCTTTTACATATTTTTCTGTCATAGTAAAGCATGATTTAGCATAAAAAGCCTGTTTTGGTAAACGATCCAAATTCACCACAATAAAGAATATGCTTTCCTGCTGTCATCTGCTTTATAATCATGCTGTCTAACAGATCTTCTAATGTCAACAGTGAAACTAAAGATATTAATGTCTGCATTTTTTGAAGACCCACAGAAAACAGCCAACCGAAACTGAGCCAAAATCTCACAGGAATATAAAAGCAGCTTTTTATTAAATATAAATCATGCATCTTATTTTTTACTGCACAGCCATGATTCTATTGGTTCTATTGTCAGGTATTGTTTAAACTTTTTATGTATTTTTCTTAAAATGATCCTGGTAATTTAAATCCTAGTATTTTGAATCCTACCATTTTTCCATGCAAATTTTTTAATAAACATTTGGAACAAAATCCTACAGTCATATATATATATATATATATATATATACACACACACACACATACATATATAAATAAAAGTTCTGTCTACATTTGAAATGTTAAAATAATGTTTGGCAGAATACAAACACAAAGACAAAAAAAGAAATGTTGCAGACACACTGTGCTTTTTGATGTGAAAGCAAAACCTCTTTAGGTCAGCTGGCAAATCATCAAAGCATTCCAACAGCTTTCATTACCTTCACAGAGGAGACAAATTATTTCATGTATAGTCATTGTTTTTGTTTTCTTTGCATACAAACATTTTCTCATCGCTTCATAACATTCAGATTGATCCCCTGATGGCAGAGGATCTGGACTTTAAGGGTGTTCATTGGCAGTCAATGGAAAAAAAAAGTCTCCTGGTTTTCATCCGAAGATGAACTAACATGAATACTACTCTTCAATACTAGTTACAGCACACACAAAGAATCATGAATGAACATCAGAAAGTGTGCTGAAAGATACAGTACAGCTTACTGAAATCTGTATCAGATCAGATCAGTCAGCTTTTCAACCACAGAAAGATGTCAGTAAAACAGTATGTCAGTTAATGTTACATTAAACTCAGAAAATCAATTAAGTGAGCATAAGCTCAATAGTAAGCTTGAAAGTAACTATTATAACACGGACTTCAGTTGGGTGATTGCCTGTGCGCAGTCAAACATGAGGGAAATTTTCATCTTTGCCTTGAGCACTCAAATGTCTTGGCAGTCGGAGAGGCCACACTGGAGCACATTCACATTCATTAGACAGGGATGGAATTACAGTTAGACTTTACTAGGGCAGTTTCTGTAGCGGCTATGTCATGTTTTTGACACATGCAAGTAATCATGCTGTACAAAATATTAACATTATTTTAATAGCAAATGAAGATGTGTATTTGTTTAGGATTTTCTGAACAAATTGTCTTCATGGTAATGATCTTCATGGTAATGATCTTGATGTTATGGACATACAGTTACTTTGTCTTGAGTTGATCAGCCAACTGTGGTAGCGTTTTTTTTGATTGGTGTTTATAGCACAGCTCTAAGTGACATTCAGTGCCATCGAGGATGAAATGCGATTGGTTATTAAAGGTGCACTGTGTACATTTTAGCAGCATCTAGCAGCGAGATTTGTAGATATAAATAGCTCATTCCAAGTTGATAAAAACATAACGGTTTGATGTGTAAGGTCTTTGAGTACCTTTGAAAACAATTACAAATATTATATATATTGCATTTCTATTGCACCTTTAAGAGACATATATATATATATATACATATATATATATATATATATATATGTGTGTGTGTGTGTGTGTGTGTGTGAAATGTCATTATGATATATGATTTCAAATGGTTATAAATGATACATTTTTCTAAAATGTAGACAGAGCATGTGAACTACCTAGGCCGTGTGTCTTTCAACAGTGTTTATCAGTAGTGTCTCAACTAATAGCAAAACTATGTGTTCAAGAGCAGCACACCTGAGCAGACTAGCTCACTATTGAGAAATGCATGAGGCTTTTCAGTTGCACAACTTTTTTAATGATAAAGTTGCGAGGCAGCACTGACAACAACTTTCTCTCTAGAAGTGTAAAAGACCATTTAGTGCCTGACATCTTTTAGTGTGCCATTGTTAGATGGAGAGAAACATCCATACGAATCACAATATTAATAAACAATGAACATATACACACACACACACGCACATTTATTCTTTTTTTAGACTATAAATATTGTACGTTTTTTATTCAGTTTTTGATTCAGGAAGAGGGAAAAGTCATAAAGGTGTTTAGGATTATAGTTCATCCAAAAATGAAAAATGTGTTATTTATATTTAAGAATGTTGGCAACTAAACACTCGCTGGTAGTCATGGAGGTCGACAGCGTTCAGTTTGTGTTTGTAAGGTCTTGGTTTTGGTACGCCATTTCATTTTCTGTTTCATGCAAGCCTATTGTATAACAAATTTACTTTTAAATCATTGTCTAAGACAAGATCCTAATGCATGTTGTATGAAAAGCTGGCACAGAAACTGAACAGAAAGCTGCGAAACAGAAAACATTTTAGTTTACGGTCTGCCTTTCATTTTAGGCTTCCAATAATGTAGTCTAACAGGTTTATTAATGTTAAGTCATGTTCACATACAGATCTTATCTTCATCTCGCAAATTTCTGTTAAACAAAACCATACTGGTAGTTTATTAATGCTACCTTGCAGGTTTTTGAAAATGTTCACACCCACATTTTGCTTTTTATTATAAATAGAAAGAGAGCTCCGGTCTTGAACCCTAACTGACACAATGACTTGCTTTTTTATTTTTTTCCTCCACAGGCTGTTACGAGTCGTGGTTGTAGTAATGGGTCACAGTGACGGAGTAAATCAGATATTCTTTCAATTCAAAGAGAAACAGCTTCACCACACATATGACACTTGCTAACATTAATCACTGACAAAATGAAAGAGGCAGACAAGGCTGTAAATACACACAGACACAATCAGGGAGAAATTAAAACACATGGGAAACACGGCTGGAGACAAATGAAACAATTAAGTAATCAAAGTTAACAAGAAAAGGAACAAGACCAAATAAGGACAAACCGAAAGACGGCACAACAGCAAACCCGACACACATATAACACAGATGTGTTTTTACTGTTCCTTTTCTCAGATATTTAATATTTTTACCTATTTTTTTTTTTGTTACCATGGCAGATTGTATATGTATATATATGGCAGAAGGGCATCCACGTTACATTTAATTTGTGACCTAAAGTTATGCAGAATCTTGAATTGATAACTTTCTGTTTTTCTAAATGCTAGCAATTTTTTTTTGCATAAGTATGTTTATGTTTACTTACCGAGGCCACTTTAGCAATGTAGGAATGTAAAGCAACTTCTGTGTATTTTACAGGTTTTCTCACCTTCACATCGAGTGTCCCTCGCCAGTATGTCTTTATGAATGAATCCAAGACTTGGGCAGAAGCTAAGAGATACTGTAGAGATAAATACACTGATCTGGTGACCACTGAATATGAACTACACACTTTCCAGTTAATGGACACAGTGAATAATGATTCCATTGATTTGGCCTGGATAGGACTCTGATGATCTGAACAGTTGGAAATGGACTCTAGAGGACAGTGAAGGTGGGAGAAAAAGACTTCAGGAACTGGAATGAAGCTAAAAGTTACTGCAGAGAACATCACACAGACCTTGTCAGTATCTGAAATGAGAAAAACCAGAAGATTCAGTATTTGTTACAGATTATAATAATTGGTATTATTACTTTATTTGGACAGGAATGTATAGAACCTGGTCTTGGTCAGATCAGAGCAACTCTTCATTTACTTACTGGAGCACAAATCACTTCAGGATCCTGCACTGCAGCGTCATTTAGCGACTCTGGGAAGTGGACTGATGAAAACTGCAATTACGTATTTCCTTTCTCTTGCCACAATGGTGAGTAGATCCTAAGGGAATAATAGTTTAACTAAAAATGTCTGTCTTCTGTCAGTCCCAACCTGTGGATTCAGAACTAATTAATTGGGTCCTTGAGTTTGAGACATTGAAAATCTGGAATTCAAAGTCTAATCTGAAAGTAAATAGACTTAGATCTCCACCTGTGGTAGTTTCGGCTTCATCTCAAGACATATTGAGGGTTCTGAGGTCTTTAATAACATAAACTTGGGGGGTCCTTGTTTCTGTTTCCCTTGATGGAACCCACAGAATGGTAGGATGAACTGGTATGGACAGAGTCTGTGTGTGTACATGTTGTATTATCAGGGAACATGGAGTCAATCCTTTTGCTCTTCTGCACTTCAGTTTGTTTGCTATGATGGTATGGAAATCTGCTATACATTTCTACAATAATGTAAAAAAATTTTTATGATTCCATGATATGTCACATATTTAAATAGTTTTATCACAGCAAGAGCGAATGCTAGTGCAAGTTATATGTTGGTTTATCAGTACAAAACCCGGAGTGAAGCTCAGAGTTACTGCAGAGAACATCACACAGATCTTGTCAGTATCAGGAATGAGATTGAAAACTACAGGGTTCAGTTATTACTTCAATATTATTCAGTTGCTTGGATTGGACTGTACAGAACCAGATCTTGGTCAGATCAGAGCAACTCTTCATTCAGTAACTGGAGGACAGGACAGCCAGATAATGCTGGAAACTGATAGTGATAGTGACTCTGGGAGCTGGACAGACGAAGACTGCAACACTTAAAAAAAATTGGGCTCTTTTGGATCACCAATGACTTTCATAGTATTTTCTTTTTCCTACTGTAAGTGAGCTGTGACCCAAAACAGCCTGGTTACAAACTCTGAAACCATTGTTGTTTAAGAAAAAAAAGCATATTAATGAGTTATTAAACACTGTATCGTTAAAGTTGGCATTATACCATATATTGCTATCATATACTGTTGTGTACCAACATTAACACAACATTTCCCCAAAATCATGTTTTATACAAGATATATGACTTAGGAGCAGGGAGATATAAGATAAAAACGCTATGGACACAGACGTCATGATGACTCATCAGTTCAAATAAGTATGGTACATTTGAGCTTTACTGCTGTTTTCTGTCAAATGTTTTTCAACATAATAACTACTGACCCTGTTTATTTTTTTGCTATCAGAGAGTGGAAATTACAAGTCTGGAAAATCTGTCATTCTCAGATCGAAGAGCTGGTGATTAAACAGGTGAAAAACATGTCAATGAAAAATAAGGGTCTTTCTGTTTGTTCAACAACAATAATATACATACACCAAAATGAAAAAAAAATAAATCACTTTAAGAACAATAAAAGCAATATAATTAATAGATCTTGTGTTAATGTATTTAGCTCATAAATATCTCAGAGAATAAATCACATTTCAGCTCCAGGAAGAATTAATCAGACAAGGCAACTTCCCAGCAACTTCACCATGCATTTGAGAAACTATCGAAAAACCAATTCACGACGGAAAAAATGAGCATTCCAGGACATAAAAAAATAGTTAACAAGTATTATAAAAAGAAAGGCAAATCTTAACATTTTTTTAAAAAATTGTAGCCTATATCCTTCAGATAGTGGTACGTTTTATAATGTTTTAGAGATGCCTTCACACAACATCAAAAACCCCATGTAAGCAGCTGCAGGTGGTAAGGTATTATCATTACACATTTATTCAATCCGGATAATAGACTGTTCGACCACCAAATCTTATCTCCATTAATGAGAGTTTAATATTTAATTTGAATGCGTACTGAATACTGGTTTTGACTTTATTCATATCAATCCAGGAAAAAGAGTTCATATAACAGTCGTCCATGAATAATCCAATATTTTTCCAGTGGACAAATTTTACAGTGGTGAGCAAATATAACTTCTACAGTAAAAAATAAAATAAAAACACCAGGCTACATAATGTATTACTGTGAGAGAGACCAGCATCACCAGAGTTTTGATTCACCGCACATGCTGCAGCCAATCAAGCCCAAAGTTAAAAGCAGTCACTTTTTTCATGTCACCTTCACATTCAGTCATAATGAGGCGAGCTTTCTACTGTTTGTTCTGCCTCTGGATATAGATGAATTTGAGGATATAAACAATAACAAAAGCATTGGAACGCGACTGCATTTTCGGTGGCTGTCAAAACAAGCAAAACGTAACAGTTCAGGTATTTAAAAAAACTTGGGGATTACCCTTTAAATATGACTGAGGAGCAAAGTTTTAATTAGTTCTCTTGACAAACGGTGTCACTTGTCATAGTTCGTCGCTAAGATGATCCAGGGAGCTGATTAGCTTACATTTCGCTTGCATTGCTCAGTCAGTCTGACCACTTAGTCTTAACTATCACTTTTTAAATCAGTTTAAGCTCCTTGCTGAATAAATATATTAATATTCTTTAAAGAATAAATAAAAAAATACTTACCCCAAACTTTTGAGTGCATGTTGTTACAAAATATTTCTATTTTAAATAAAAAGGTTACACTAAATATTAAGCAGCACACTTGTTTACAACACTGATAATAAATCATCATATTAGAATAATTCCTAAAACATCATGTGATACTAAAGACTGGAGTAATTATGCTTATTATACAGGAGTAATTATACAGATTTGATCGCAAAAATAAATGACATTTTAAAATAGAAAACAATTGTTTTAAATCGTAATAATATTTTAGAATACTGTATTTTTGGTCAATTAAATGCTAGCTTGATGAGAATAGGACACTTCTTCCAAAAACATACAAAATAGTAATAGTGCCCACACATTAGACGAGTACTACTGTATGTGTGTTTGCAGTAAATGTGCATAAAAACGTACATATGCATATGCAAGATGCAAGACATCCGGAGAACTAATTTTAATGGGGTTTTTTGTAGGTTCGCGTTTAACTCATATTTAAAGGGTAACCCCAACACTGTTTAAGTTTTTTGAAATACTGTTACGTTTACGCTAGACTAAAAAATCTCTTCTGAGTTAATTAAAATAGAAAAGATTAAGCAGCTTGAATATATGTCAGTGTAAAATTCTCAGTAACTTGTGATAACATTAGCTCAGAAATATGTTATAAACAACAAATCAAATATTTCAGTTCCAGGAAGAATTAATCGGATGAGTACTTCCCAGCAACTTCACAACATGTTTGAGAAACTATTGTAAAACTGGTCTTTGACAGTTCAGAACAGCATTCCTGCACACAAGCAGTGGTTTTAGGCAATGTTTTTTCAAACAGTGTTTGCATGTTCTTGATGTTTAGCAATGTTTAGCATGTTCTTGATCTTAATTGCTAAACTTATTGTTCTTGAATCCATTTGTTCGGTTCTTACGTTTTTTTGATTGCTGATCAATAATTAATGTATGTTGTACATAATGCTAGATTTTACATTCCTTCTTTGTGGCCCAGAGTTGCAGCACATTATTAATGCACTCAAAATGATTCTAATTCTAAAAGAAAATAAATTGTTGGAACAAGTGTAAAAGATTTATTTCATGCAAAATGCGCAACATTTAACACAGCAGGTCACACAGCTGTCAGGTGTGTTTATAAAAATGATCCCTCCCATATTTAATCACTCCCTTAAAAAATATTGTATCCCTCCCTATAAATATTAAGACAGTCGGGCAATCTCAAGCAAAAGCAGCAAGAAAATAGACGAGGTTCCAAATCAAAAGGTAAACTGTTAACCACTTTTAGAACAGCTTCTCATCCTAATCGTATCCTAAGTAATAAGTAGTAAAGAAATACAATTATTGGATTGATTTTGTGAATACTATTTTCCACAGCTATGTATCCATTGCTTCTATTATTTGGTAAGAAAAGGTATTTTTTATAAAATATTTAATCATCAATTAAACTTTTTGTATAAGAGTATGACTGTATGTATTGACTGACTAATAATATTACAGTACATTTTTTGTAATATAGAGTTATTAATGTTGATCCTTGCTTTTTTCCATTGATAAACTAAAATTTCTTACAGGGTTTCTCACCTTCGCTTTGGGTGTCCCTTATCATTACGTCTTTGTCAGTGAATCCAAGACTTGGGCAGAAGCTCAGAGATACTGTAGAGATAAATACACTGATCTGGCCATCATTCAAAATGAACAACAGACACTCGAGTTAATAGCCACAGAGAACAATAATTCCATTGATTTGGCCTGGATTGGACTCTATGATGATCTGAACAGTTGGAAATGGACTCTAGAGGACAGTGATTTCTTTAAGGCAGGAGAGAAAGACTTTAGGAACTGGTATAATCCAGGACCAATCAATTATGGAGGACAAAGTCTGTGTGCTCATATATACAATGGGATATGGTATACAGCATACTGTTTTAATTATCTTCCTTTTATCTGCTTTGAAGGTGAGAGGTTTTATTAATATTGGGCATACAAGACAAGAAAAAAAAATCAACTCTCAATAATGCTCAGTACTGTATTTATATGTTGTAGGAAGACAGAATGCCAGTGCTAGTTATGTGTTGGTTTATCAGTACAAAAACTGGACTGGAGCTCAGAGTTACTGCAGAGAACATCACACAGATCTTGTCAGTATCAGGAGTGAGGCCGAAAGCCAGAAGATCCGGAAGATCTTAAAGAATTATTATTATTATGATCTTTGGATTGGATTGTACAGAACCAGATCTTGGTCAGATCAGAGCAACTCTTCATTCAGTAACTGGAAGACAGGACAGCCAGATAATGCTGGAAACAGTCAATACTGCACTGCAGTGTCTTTTAGTGACTCTGGGAACTGGACAGACGAAAACTGCAACATTGCATTACCTTTTATTTGCTACAGCGGTGAGTAGATGTCTATGTATAGTAGCTAAAATAAACAAAAATGTTAAATGCTAAACTATAACACTTTCTCCAGTGTTATTTTTGACATCATCCCGTCAGTATCACTTTGTGAATGAGTCTAAGAGCTGGACTGAAGCTCAGACATACTGCAGACAGAATTACACTGATCTGGCCACCATTGATAACATGGAGGAAATGAACAGACTGATTAACACAGTTAATGGAAGGTACAATGGTTCAGCCTGGATTGGACTGTATGATGATATAAACAGCTGGAGATGGTCACTGGAAAACAATGATTTCTATCAGGAAGGAGAGAGAGATTTCAGAAACTGGTATCATGAACCAGACAACTATGGTGGGAACCAGCTGTGTGTTTACATGAATTATAATGGGAAATGGTATGATATCTCATGTGACAGCATGGTGCCATTTGTTTGTTATGATGGTAAGGACATTACTTTTTCTTTCTTAGCAATTATTTCTGTGCATTTATATTGTCATACCTTATATTTCAGGTAGAGAAACTGCTATACAGCAGTACATCAGAATTAATAACCTGACAAACTGGTCAGAGGCTCGTAGATACTGCAGAGATCATTACACAGATCTCGCCAATGTGAGAAATCAGACTGAGAACCAGAGGATCCTTGAGATAGCAGTTGGAGGAGTCTGGATCGGACTGTACAGAAACAGGATTTGGTCGAATGGTCAGAATACCAAATATGAAGATTGGAGACCAGCCATTCCGTATTCACAACAGCAACCAGATAATGGAATATATGAGTATGCCCAGTGGTTTTCTCAGCAC
Source organism: Puntigrus tetrazona (assembly GCF_018831695.1). Taxonomy (NCBI): domain Eukaryota; kingdom Metazoa; phylum Chordata; class Actinopteri; order Cypriniformes; family Cyprinidae; genus Puntigrus; species Puntigrus tetrazona. The sequence goes on from NC_056719.1 coordinate 2,651,515, forward strand.
TGTACTGCTGTATCATTCAGTCATTTAGGTCGATGGACTGATGAGAACTGCTTATCCAGCATGCCTTTCATCTGCTACAGCAGTGAGACCCTTCTTTTATCACTTAAAATTTTTACACAGACAAAAAAACTAAAACTAAAAATACAGCAAGTGGATTTACAATGTATATTTTATTATTATTATTATTATTATTATTATTATTATTATTATTATTAGGGGCCAAGCACTGAAGGTGCGCAGTCATCTATTGTATTTGTTACAGTTATTATTTTTAGTTTCTTCCATTTTTTTTTCGCAACAAGCTATATCACTCAATGTTTTCATACAATATTTTTGCCGCAATTAATCCCACCCTCTCAAATTGGTTTTGGACTTTTAAACTGATTACAATGCTCCATGTAAGCGCACCTATTTTTGCATGTGGTCTGATGTTTCATGCCATGCTTAGGTCCTACTTTTGCTGCTCAAGTGCTTGGCCCTGTAATTGCTTATATTATTGTTATTTTTATATACTTCATATTTTTATATATAGATTTTTTTAAACCATTTAGCAAATATATATTTTGCAGTGAAGAATAAAATATATTTCTCTGTTTGACATCATTTGACATCTCTGTTTGACCAAACAGGAAGCTGCACACAGTCTTCATGCACCCACCAGTATCACTTTGTGTCTGCGAATAAGACCTGGACCGAAGCTCAGACATACTGCAGACAGAATTACATTGATCTGGCCACCATTGATAACATGGAGGAAATGAACAGACTGATTAAAACAGTGCATAGGACTTATGGCAAAGCTTGGATTGGACTCTATGATGATATAAACAGCTGGAGATGGTCAGTGGATAATACCTCATTAGATGGAGGTTTTAAAAGCTGGTATGTTCAGCAACCAGTAAATGTTAATGGACAGAGTCTGTGTGTGTACATGTCATATACTCAAGGAATATGGAGTGAATCCCCTTGCCACTATACATATCGGTTTGTTTGCTATGATGGTGAGAACTGCTGTTGGCTTTTAAAAGATGAATTAGAACATATATGACATGATATTTATATATCACTTTTTTTTTTTTTCTTCACAGGAAGAGTGAACGCTAGTGCAAGTTATGTCTTTGTTTATCAATACAAAACCTGGAGTGAAGCTCAGAGTTACTGCAGAGAACATCACACAGATCTTGTCAGTATCAGGAATGAGATTGAAAACTACAGGGTTCAGTTATTACTTCAATATTATTCAGTTGCTTGGATTGGATTGTACAGAACCAGATCTTGGTCAGATCAGAGCAACTCTTCATTCAGTAACTGGAAGACAGGACAGCCAGATAATGCTGGAAACAGTCAATACTGCACTGCAGTGTCTTTTAGTGACTCTGGGAACTGGACAGACGAAAACTGCAACATTGCATTACCTTTCATTTGCTACAGCGGTGAGTAAGCAAACATACTGTACACTCTCAACTCTATTATTGTATGTGCACCTTTGTTAAGAAATACATGAAGTGGTTTTAGAACATATAATGTTACCTCTGATCACTTCTGTAGTTTTCAAATTAAAACAATGTTGACAAGAGCATTGTTGCTTTTAATATTGGTGTTCTTACAGTACATATGTCACGGTTGCGGTTTAGCGTGAAGGAGCACTGGACGAGAATATAAAATAAACAAGTTTAAATCAAACACATATACAGGGCAGGTAGGTAAACAGGCAGATGAACTAAACCACGTGAAACAGACGAGATCGGACGAACAGAACCACAGAATTTAAATACACAACGTAAATACTTAATAAATAAGACACAGGTGAAAACGCTAAGACAATTAACTAAAGTAGGTCACACAGAACACATGGCACACGACAAAAAAAACAACAACACAAGGAGTCCACGTGTGACAACATAACTGTCTGGCGTTTATAACAGACACAATTGACCATGATTTCGTTTTAATCAAAGCAAGACATTGTATTATTGAAAGCAGAAAGACTCTGAATTATTCAACATTGCCACATTCTAGTGTTTTAGTTTTTACATAGTGAATCTACAGATGATTAATACTTTAAATTCCCCTGTTAGTAAGGTATTTATATTTTAGTTTTTGGAGTCCCAAAGTTAACAAATGCAAAACTGATATAAAACTCATTAGTTGATACAACTGTGCCATTTCAACTACCTTTTATGCAACTACCTTTTGTGCAACTGTAGTTAAACGCAACTCAAAATGCATACAAAGTCAAAAAAGACTTTCTTTTTCTTATAATATGCTTTTTACCTTATTTTTTCAATGACTCCTAAATTATTTGTTCAGCAATTCATTTTTCAAAATACATCCAGTGATTGATTGATTTCATTTAAAGCAGTGTTTGTGAGCTTTTAACACTTTCTTCTGAGAGACAATAACTTTATACACAGTGCACTTTACAAAAATTCATAATAAAGGCACTTTAATGTAACTGGTTAATAAGTAACTGCAGAGCACAAGCAAAAACAAGTAGACAATGTTCATATTTTGATCCTCTTTTATCATCAACAAAAGTTCTACAAAGGTTTGTTTTCATAAATCTCTTTAGAAGAAATCTTTATGATGCAATTAATGTAACTTTTTATCTTCACCTCTTTCTCTCGCACCTCAACAGCATCAGCATCATCCCGTCAGTATCACTTTGTGAATGAGTCTAAAAGCTGGACTGAAGCTCAGACATACTGCAGACAGAATTACACTGATCTGGCCACCATTGATAACATGGATGAAATGAACAGACTGATTAACACAGTTAATGGAAGGTACAATGGTTCAGCCTGGATTGGACTGTATGATGATATAAACAGCTGGAGATGGTCACTGGAAAACAATGATTTCTATCAAAAAGGAGAGAGAGATTTCAGGAACTGGTATCATGAACCAGACCATGGAGGCTATGCGGACAACATGTGCGTTTACATGAATAATTACGGAAACTGGTTTGATACGTCATGTGGCAATTTTTACACATTTGTCTGCTATGACAGTAAGACATTCCAAGTATTTATATTATTATTATTATTATTATTATTTGTTTTTTACTTAAAGCATCCGAAATTAGTCAGAGCATGAAATTTCAGTCCTCTGATGTTAAAGTGTTCAGTCTTTTGCCATCATTTATTTTACTTATAAATGTTTTTTTTCTGTTTTGCTTCATTATATCATGTTCTATATTAGGCAGAAGAAACGCCACTCAGAAATATGTCCCTGTATTTAGTGGAATGACCTGGGCTGGAGCTCAGAGCTACTGCAGAGAGAAATACACAGACCTGGCCAGTGTGAGGAATGAGACAGAGCGTCAACAGATACTAAACGCTATGAGTAGTTCTTGGTATTGGTATTGGTATTGGTATTACGGATATTCTGTGTGGATTGGTCTGTACAGAAACAGACTGTGGTCAGATCAGAGCACCTCTTCTTTTACATATTGGCTGCCATACACTAATTTTATTGCTGCACAACCAGATAATGGTGCAAGTGTCCCAGGAGAGGAGGGAGCTCAACACTGCACAGCTACGTCTTTACAATATTTTGGCCAGTGGACAGATGAGAGCTGCTTTGACAGTCTGCCTTTCTTCTGTTACAGTGGTGAGCAAATATATATACGATAAAATACAAAACATCTCTGAAAAAACAAGCAAATACATTGCAATAAATTGTTGGCCTATTAGTATGAATGCCATTGTTATTTATGTAACTTTATACTATAATTTATACTAATAGTTCTGTCTCCCATTTGCTTTTTGATTATGCACATCATATTGACCCGTCAATTCAGATGAATACGGTATGTGTATGTTTGTGTAAATATGCGATCTTTACAACTGTTTTCAGTCCAAAATATTTTTGTGTGTAATTATGCACAATTTGTTTTTACTGATCAGTGATGGGACTGAGAGTGGAAGTTACAAGTCTGGACAATCTGTCAGAATCTCAGATTGAAGAGCTGGTGATTCAACAGGTGAGAAAATGATCAATGTAAAACATTCATCACAGTCTTACTTTTTGTTATAACTTTTTGTCTTACTATATATATATATATACACACACACACACACACACACATATATAATTTACAAATATTACTGTAATTTATTTAGCTCATAAATTTCTCACAAAGAGTAATTCACATTTCAGCTCCAGGAAGAATTAATTAGACAAGGACTTCCCAGCAACTTCACCATGCATTTGAGAAACTATCGAAAAACCAATCCATGAGGGGAAAAAAGGAGCATTCCAGGATATTAAAATGGTTTAACTAAACTATTCCTGAACATTTGCAGTTTGTGTGTTCTTTGCAAATTCCTATCTTTACAGAAAATAATCACAATAATCACATATATACCCCCACTAAAGACTTTTTTTCAAAATAATGAATCGTATACAGCATATACTGTACTCATTTTTGGAACGTAATATGCTTTGTGATTACTTTGAGTAATTAAACTGATCGAATATTTTGTGTCATCAGATATTATTTACAGTAAACCTCTTAACTTTGCAATTAAAAGTTCTTTGTTAAATGTAGAGATGATTTGTCGATCTGTATGTGTATTTGTAATTCTAATCCAAACATAACGATAAATCAGCTTTTTGGCATTTCAGGAATATGTCTACAGCAAATCTTTGTTCTCTCCTCTACATGGTCACATGGTTTATGGAGCTTTTGAATGGGTTCAAGCAGATAGACAGCATTTTTACTATACTTGCAGCGTGTTGTGGTAAATATGGACAAAGCATATAAATTGATTGTGCATTAGCAGTAGCATAAATTGACAGTAGCATTAATTACGGTAGCATTTTATTCTGAGGAGTAATAAGTGATAACTTGATGACTTCAGTAATATTTACTAAATTTGGTACTAAATAATATGTGCAAGACCAATTAAAATACAACATTTTATAATCTATGAATCTGATTTTAGTATTGTAGTATTTAAGGTTAAAACAGATTCCCTTTTTATGTTATGGTTGAACCACTGATGGCAGATGGATGTTTCTAACAATGTCTTTTATCATTTTCTGGACCTTGAGTGTTCATTACATGGTCTCTGGTCTACAGTACAGTTCCACAAACAGATGAAGAAAGAAATCTGACTTGACTTAAAGATCATTTGTAGTTGTTTAGACATGTTTTATCTGTTTTATGGACTATGTTGTCATTGCCTATTTTATATTATTTTCTAGTTTATCATACACTTGAATAAATAATCATAAACAACTGTGGGTTTCTTTGCTTGGTTTTGACCACCAGTGTCATGTTGTGTCTGTCGTAATGAAACGTCATTACCCATCAAAATGCGTGTTTTGTTTAAATGACTTTTTACACCAATCCCATGGTAATTTGAATGAACACACCTAACACCACTACTCGTTACAAAAATCCTGCAAAATCATAAATTACAGCACATTTACGTTTTATGAGCACTCTTGAATAAGACCACAAACCCACACTGAATAGTTCTGAACAAGACATTTGAGTAATCCGTCTTGTAGGCTAGACGGTGAAGATGTGAAAATCGTTCTGCTTACTTGTTCACAGCGAAACAATATATTGTTTAAAATGTTGAAAGATGTGATTGTGATGGAAAGATTTGAATGCAAGGGAGTGACAATGGCCATTAATGGACCTATTGGGACTGTGTAACAAAATACTTACAATGTAGCTTAAATTTTAATGTCGATGGAAAATCATTTAGAAAACCTAAAGGTCCTCGTTTATAAAATGGTGCACAGAAACCATCCTAAAATTGATTTTATGATTATTCAATATCCAAACATGTGAAACACACACATGCATCTCTTTCAGATGTGAAATATATAATTCGATCTTGAAATTGAAGATCTTTAGTTCTCTGCTTCGTGTTTACAACTGCTAATTAATGTCATCGACATTGGACATTGTTCAAATCCTTTAATTTACACAGCAACCTGCAAGAAGAGTTTACATTTACAAAAGCGTGTGTGTCAGCTCAGACCCTGATATACAGCTAAGCACTTTTCCACGTCAATGCCAGGTTTTACAAAGAGTACTGCTGCATACACACACTAAGAATACTTTTGTTTTATTTATTTATTAGCCACGCTTTACAGTGCATGGGGAGCCTGATTGACAGGATTGTTTGATAGCGGGTGATCTCTGATGCACCGGAGTTAGGCAGTGGTCTCCCCATTGTGTGAGCTCCTTATGAGATGGTGGGGTTATGTTGTTCAGGCCTGGGAAGGCCGAGGATTATAGGATGTTGAAGTGAGTCGATGGCGAAGAGACGGAACGTTTCTTTATGCAGAGCACTGGATTGAAGCATTATCTCTTGAGTGATGAAGCTGATCTCCCCTGATCCTAATGGGTGTCCGTCTAGCTCTCCACTGCCATCCCGGAAACCCATGAAAGGAGAGGGAGATTGTGAGTTCTTGCAAATGTTAAATTCACAAAGTTCCCCCGCAGCCCCAGGATCAATTAAAGAATCTGAGCAAACAGGTCAAACAGGACAGGTGGCTCGTAAGTGTAGCAATCTACATAATATCTTCTTTTTTGCTCAGCAAAGAAGAAATTCATACAGGTTTAAAACAATTTGAAGGCCATTACGTAGACAAAATTTTAGTTTTGAAGTCAACTATCTTTTTAACATAAAACCACATTTAAAAGCTGTTCTCACCAGGAAGAATGTATAAGGTAAGGACTTCCCAGCAACATTCCCACAAGGTATTTCATAAAACCGGTCCATGAGGGACCGCAACATGCTTTTTGTTACACATTGTTCTTGTGGGCTGATCAGTCACACGCTGCTGTCTGGGAAAGATCTGCTGGTGCTGGTATCTATCTAGATAGACAATTAGATATAGGCTAGTTTTTTGTAATAGACACTGGTGATCTTATTTAAGGCAAAAACTGTTGTCAGAGAAGAGGCCGTTGTTAAACGCCCTCTTCCATTCATTTACTTGTGAAAAAAAAGCCTTTTGTGGGTCAATTTTGTATGCACACTAATAGGTGACAAATATGCTTACCGCACAATCTGATGTTTTAGCTACAGAAATACGTAACCAACATAAAATCATCATTTATATTGGAAAACTGAACAGTACCACAGCTGAACTATTATGACACACACAGACACGTTCTTTTGAGTCACTTTGATCCAGAGGCATTTGTTCAAGTTTGAATTCAGTGAATCATTCAGGATAGTGCAAAAAAAAAAGTCTGATGATTGAACGGTGCAGGTGCAGATATTAACAAAAACAAAAAACAGTACAACAATATTGGTTTCCCCTTTTCATCATCCTTTATCCACTGATCTGCCCTTTCTTTGTGCTATCGATCAACTTATTAAGTGTCAAATCAAATGTACTCTATCATGGCAGCCTGCTTGTTTTCCAGAAGTCATCTTGAGCAATGGAGGCAAAACGCTGTCTGTTGTTTATTTCAGCTGATTACTTCGACGAGGAACGCTTTTTTTTTTGTCACGTACCTGACTTACTGTGGATGGGTGAAACACTTCTTTTTTTTTTTTTTTCATGTTTTGTTGACATATGCATACTCTGATCTTGCAGATTAAAAACCGAGCTTCTTAGAAGGAAACAAAAACTGTTGCAAATACACCGTGACAGACAGACAGACGTACAGATAGCCCAGATTGATAAATTTGGAGATACACCCACACGCTCTCACACAAATTATCTCTCACATCTGTTGCCATCAGTAGGGTGCAATAAAATGCATGATGATATGAAATGCAGAAGAAAAACTCACGACAAGCCAGTTGGTGACATTATTTAGACTGACAAAGTGTATTTGCACAACAGATTGGGTGACCCAAAGCAATGTCAAAACCTGACTGTGCCAGATGAGAAATTAAAAATGACAGACTCCAATATGTTGCACAGAAGGGCAGCAACAAATACAAGGCTTTGAGAGAATATGACAGAGGCTCTGTAAAGGAACCATGGTGCCGCTGTGACAGCTTCTTAAAAGTCAATACCACCGCACAAAGACCAGGAGATGCGTCACATTATTAAACCTCTAATCACATGGTAAAGGAGCCCTTTGTGCTGGTGAGATTCATAAAGTGCTGTCGGATTCAATTTGGGGACAATATTTTCTCAAATCTCAGAGGGCAAATCATATAATAATGTGGAAAAACAAACTATTTATAGAAAGTGAAATAATTTACAACGGTCTGGACCTCACACGCACACAATGCAAACAGCAGAAAGTCTGCCAGTGTGTAGCAAGTTGGCAATCTGAGAACTTTTATAATGCGCTGTATATAACGTTGGCCAGATATAACAACACTGACAGCACTGACCTTTTCTCTCATGTACATGGTCACAGGGTTGCTTGGTAAAGACACTTTGACTAAGATTCAAATAAAACCAAATGTATTATGCAATTCCCTTCTGAAACAAAAAAAAACTATTTAATCAGTTCAGTTTAGTTAATTGTGTACAAATAGTACCATAAAATGTAACATTAAATAAAATGAAAAATTGGGATAAAGGATTGGTTCAGTTAAAACAACTCTTGGCTAATGCTTGTTTTTAATGACCTCAACTCAACAAATTGACCAAAATTAATCTCTCTGTCCACTTTTAATTGAACTATAGTGTGGTTTGACTGATATATAGATAGTATATAAATGCACAATGAACCTAGGGCATCTATACAAACCCAAAACAAGATTGCGTTGTCAAACTTTTAGAATGCTGCTCTGTTTTTAGCACATATGTATAATTTACATATGACATGCACTAAACGTTATACTACTTAAATATTCTTTTTACTATTTCTTTGAAATCCCTGACTCATCTCAAATCAGAAGTCATATATGAAGGCTGCTGTCTGTCTGTATTACTTCTGCTTTGCGGTCTCTGAGGGCCTCATTCCCTTTCTCAGACCCTCACTGATTGAATTTGACTTTGAAATATGTTAAGAACTAATGGAAACAAATGGGAGGGTAGGTGGCTCTGTGAATAATGATATTCATTTCCATAGGTTTTTGCTATGGCTGAATGCCCTCAAGAGCCAGGAGGATGACTTTTATGTAAGTAACTAGGTGGATGAAGAAGGACCAAAATGGCTCTCATTATTGCACATATCTCAGGCTTCATCTACTTCACTTATGAAGTGGTCGAATAACACATCATGACCAGTGCATTTGGGGGTCATCTGCCTGAAACGCAACAACAGTATATTGGATCAAATACTAACAATTTCTTAGATGTTTTTGTGCTGTGGGAGTCACAATGGAGCCTCTGTTTAATTAATACAGGTACTGTACACACACACACACACACACACACATACAAAAATTAAGAAGAGTACTTACGCATGAAATGCACCAAAGGCACTAGTATGTTAAAATAGACGAGCCACTAAATTACTAATTAAATAATGAAATTGCTTGCTAATAATTTACTAGTGAGCCTAATTTTCTATGCAAGTTAGGTGTATAATTACACCCCCTTACTGCTGATTGGCTATAAGGGTGTTTTGGGACTCTGGATTCAGTGATCAAAAGCACTCTTCAAAAATTGCTTAGTGCACCTTTAATTTTAGTACAAAACGAATAAAAATAAGAAATGTTACAAATGCTATTTCAACTAATGAAAGCTTCGCTGCAGAGGATCCAAGTGTGAGCAAGCGATGTAATACTAAATTCCTGCGATTCTGTTTTGATAAAGAAATAAACTCTACATACTGGATGGCTAGAGGGTAAATACATTTTCAGAAAATGTTCATTTTCAGCTTGGCTATTCCTTAAAGGCTTTTATTCCATTTTTGCACTGAAGTAATGTTCGCTAAAGATTTTGCCGTTTTTGCTGCTTTCTGCTGTATCCATTTCCTGTTTGCTCCTTTCAATAAGACTGGTGTTGCCTCACCTCTGTTTTCTAATCATTTGTACCTCTTTTCTTCCCCAACTTCTGAAAAATGTATGCTCAGACTGCGTGATTCTCCTGTCTAACACTATCCACAGCGTTACTCTGCTGCCCTATAGGAAGGCTTCGTGTCATTGTGTGCTGCTGCCTGTCTCCATCAGACTGTTAGAGCTGTGGAGTAATGAATGAATCCATCTCGCACTGCAACCATTGGACCAGATTGGGCCATATATCACATTGTGATAGCAGAATGTCTATACTTCTCATGAGGAAACATCTATTCACATACAGTGGGGTCCAAATGTCTGCAGTTAGCTAAAATGCTTCTTTATATGTACTAATTGAATAAAAAAAATATTACCATAAACGTCACAATAAACGTACTGCTTTTTGGAGCACTGGTGGACTTCTGAAAACTACAACCATAAAACACATTAGTTGTTAAAAAAAATTAGAAAGGTATTTGACATGTTTAATGTTTATTTCATTGCAGTTTCATAACGCTTGTGCTGTAAACCAGACGGCAACTGACTAAAAAAAGAATGGTCCCTCAGTTTGACTTCTGGGTGGATAGAGCTGAGTGTTTTATGAGACCAGTCCAGCCGGGTGAGCCTGTTTACCTGTAATTTCCTCCTGCTGGTGTGGAATCTCTATTAAAGCTCTACTAAAGGTCAGAGAGAAAAGGCCAATCACTCCTAAAAAAAGCTTGCATTGATTACTTAAAGTTCATTTAGAGATTGTGTAAAAAATATAAATCCAAACAGGCTCCCAAAAGATTTGCTGTGAATAGGTGTTAGTCCTTATATGCAGAATAGCATCGCCAACTTTTATTTTAAGGACTTCATTAGAATGTTGCATACACATTTATTTAATATAATATTTATTCTCACACTTGTTAAAATATATAGCCACTATATTAGACAGCTAAAACCTAGACTACACAATTACTTTTTTGTATGTAATGTTTCATCAATCATATTACAGTATATACAGTGCACTCACGGATATTGGTAAATATGATCAAAGAAGGCTGTGAAAAGTAATCCTTTCATTGGTTAATACAAATTCTGGGAAAATGTATTATGAAATAAATGTTTTTCTCAAATACACATTGGGCACAGTTATTGGCATCCCTAGAAATTCTTATGAGTAAAATATCTTTGAAGTGTATTCCCATTCATATTTACAATTTTAAGCACTCCAGGGTGATTATGAACATGAAGCTATCCAGTCATGGCTTCCTGTTTCACAGAAATATAAATAAGAGGGAAAACAAAGCCCAAATTCCCTTAATAATCCATCACAATGAGAAAAAAAAATAAAGACTATATTTCTTATGTGCAGCAAAAGATAATTGGCTTTATCTTTGAAGTGGCTTTAAAAAAAGAGCTAGATCAGTGAAAATAACTTTCCATCATCAGGGCAGTAATAAAGAATTTTCAATCAAGATCATTTGTTAGGAAGAGGACGTGTGTCTATATTATCCTAATGCATGGTGAGGAGGACAGTTTGAGTGGCTAAAGACTCTCCAATGACCACAGCTGGAGAATAGTTGAGTCTCGGGGTCGGAATACCAAAACACAGATACAAAATCAATAAGTGACTGGCTCTGTTAGAAAGCCCATGTTTGGATCTTCTAACCCTACAATATTCAAAACACAAATCTTAAAAAAACAATGCAAAATTGGGTCACTGAGCACAAAACCAAGCTTCTGTGTCCATACGTTGGCCATTGTGGTAGAAAATCTGATTTTAGGTTCCTCTAAGACTAATGCAAATATTGCTTTTGCTTGCAGAGTTATTATATGCATTGACTGAATATGCCAACCAACCGATCGAGATGCAACTGATACAAGCTTGAGCCATCTGAGAAAATTCTGGCTGAGCTGACTTTATGATATGTTAAATAAATGTAAGTGCAGTTTTTTCATTCATGTTTTAGTAAAGCCACTGAATACAGAGTTTGGGGATTCAAAGATTTTGTATTATTCAAAGCAAAGCATATCCATTCAATAACTCATTTTAATCTAATAATTTAATCTCTAAAACTATTGAACATGAGGATGGGACGAGCCGACACAATACTTTAAACTTTGATGTGTTCCCTAAACAGTCTGGCGCTTTAATTTAAAATTAAAATAGCAAAAATAACACATCCTTTCTAAAGGTACAACATTTGTTTTGCTAAAAAAAAGGTCCATTGGGTCCATTGGGTATTTTATGACATTGATTTATTATTGATAATTATCCCCTCAGAGTCCGTATCGGGATTTTTTCTATTATTTATTTAAACAAAATACTATAATACTTGGAGGGGAGGTGCATGAAAAAGCAAATAAATTGTCAGAGCTCTCGAGAAGTGAGAAGGCATCTAATGTGCTCATTTAAAAGCCTTTTGATTTTCGTTCTCATGGCAGTTTGAAAGCAAAACCCTCACCGATTCTCCTGAGGCTGATTGTACAGGTCGACATGCTCTGGGCTGCTACTGATCTCAGGTCTTTGATTGTACAGGGTGAGCATGTAAGCTCAGAAGATATAGTTTTTGATGTTTTTTAAAAAAAGAAGACTTTAGAACGACTTTAGTCCTCAAACAGTATTCTCATTGAGACCTTGAGCCTCTCTTTATTGAGAGGAACATCCTCTGTGTTGTGTTCACACTGCCGACAATGGGATCTTTTTTATTTTATCTTCATTTATTATATTAATGAAATTGATATTATATATTTATTATATTAGTGAAAATTTAAAGAAAGAAAATCAAACAGGATATTTTTAATCAATGAGAAACTTCAAAAATACTTTAGGAAGTTCAGATTGCGCCGCTGCTGTGTGGAGGGGTTTCTTCAACTAACGGCACTTTCATATCCCATGGTTTTCCTTTTTGTTATGTAAAGGTCACATTAAAACTTCTTTAAAAGTTTTTTTTTTTTTCAATGCTATCATTAATGCTGCTACTGATACTTGACAAGTGCGTTTTAAGAGTTATTTTGTGTGTCTGCAGGTCTGCCTGATCCTATTGATTTGCTTCACGGCAAATCACTGGTGCACCTCCAAAACATGATTCGATACAGATTTTTTCTTCCATTTAGTATATGAAGCAGATGGCCATAGCTGATGAACTCAATGCAATAAAACAATCGCCTCTCAGATATTACATAATCATTCAAAAACCCCCCTAAGGGCTTTGCGTGAAGAAAAAGTCACGAAGAGCAGATTATATTCAAATGACTTTACTGTTCCTTCTGCCCCCTTCCCCTTTCATTCTTAATCATAATTATCTCTAGCTATAAACCATCAGTGTAAACAAAGCCTTAGCATAATTATTTACAGTGTGTGAATAATGCAGCGGAGAGCTGAATATTTAAAACAAGCAACACATTTCCTGGGCCCAATTCTACACTGTAGTCTTCATCTGATCTAGCAGACCTGGTCTTATCCACGACACAGGGCTCTGATGAACTATACACTGTTTGAAGATACTGGCATTAATTTACAGACATTTCCCAAAACACAACACGACACGGTGCGTTCAAAACACGGCTAAAAATCAATATGGGAAATCACATTAATACAGTACATTGAGCTCAATTTTTACACTTTTCTTCGAGTGCAGATAGGAAATGTAGAATTTCACTTGTGACCATCACTGATTGTGCGTAAAAGAAAAAGATAAGCATGGAAGAGAAAAGAACATCCCACTGAAGCAAAGGCAATTTTACCACTTTCATAACATAAATTTTGCTGTTTCTGGACAGAACCTTATCAAACCAGCCAAGAAATAATTTTGAGTCGATTGAGTTGATTGTCCAAATCACATTACTCTCTGGAGGCTGAGCTTGATGAGCTTTTTTATCTTTCAATTGAGCAAGGAACAAAATCTCATTAATACAGAAGGAGTGAAGAGCAGATGCCTCAGGGTTTTGCATTATAGCTAATATCTGATTTACACCATGCATAAGTATAGTAATTTCAGTTTGTTGATTCGTGTCTCACACCATGTAATGTGACTGGTCTCTTCATCTTTCTACTGCCCTTACTGTAATGATTCACTGTGTAATATTTTAGCATTTTTTCTGGTGTTGATTGAAAGAAATTTGAGTTTCTGTGAGTTTCTCACAGCTACATGCTGTAAGACTCTAGACCAAGATTTTGGTCATATATATATATATATATATATATATATATATATATATATATATATATATATAAACATTCACGACCTATGTCTTGCAACTAACTGAAAAAAGTTACTGTTAACAAATATGGTAACTAATAAATATGGTTTACATAAACATAGCCTTAAAATTGAACTTATCAGCTATAAATGTCGTACTTTCCAAGTCTTCATGCATAAACAGGAGTCAGTTGTTGTTTTTACATTCATGATATGCACTATTATAGATAATGACTCACCCCAGAACATGCACAGTAGCCCGTTGCTGACAACCCAGAATGATTACCCTATTTTTCTCAGACTTGTTCGCTTGTCAATAAGAGTCATTTCAGCATAAAGAACCACTTAAAAGCAAAAACAAAGTAATGAAAACAGGTGTATGAGCCCATATACATACACATACACAAATCACGCTTCCACTGCAAAGAAGCTACATGCGGATTTGCACGAAGGGAACTCGGACTATCATTAAAAAGACTGTTCATTGACTATTGTTTTTGTACTGAGCTAATCATAAAAACAAGCAAACAAACAAAAAAAAAACATAATGGTAACCTTTCCACTTTTAGATTTTCATTATAACATCATTTAGTATCTATTTAACGTCCACAATACTGCCAAAATCTGACCCACCCACACATGTAATTTGTTTAATTTTGTAATAATAATTTAACCTCTATAATCGCTACTAAATCCACGCTTTTAAATAAGAAGACTGAAACGCCATCGTGCTGCATGCTGAGGTCAGTTTAAAATAATTGCAAGATTTCCTTGATAATACAGTGCAAATATGCAGAAATGTCTCCTCTGTGATATTAAATCAAGCGTTGGAAATTTAAATGTACCCTGCAGTCATCAGCTGCTTGTGGATGTATAGTCACATTCATGTGTTTAGCAAACTGGTGGTTTAAGATGATTTCCTTCACAGCTTGATTAATTCATTTAATAAGATCAGTTGTTTTAGCTGGCACGATGATTACGGGCCAAACAGAGATGGCGTGATGAGCTATTGTATTGAGATTCATCAGGAATTCACTCACTTTCAGTCCAACTAAAATGTTGGTTAAATTTAGTTTTTGGTTTTCTCTCTGCAGCGAATGGGTGCTATCAGAACGATAGTTCAAACAGCTGATAAAAACATCACAAAAATTAGTCCATCAATTGATTGCCCATCAACTTGTGACGTGAAAGGCTGCGTATTGGTAAGAAACAAATCTTATTTTGTTATCGTTCAGTTAGTATGAAATCTGCCTCTGGGAGGGATCACAAAAATGATAAATATATTAAATGAAAGGATTACATTTAAAAAAAAGAGTATTACTGTGCAGGCTACATAAATGTAGAAAGCAATGTTATGCATAGAGTCATGTATTTAAACCAGAAGCAACGTTTTTTTAATTAAAAACTTGCAAACTTGATAGATTCGTTTCTTAAATACTCACAGCTTTTCACTTCGCTAGATGTTATTTTGATGGAACGAATTATTGTGATGTTTTTTCATCCGCTATTTGAACTTTCTGCCGGGCACCCATTCGCTGCATCGGTGCGAAAGTGATGCAATGCTAAATTTACTAAAGAATCAAAATGCATCTTGGATGGAATGAGGCTGAGTACATTTTTTGCTGGTTTTCGTAGTTGGCCGGGACTTTAATTTATGTAACGGCTCAGTATACAGGGTATGTTTTGTTATTGCATCAGCCGTCTTGTGCCGTCTCTCATCTTTAAACTTTCAACGCTGTTTACATTGCATTGCTATAAAACAACCGAGATTATTTGAAACGGAGGAGTTCAGTCTTTTCATGATAGTGAAGGGGCAACACAAGTTACAGATGCACAGCCTGGGAAAATTAGTGTATCCCAGATCTCAGACTACTCTTCTCCTTCATCTATCCTAGTCTTCATCTGTCTGACTGATTGGGTGATTTGACAGTCTATACCCATAAGGCACCGCTGTCTTTGACATTATCCATTAGTAACCTGACTGCCCACTCTTCATCTTGATGGTGTCTGTCTCCGCTGCTCGGTTTTGACATTCAGGCTGTTTTATGTCCCTCTGAAACACGGTCTGTCCATCAGTAATATTCAGACTGAAAAAAATTAAACTAAAAAATAGAGGTCTGACATCGAGGTTCATATCCTGCTCAACAGCTGCGCTAAAGAATAATCTGAATTTCAAATTCGTTTCTGATATAAACGGTCAATTGTTATGCTGTTCTGCATATCGTGTAAATTCAGTAAACAAAACAAAATTAAAAAAAGTACTTGAAAACACCGAACTAAAAAGTGTGCTGTGAGAAACTCAGACTCAGCAGCCATTCAAAAGAATTACAGATAATAGATCTGATTTACCACCAACAGGTCAAAACAGGCACTGAGTGATTCGGGGCATTTGCTGTTTATCTCTACACTTTGATTCGTTTCATCTATCAAATATTCTGTGAATATAAAACCGCCTGACTTTATGGTTTTATTTATGCATAATGCTATAAAATCTGAATAACAAAAAAGACTAAATCATCAGCGGGGGCCAAGAGGACAAAGCAGCGCTGCAAAATTACAGGGCTTTCAAGTAGAACAAGGCTATTCTATTCTGTGGCCCGGGTGAGCCGCGGTTCACAACTGCTCAGCAAGTCCATATCATATTGAAAAAATTCTCTTCTTTCTGTCTTCTAGATGCACACGTCTGGGTTTTGGCCTCTACAGATTCACTCCGTGTACAATGTCACACACAGGAGTCTTCAAGATTATTGGCGGCTCTCCCAGTTCCAACAACAGCCTCATAGGTGGATGGTGCGGGAAGCACCTCTCCTTGGCCATTGATTTCTTCTGTAACACCAAAGCAATAATGTTAAGGCCATATTGAGACTTCCAAAATATACACATGACTGGTATGACTAAGTCATCCTGAGCTAGGTAGTTATTGCAGTGTGAAATAAAGAAAACGCATTACTTTTTGACAAAAAGCCCCAGTAGTATGTTATCACACTTTATAGGGTAAGTGTTCATAACCTGCCACAGCATATTATTATACAGGATTTTCAGAAAAATGTAAACACGAAAAAAGAAAGTAAAAAGAAAGTTTAAAAAAGCTATATAAAGTCAATAATGTAATGTATATTTAATATTCATATTCTAAGCTAGTTTATACTTCTTATGCATTTTAAAAACAGCATATGTATTAGTGGTGTCCAAATTAGTGCATTATTTTTTTTTAACAACAACTGTTGTTTTTGTCACTTTTTCTTTTGACCAGTGCCTTAAAATTACGCATGCATGTAATATTTTTTATAAATCATATTTAAAAACATGTCTCTGAAATGGTTTTCAAAACTGTCATCTAACGCACCCAATTTAGCCTGTCCATTCAGTAATGGAAAATTAAAATTCTGTCATCATTTACTCACCCTCGAGTAGATCCAAATCTGTACGGGGTTCTTTGTTCTGCCGAACTGAAAGGAAGATATTTTAAAGAAAGTTCGTAACCATACTATGGAAGTCAATGGTGACCCAAAACAGCCTGGTTACAAACTTTCTTCAAAATAGCTTCCTTTGTGTTCGGCAGATCAAAGAACCCCGTACAGATTTGGAACTACTGAGGGTGAGTAAATGATGACAGAATTTTAATTTTTGGGTGAACTATTCCTTTAAGACCTGAAGTGGGTTGAAAAAATGTAAAAAGAGTTGAGAGAAAATATGACACAATGTGAGATCAGTAACGGCAGACATTAAAGAAATAACAGCCCAAATAACCTAATAACCAGCTACTGCGATGTCTATCAATCAAAGGACAAAAAAGAAGACTTTTTTTCCACTTACATCTAATTTACAATTTAGTGTTTAATAAGTTCAGTTTCTCTATATTTCAGCTGAAAGGCACAGATATACATGACATTTTTGAATTATTATAATCGGTTCATGTCAAGATTGTTTTAAGTTCGTTTAATTTTGAATTAGCATAATAAATGTTAACATTGAGAGTTCTCAATTATACTGTAATGTTGATGTCATGAACTGCACCTCTGTGGCTCTCTCCGACGGCCACCAGAAGGAACCCTCCGGAGTATTAACTCTCAGAACTACAGTTCCCATCATGCCTTGTCCCCAAAACTGATTACATGCCCATGTGCTCCTCATTATGACCCCTATGTAAACACTGTTCACATTCGCTTCATTGCATAGTCTTATCCTTGCCTCAGCCTATGATTCTGAGGATACCTACTCCTCTACTGACTCCTAGTATTGATCCTTGGACTGCCTACTGTTTCTTTGATTGTTTGCTGCCTGCCTATCGACCCCTTGCCTGGACTCTTTGACTTTGATCTTCTCTACCCGCCCGACCATTGCCTGGTATCGTTTATAGCATTGCCTTTGCCTCCTATAGTCCTGTCACTGTTGTTGATTCTCAGCCCATTAGACCTACCTACCTATTAAAAGCTCTTTTCAAATGGGAGGAGTCTCTGACTCCTCCCATTTGAATGGCTATAATCAATTTGGGGAGGAGGGGAAATTTTAGAGAAAAATCAGTGCTGGTATCAGTGATACTGGCCTTCAGTCATTAAAAAAAAAAAAAAAAAAAAAGATGCCATTGAACTAATTTTATAAAATACTGTTTTTATGCTTGTACATTAATTTGAAGACTGAATGTGAATTTATTGCAATAAAGTATATTTAAAAACTTAAATATTAGGTGGGATTAATGGCGATTCAGTTAGTTTGTAATCAATTGAAAGCATTTTCCGTTGTGACAACCAGTACCTGACCACGCATGCCTACACCCGATTACTGATTTGTCAGCATCTTGTGACGCACGCTGCTGTCGACCACCAACGCTGCATATAATTGATTGTCGTAATGGTTTAACTGTCGTTCTTCAGTGTTTATAATGTCTAGAACATTTATGTCCTTGAGTGACTAACCGCTTGCCAGTAAAGGCATTAAATGCCAATTTTGACTGCTGTAGGCTCTGACTTATGCATCAACTAAGTCCATTTGAGCTCAATCAGGGTAAAAACAAATCTCGCTGCCTCAGTTTAAAAAAAAATGTTAAGTGAGGAAGGATACCTTTAAGAAGTTCCTCCCCTCTGCAATTACTTTGTTGCTAAATGCGGCCATTGTGCACATGAAGAACAGCAGGCAATTATTTATCCTAATTTAATGGGATTCTACTACAGCAGGTTTTCAATTTGGGCCTGAGCGTCCGTACATAAAATTTTAATCTTGCCTTAAAACTGTATGAGGTAAACAGTAATGTCCAGGCACAGAGGCGTTATGACACATCAGCTCATAATAATGATGGAAATTTTGTTTTAGCTGACAAAAACAAATCATCAAAAACACAAAATAAACAGAGGACTAACATGAGCTAAGATACTCATGCAGACATGAAGTAAACAGAAAGCATGGTCTTTTCAAAGGCTGAGGTCTTTTACGGTTGTTTTGTTGATGCATGGTTATGAAACAATAATGAGCCCACGTGTAAAAAGATGCTACACGCCGCACACAAAGCACTTACACCTATAGATCATTACACTCAGCTATTTGTATTATAAGCATGACAAAATTAAACTAAAAAAGAAGGCAGGAAGTTTCACCGAGATCTAAGTTACATATTGTAACCAGCAGGATACTCATTAAAACTTCCTATGTGAAAAAAGGGTCTATGCTTGAGCTCCCTGCTTTCATTTCACACATGGTAACCGAAAAGGGCTTGTGTTCATTAAGGAACAGTCAAAATTAGACTACTGGATCAAAGTATAGCTTTGCAGAATTTCCCCAAACAATAAGTTATTTTCATTTTACCATGAAACAGTATTTTAGATAGCACTCTTTAACGAGAATTGATAATATCTCAAACGAAACAGAAGAGAATAGTTGTCACACTTTATACTCAAAATTCTAAAACCATGCTGGCAAGCAATAAATAAATAAAACAATTTTTTAAATTTTTTCCATCATTAATTGTTTGACACTCATTTATGCACGCATAAATTATGGGGAAAAAATGAAGTATAAATATTTTCACAAGGCATTGCGCATATATCGTTGAATCGCATTCAAAATGCATTTCTTTGCATGCTGCATTTAAGCTGAAAGGGCAAAGGTATTTGTTTCTGCGAAATATAATAAAGCGTGCACAAACAGAATGAAAAAACAAACGAGTGAATGAAAGGGTTGGTGGATAATAAATGAAGCTTTTAAAGTTGTTTAGAGAACAGTTGAATAATTGATGAGTAAACATTCAATGTGAGGATGCTTTCCCAGCTGTATCCAATATTCTTTATTGGATCGGTTCAAAAAAAAAAAAAGCTTATGCATTATAATTGTTTGAAATTTACATAGAATAAAGTATATTTATATTGTAACAACCATCTTACCCAATGCTAATGAGTTCTATTAAAACTAAATTTGCCCTGATTTCATTAAGCCTTGTGGGGATCCCTCTAAAACCACTTAGGACTAATGCACATTACTAAGTCTTCTCTAGTACAGCAGTGTCTCTACCGATTCACATTTTATTATTGAGGGAGTTTATTTATCAGATGCACAGTGACTTAGCACTCAGAATAGACCATTTTCTGTCTATTATAAAGCATTATTGATAAAATGACAGCGCACCGCTGCCTCCTGAGAACATGTGTGGCTGGAAGAGGCAGTGTCAGTAAAAGAACATTAGTCTTCATCTCTGCTACATCTCTTCCCTTCTGTCACCAGGCTGAATACAAATCAAGACGGAAAGAAGTGTCCTGTCAAAGCTTGTGGTTAAATTTAGTTGACAGCAACGGTGAGATGATGTGCTGACGGTGCTAACAGAAGTAGACTGTCAATGTTTAGGTGAAACCCAATGAGCTGGGGATTCGACAGAATAGAAAGTTGAGAAAGAAGGGCAAAATGTAGCTACTTTTTAGACAGCTATTTAGAGAAGTAAGTCATTATTATTTGTCCTGTCAATCTGCTAGGGACACATTTCCGTCTAGGTGCGGTGTTCCTCCATTTAATGTCAACCAGGAAGAGTTGGAAAAAAATATGCATTTAAAAACCGGCTTGTTTCAATTCACAAGTTGGAATTTGATTTGAAATATATGAAATGCAATACAAGACAATAGCAACTTTTTCAATCAATCAATCATTTTTATTTATATAGCGCTTTTAACAAACACAGGTTGCATCAAAGCACTGTACAGTATATTTTTAAAGGGTTAGTCCACACCAAAATTACAATTTTGTCACTAATTACTCAACTTCATGTTCTTCGAAACACGTAAGACCTTCGCTCACCTTCAGAACATAAATTATGTTTATAAGTTATATTTCTGATGAAACTTATTTTTTGTAAAATACCACAACCCAACGCATTTGAACATATTTCACATAATCAGCCTTTTTTTCGGGGGAAAGTGGGCGCATGAACATGAATGAAGGCCTTACGTGTTCATTGGCGAGTCATTGAATCATTATCTTAATGATTCATTTTAAAAAGATTTTCTGAATGGCTATCAATTCCAAGAACTGCTGTTGATTTATGTCTACAACACTCTCGTTCATGACATTGCTATATCTATATCAATTGACATATTCAAGCAATATTTAAGCAATGACAACATTTTATGTATTGCGATTGGCCATTTAACTTCCTGTTTTCTACCTCGATTCGAAATGTATTTCTAGTGAGGACGGGAGAGGACATCTCTCACCCTAGGGGAGACTCTGTGATTCAGGGGACGAAAAAAATAAAGCAACCGCTTATCAGGTACTGAAGTGAATGAGGCCAGAGTCAAAGAAGACTATTAACAAATGGATCTGATATGAATGCAATTTTCAGTTCATTTGGACAGGAATCACGATAAAGACCCGAATCATTTGGCAAATAGCAAACTTTTCATTTCCAATCTTTTTTCGCTGAAGGTTTCTTTTTTTGTGCCTTTCACTGCCTTTGAACAATGTGCATGGACACTGCTCCCCAAACTTAGGCTTATTTCATATCCAACAGATAGAGCTCTTTTTCACTTTCTCTGGGAATCAGATAGTCATTAATAAAACATGAGACAAGATAAGATTATAAGCACAGAATTACAATTTGCCAAAATGACTGAAACCTGATAAAACATTAAAACGAAGTGTTTTAAATTAGCATTATTTATGACTGTATTAGCATACACTATGTCCGGAACAAAGAGTCAATATCAAGGGGCAATCAGGGTATATCAAGTGAACGGAAAGTTTTGGGGCCTTTTTAAGGGCAGTATTCTTTTCTGTGCTGACAAGCAACTGTCCAGCTTTATCATTTTTAAAACCAAAACTCCCATATTATCATTCTTACCTGGACGTACCAGTTTATTTGCAACATTCATAAATATACAAATTCAATATTTATAATAAATACATATGTATTAGGAACAATTTATCGTTATTAAGTCAATAATCATGTTATTGATAAAAAAAAGTAACTTTTTAGTCAATTGAATCTGATTACAAATACTAAATGTTTGGAATATAAATACATTATCCAAATCACATGCGATCAGTTACTACCCAGATCTGGTCTGAAAGATTTTTACAATTTATTTACCGCAATTCACACTGAATTCATTTAATTACAACTGAAAATGATGCAATTCCTGCAAAAGTTTGGCAAAAATGAATCCAATTAAAAATCTTATTATTACGAGTGCACCAAAGCAGCAAGAAGGAAAAGATCCTAATGATGCTATTACGAGACATGTAGAGCCAGATGATAACAGAGTTGCAAATTACACCCAAGTACAGGGACTACAGGGATTGAACCTAATCAAAACACTGACTAACACATCAGCGTCGTATCACAGATGGCCACATAAACACAAAATGTGCTCATATTTGTCTTTATATATATATATATATACACACTATATATATATATATATATATATATATATATATATACATATATACATATATATACATATTGTATTAGTGTGTGTATATATATATATATATATATATATATATATATATATATATATATATTATTCTGCAACTTTATTTACAAATTTATTTATTTCCTTTTCACAATTTTAACTGTTTATATAAGGTTACGTTCTGTGAGTGAGCTTTGAGCTTACATCAGACAATTAAGACTTTTTTCCTCACAATTTTATTTTGTGATATAAACTAGTTTACCCCAATTTTGAAAAAAAAAGACATTTTTAAATATAAAGTCATAATCGCAAGGGGAAAAAAAGCTAATAATTGCAAATAATTCTGTTAAAAAACAAACTTTCGTAGATACTTGAGTGTTGAGTTAATATTTAAGCAAAATAAAAAAAATTGAAAAACATAAAAACTAATTTTACACAGAAAACCTTGGGTACAGTAAAGGAGCCTTTCAAAATGAGTCTAATATGACACCAAGAATGCCTACGGCTCTTCACGAGAGTTAGCTGGCACAAGGGGAGCCTTTAGAGCAATGAAGAAAATGCTTGAATAAATGCTTGACATTCAAACGAATGCAGCGAGCAAAGGGGAAAGCGATAGTGTGAGAGGTGGAATACAAAATCTGTTAGTGAAAAACCTTGTGCCTTCATATTCTAACACACACTGAGATACCTTGATGTGTGTGGTGTGTTTGTGATAATGGGATTCAGTGAAGAGAGCGCTTCTCAAAGGGCCTTGTCCTCCACACAAGGGTCTGTGTTCTTGTCAAGCAATACTTACAATTTAATCATGAGCTGCAGCTACCACCATGATCCTCGCTAATGAGAACACTGATTATTCAAATAAAATTCTGCAAAAACGCACAGACGCAGCATTCGGAGCCTTAATGAACACAAACACAAGCTGTTAATTCTGTCTCCTACCATCGTTTGCCTAACAATGTTCGGCGCTACGAGACAGATGGAGAAATGAGGAGGTCAGAGCACTCTCTGCTTGATAAACCCCTCAGCTTGAAATAAAATATCACAAGAAGCTTTTGAAAACTGCTCGAAATGCACGCTTCGATCGGTTTTATGATCTCTTAAGCTTGCATTTAAAAATGTTAGCATTGTTCCAAAACTGCATAGGCAACATAGGCAACTGCTTTCGGTGGCAGCTACAGGCATGAAACCTCATTAGTGACTGATTTGGGACGCTTTGCATAAGCAGAAACTCAATTATCGTATTATGCATCATACAATTAGCACTCAGGAGGTGATACTCACTTGAGGTGAACAGGCAGAAATATGCATAGCATGTGTAGTCATTCTAGTTTAAAAAAACCCAGTACTTTTTGGTATTCAATGAAGCATATTTATGACTGTAATTTAAAGTGTATTGTTTTAAAAATGAAATGCAGATGAAAAAAAAGCATCAAATGACTGCCAAACATCATAAGAAGGCACATGCATTGTCTGTTATATGATATATTCAGACAATTTTCTCTTCAAACAGACTCCAATGCATGGTAGAGGCGACAGGGAGCATTGGAATACATTATTATATATCACTTATGTCATTATGCCTCTAAAAGCGTCTCTCCGGCATTTAAAGTGCATTCTTTTAAAAGATGTATTTTCAACATGTTGATGCAAGTTTAAAGTATAGGCGTATATATCACTATCAAAGACTTTTCTTCACGATTTGACAATAAGTCTTCTTTTAAGATGTTTTGCACATTGACAAAGAATAAAAGCACCAATTTTATATCTACTATTTACTTACAATTAAACCAACATCATAAATAGATATTTAATTACACCTGTAATTCATTTCTTACTAAAATAAATATATACTTCCACATTACAGAGGTACTGCATGTGCTATTCTGTAAATATACATTCATCACAAACCATCAGAACAGTTATATATAGCTTGGGATGTTATTTATCTAACATCTGCTTTCGTGACTGAATTAAGTTACACTAAAACTTAAATGAAATTGACATCGGTAATGATCGCTATTTTATCAAAGATGTGAGCCAAACTTTTAAACTTTTGGGCTAATTTCTGAATAAATTAGAAAAATATTAGCGAATTAAATTAAGTTTGCCTACAATCTAATGGTTTATTAAGAGTTTCGCATATGGTGCATTAGTATACTAAGAGCTCTGAAATCAGTCAACATGGTCTGGTGATAAATTATGCTGGCTTCATTAAAAGCAGTATTCCCAGATTTATTCAAGTGTACATGAACGTTTCCTAGGCTGCGGCAACAATTAATTATTAGCACATGATATTTCAGTGTGTCTTTATTTTCTGCCAACTGTTGTTTACCGTGGAAATGTCAGTCTTATCATATCTGCATAAGTCCCTGGTGTAAATATGTAAACTTCACACCTGGGTTGAAAACCAAATAGCATTAGTAAATGAGCCGCAAGATAATTAATCTTTTCGCCTTGGCATTCTTAACAATAAGCCGTGCAAACTGCTCCGGATCAGAACAGAGGACCAGTAGCACCACAGTCAAGGAGATTTTCCAGAACATTCCAGTTATTATTGGACATGGAGATAATGGTAGAATGATATAAAGCATGCAGGCAAACAAATTAAGAGTGCTCAGGAAACAGCAGGATTTTAACTGGTGCTAATTTTGATGAATTATGAACGCTGTGTGCCTTTAAATGGGCCAGATGTAAGAGTGAGGAACAGATGGCTTGTGACAAACTAAATGTGTGACTTTGGACCGTTAGCAGTGAGGAACTCGGATAAATGTGCAGCATCCAAACTTTCAAACATTATTTAGAATGCATAAGCTTGAAATATTGCTGTTTGAAATGTGGGAATCAAGGAATATCTGATATTTCACTAAACCGAAGTTTCTCTTTTTCAACCGTTCTCAGCCGTTTTGTCACAAGCCATAAATAAGTCTGTTCTGAACAAAAACATTAAAGAGAAACACTGCAAAATGCTAAATAATAAAAAAATGAAGTAAAACTTTGAAACAGGGCTGTTATAGTCAACTAAACAAACATACATACAGAAGTCCACATTTATACATACATATACAGACATATATATCTCAGTAGTGGGCTGTTAGGGCCCAAACACTAGAATCACTGAGTAGTTTTAATATATTTTTCCATGAATGTGTATTAAATCTCCAATAGTCTATTCTCTTTTCTCTTGGGTGCACTTCCAGTAGTGTATATTTATATTGGAGTCTTTAGCCAATCATATTTCAGCATTCGTGTTGCCAGGGTCATAGAAATCTGCCTAAGGCCTTCAGAATTAACAGTGTCTTTCACTTAAAATCAACGGCAATGAAAACGTTGCATTAACCAATCAGATTTCGAGTTGGCAGCACCTGGGCCATCTAGCAGGCTTACGACAACATCAGGATTTTCTCGTCCTTTCATTGGATAATCAGAGAGCATACCAGTTAAAGCTAGCAAACAGCAATGTAGATCATTTTTTTTCAATTTCTTTTTTTTATCAGTTTATGCATTGTATTCTGATGTTATTTGCAAAATATATAGCCAAGTTTAAGTTTCTGTAAGAATATCCGAGCTGTATTAAGCTGGGTACACACCACAAGACAATCAAGCCGATTTTGAGCCAATTTCCCCCCTTCCGGCAATCCTAGGCAATGTCCCGATTATCTTAGTGGCTCTAAATATTGGGACAAAAGAGATTCAGGATCATCTTGTCGATTTGTGGCAACAGAGTGTTTATACAACATGTCCTGGAAAACATATTTATTCTAAAGTCTCGAGAGATTTGGCACTGTGAATGAAAATCTGTTTGTGTGTGGTGAACTGTCTTGTCACATTCCGGCACACCACACACTATGGGAGCAAAACAGTGAAATCTAGGATTTTTTTGTCCTCATCTTTGTGGTCTCTCACATTTTGAAAATCTTAAGATAAAAAAAAAAAAAAACAGATCTCTTCCTGGCAGAGGCCAATGAGGAGACCTGGCGTGAATGTTACGTTACGTTACCCCACATACACTTTTCTTTTTCTTTTCGCCTTGTATGAATCATTTTAATGATACTGTCTCACTTTACTGGCAAAGTAAAGCGGTGCTAATTGAAGACGAAAAGCAGTAGAGTTCGATTAAAGTTTCATCTTTAAAACACACAGCTGTAGAAACTTGTTGAATCGTGTTAAATAAGTAATAGCATTCATTTTCACTACAAGAGATACCTGTCTGTGATGCAATTTCCTGTTATTCTCCATTTCTGTGTCTAATATATGGTTTATATAGCCGTGGCATCATATTTTTAAATAGATTTTTTGTTTTTTTACTACTGGCCAAGACAACATTTTCATTTCTATTTAGTTTAAATACTGAAATGAAAATTACTTAAAATTATATATATACATTTTATCTATTAAACAAAATGACAAAATCTTTAACTAAAATCTAAAATAAAACCTTTAAATAACAACAAAATATAAATGTAAAAAAAATATGTTTGTGTCCACCACAGTGGGTTTTGTGCATTGAATCATTTGCTGCAGATCGCATGAAACCATCAAAACTGAAGGACTTCTTTTTTCTTTCGGTCACACTTTATCTAATGCAAACTGTTGAAAACCCATAGAAACACAGAGTTACTCCTTATATTGTATTCTGGGCAGCACAAAATATGTCCGACTCGTCCTTTATAGAAAAGCCTTTGTGCCTCATTCAATCCATGCACACTTTGTGACTATCTTCAGAACAGAGACAATTTACCTCCGGTGGCTTACTGTTCCCTCACGTGTGTGTGTGTACATCTTAAGGGTTACTGCCATTTCAATCTGTGATACATTCATTTCCTTCTTTTCAAGTGGCCTGCCAGCAGAACATAGCATGAAACCAATCTTCAGTATCCTCACTTCTTATCTACTTAATTTGCATAAATATACAGACTTGGTTTGCAACTCCTGCACACATTTAAAGAAAGAAATTCATTTAAAGTCAGGTCCCATAGCGCAGAGCAACTCTTCTCTTTAGATTATGCTGCTATAGCCATCCTTGAAGAGATTTGGTCTCCATTAGTTTTAATATATGGACTACAATAACTGTATGCCTTCATAGCCAAATATGATTCTTTTGAGATTCCTACAGGTAACTATGTAGAGGAAATCCAAATGGTCTCTAAATTAAAGACCAAAAGCTGCAATATATAAACTTTTTTATTCGTCTCCTTAACTTACCTCGAGGTGTCTGGTCCGATTTCACAGCAAACTGATGTCACCCGTTAGTTTGACGTCATTCAGCGTTGTGTGGTTATGCCACGTCTATAAACAAGAAGGAGAAGACTCGAATTTTAAGCTGCTTTCAATTGCTAAAGTATCAAACCGATGTCATTGTTGATCACTGGTTGTCAACACCGAGAAACCACTAACAGCAGAGAGACAGAAGTGAAGGAAGCCTGTGATAAAACAAGAGCAAATATCGTCACGGCTTTTGAGAAGCGGTAACAGGTCTGAGATCTGAAGGGATTAAAGTCTGATGCAAGACACTTCAGTGGCTCAATGGGTAGCTAGCTATCATTAGAGCACTATATCGAGCTTCCTTTGTTGTTTTTGTCTCATTTTGCTATGGTCAGTGTGGTAAATTACACTCATTTTCTGCTAGCTATGAGTGAGAGAGAAAGCAATTCTGCTCCGAGATCCATGCGAACCGATCTGTCTGCAACTGTTGGAGATAAACACCAGTAACGTGATCGATTCAAAACATGCTTTTATTTTGTGTCTGAAAAAAGCGGCAGGTATGTTAGTTGCTTGTTCTCTGGTGATATTTTTAATTTATATCCCTAGCAGTACAGAGGTGAATGTACGATGACAGAACTGCTCTGATGTGTTGAACAAAGATTCGTCTGTGCAAACCTGTGTAAAACATAAATAACTACGATTTTTTGGGATTCAAACAGAGACGGCAATAGCCTTAAGATTAAAACTGATGTAGTGTAACCTAGTAAAACGTTACTAATCTAACAGTGTACAGTATGTAGTATATTATACAGAGTACTTCACAAAGTAGGCAAATTATTCCCACTTTTAGATTCGTCTTGGATCAAATTGCATCAAAGTTTTGTGCTTTGGCACCACATGAAACGTTTATCAACCCATTAATGCAATTTTGAGGCAGAGATTATGCAAACGATTATGCAGGAGTTCTCCTTTTCTCTTTACAGCACTCATGCAGTTTTGAAACGAGTTGGTGGACTCCGTGTGCTGCGCTTATAAACTTTCTTACAAGTTGATTTAATGCTGCGCTATATTGATCTGACCGTTGTTGGGAGGTTTTACTGAGGGAGCATGATGCTTTGATCTGATTTTCTCCTCCTCACACACACTCCACTAAAGCAGTGAAGTTAAATGCCTTCTGGTAAAACACTTGTAAATTAATAAAATGGTCTGAGTTATTTTCGAATTATTTATAGCTTAATTTATTTATGAACGTAAAGAGTCTCTTGCTTTACTCTAAAGTGTTTAACAAACATTTAAATAAATTATTGTTTACAACCTTTTCTAGAAGGCTTGTCTGCTTTTGGTCAGATATATCAAAACAGTCTGGAGGTTTTCATATAGCTTTTTCTTTAATTGAAGATGCCACTGATAACAGTACAAAGCACTTCCGCATTTCTAGTCGAATGCGCATATCTACCTTTTTGAATTATGTCTTCATCTGGCCATTTGGCTATTTTTACAGCCTACTGCTCCAATTTAAGGAAAATAATTTCATAGCCTCTCCGCTCTATTTATTTATTTGAATAGCCTGTGTGCTCATAGTAATTCTGGGATCTGCTACCCATAAAATTGAAGTGGTGTAGTCAGGTGTGAGCCACTGTAAACCCCCTTCTCTCTCCCTATAGCTGGGCCAAACCATATACATTTCTCTGATAAACCAAATCGCTGCATGTGAGCTTTTTATCAGTTTCAGTACGGATAATAAGCTCCACAGAATATCCATAGATATATAGAAGCATCCAGAAGAAAATGTTGTTTGTATTATCAACATATAAAGTACATGCAGATAGTGGGTGATTTGAAAAACAACACACACACACACATATTTTATATTATATATATATATATATATATATATATATATATATATATATATATATATATATATATATATATATATATATGTGTGTGGCTATAAGATAACATAGAAGAGCTAGCTACAGTACAAAGTTATTAGAAGATGTTTTTAAGTGTTGCATCAGCAGAACAATAGACAGCAAAGTTAAAATGATTACATCTAAATGAGAATATTGTATGCTTGTCCCTTGCAGCCTCATTTTCATTGGTTAAAAAAATCAAATATGGCATCATCCTGACTAAGGCCTACAAAGCTCCCTTGCCCACCCTCTAAATTCACTCCTCATCAGTCAGACTGATTTGTCCCTGAGGCCTGGTAGAATTGGGCGAATAAGTCACCGGAGCAGCCTGTAATGCATTCTATTAATTACTAAGATTCATGGGGGGAAATGAATGGGGAAACAAGAAAAAGGGGGCTCGCTAGTCTTTTCAATTAGATTGTTTCTCTCCTCCGGAAAATTGAGTGTTGATTTACACAAATGAAAGGCAACAAACAAATTATTAGATTTTTCCTTTCCTTTCAGTTTGTGAGCTGCAAAATCTTTAAGACGGGTTCCATTACAAGTAATAGAAGACATTTGTAATGAAATAGCATTTTAGAAACAAAACAAAAGGTAAAGCTGGTAATGAAATCATAAAGGCATTTGTTTTACAAACAAAGAATAATTATATTTTCCATCTCTTTCATGTTGAATATCACTTTATGTAAAACAAAACATCATTCTGACTCATGGGTCAAAGGTTATAAATCAGTTCTACAGTTCAAAT
Organism: Puntigrus tetrazona; assembly: GCF_018831695.1. Classification (NCBI taxonomy): domain Eukaryota; kingdom Metazoa; phylum Chordata; class Actinopteri; order Cypriniformes; family Cyprinidae; genus Puntigrus; species Puntigrus tetrazona. The sequence continues at coordinate 2,682,346 of NC_056719.1, forward strand.
CAGAGATGAAAGCTGAATACATAAAGTATATGTGTTGTCAAATGTTCATACTTTGCAGACCAGAGATGAATGAATCCTTTGGGTATGTTTGTGGTGCCATTCGTTTGACTCACATTAAGCCGTTTTTACCAAAGTTAAAGGTTTATTTCGATGAACCAAGGTCAAGCTAAACATAGTTTAATGCCCCACTGAGGTTTAAAAAGTGATTTAAGAAAAGCAAAAATGTCCTTGACCTGCACTTTCTAAACCTAAGTTTTAACATTAAGGACAAAAAATTATGAACTCATTTGTTCAATAGCTTGTCCCAGTGGAGGAGCCTTCTCTTACGCTTTAAGCCTAATATTAAAAACATCCATGTCCTATATTAATAGGCAATTACCACTGTAGGTCAACCTCATTCATCAGGTTTATGGCAATGGTATTCAATGCCATGTTCAACAGCTTCATAATTCAAAAGGACAATAAAAGTTTAGAAGCACACATTAAATCAGATTGTTGAATGTAACCCTCTATTGTTATTAAATCACTGGTTGGGCTTTAAGCATTGTAGGCTATAACTGCAATTTTGCCTATAATCTGCAGACCTCCATGACACCCAAATTGGTAGAATCAGTGTAAAATCACTTCTATTGTTGTTTGTTCAATTCAAAAAGCTGTTCAAAAGCCTCAGTATCACTTATTTGCGCAGCCATGACCGTGGCGTTCATAAATGGCATGTTCCAGTCTAGATCGTTGTCCTCAGCCTGTTACTGTATCACTTTTACTTATCAAAAAAACTCAAGGATAAACTTCATCATTGATTGTTCTGCCACATGCGGTTGCTGTTCTGAGGGAGGAACGGTGTTTTATGTTAACTTACGTAATACCGAACTTTATTTCAAAACACTTTAATGAAATTACACAATCTATGCTGACAGCTTTTTCTTCACAGTAGACAGAAACTCATTTTAGAGAGACAGATGGGATATTAGCTAACGGTAAACAGAGGATAGGAGGATGTTTCATAAAAAGGTAATAAACGTGTGTCAGCCCCAAAAGATAAACAGGTCACATACTGCATAGTCGACGATGCAAATATGAACATCACCATACAGGCTGATAGCAATTCAAAATGCAATTCATGATTTATGACAGGCTGGACTGGAGACATAACAACAGCACTACAAAGCCGAGAGACACTGATACTAAATCTAACCAGATCAGATCTGAGAAACCGAAACAAATGCATTTCGAAAAAACAATTTTCTTTACTAGAACAAAAACATTCAAGTGGTCACGGTATTTCTAATTTCTGAGATTTTTCTGACTGAGATGAAATCAATGATGTCAATCATAACGATTAATAGGAGCTCTTTCAATGTTGTAGTCTTTCACCTAGAATTTGCATTAATTAATGTTAAATTACTTTTTTTTCTCTCTCTCATGTCTTCAACAGAAGCCTATACCATCTATTAATAACCTTGCTGTAATTATCTAAATTGTTTGCCTACTGATATAAAAGTAAGATTAAAGCTTGACTGTAGAGATAATTATGGGGTCTCGGCCTTATGGATATCGAACGCGACAAAGATAGAAAAGTTTATGGTTTTCTTGGAAACGAACCTAGATTCAAGGTCGAGATATTCAAGTTTCACGATTTTCTTCACGTTTCGTGTAGAGCTGGATCACACAAGCTATTTCTGATTCTCAGTAATCCTCTGCTCTAATCTTTCTTCAGAAGAGATGCATTTAGGTCTGTAAGAAGGAGCACGGCCCTGATAAGACATTCAAATTCAAATAAGCCTCATGAGCAGGCTGAGACGGAGGGTTTCACAGGAATACATAGGCTGTTGAGTCCAATCACATGCAGAGTGGCGTTCCATCAAATCTCTTAGGATGTCTTTGGCTGAGCTTTTCAAAAAAAAAAATAATAATAAAGGTAATTTAAAACATGAGGCAGTTTTCAAATCAATTTGAAATCCAAAAGGCCCTCAAGGGCCAAAAAGATACGAAAAACAGGGATTGGCATAATTGCTCAGAATTACAAAGAAGTGAATTGAACCTATGTACTGCAGTAGTATTCCTCTAGGCATCGTTGAGAAAACACCAGAGCATTATACTAACAGCCTACAGTCTTTTTTTTTAGCCATATACAGCAGTTTCACAAACATAAATGGAAAATAATTTTCATGATGTCAGAGTTTTACTGAAAGGCCATGTTTGAATCTTGTTTATGTGCGCACGCCCCTGGAAAGTACATAATAATAAACAGACAATTTCATTTTAGATGAAAAGTTCTCATTAGACATGAATGGCTCGCTATTATCAAAAGTGCCAACCACTGACAAAGAACAGTGGGAAAAACATCTTTGAAATTCGTTCTCCAATTTCTATAAAACATATGTAGTCTAAATTAGACTCTAAATGATTCTTTGATATCTTCTTCAATGCATCTGGAAAGATATCAATTTTCATTCACAGTTTCTCTCTAGAGACTGGGAGTGGAGAATCATTTGAAGAAAAAAATATCACAAATCAAAAAAGGATGAGCAAAATGATAAAAAATATGAGATACAGGGGATATTGTCTCTCAAGCTTGGGAGATAAGGTAAGGGGCTTTTCTGCTCTCTTCTCTCGTCCCATATTTTCATTCTGCTCACATCATATTGATGTCTGTATGTTGGCATTACCAAGAGGATCTTCAGATGTTTCGAATGTTGCCTCAAACAGGACAAGAGAGGAAATACAACAGTAAAAAATTAAACCACAATAAAGTGGCTTGAAAAGTACAGCTTTGTTTCTTGTGATGTATTTTTGGTGTATTTCAGACTGAGGAAAGACATGCGCGAGGGAAATACACTTTCTAAAGGCCCTCCTTCGTTGAAAAGTCAAAGGTCGCAGTCATAAATAATGATTTGCTACACTTGTCAGTCAGTTGCAGAGCTAGGTATTAGGGGGAAGGTCGTTTTTATTCTGTGGAGAACATTTGATAACAACACAGTATTAAGAATCAAGGGAATGTAAACATTTGAACAGGGTCGTTTTTATTAATTTAGCTATTATTTTCTGTTGTGGACCAAATAAACAATAACTTTTTTTTTACCTTAACTGTATACAGTAGATGCAAAAAAGTGAATTTAGTTGACAATTTGATTTTTAATCTGAATTTGGAGAGTTCTAATCGATTAATGAAGCAATCAGAGATAAAATTGTTTAAAAATCAAAATTATTCTATATATTATTGTACATTTCATTATAAATATCGCACACTTAATTATGTTTGTTTAATTAGAAATATATGTATTCATTACCAGAGATCTCAGAAGCAAAGTTTTACCTTCTGTAGCAGTAAACAAAAATACTCCAGAAATATTTTAGTATTACCATGTAATCCATTTGTAAAAGAAAAAGAAATCCACAACAGTGTTTCTTCGATTTTCCAAAATAATTTAAAAAACATACAGGAATATCTGCTATCATTTTTATTACAAATATACATATTTCTAATACAGTCTTATACTTTTTTTCAATTTTCTAAATATAAATTCGCCACTACACTTAAAGTACACGAATAGCCTTTATATTTTTGGCAGTCATTTGGCATCAAAAATCTGAATATCAAAAAGTCCCTGGTCTAGCATATATGACCGCACAGTGAAACATGAAATGCATGACTTAAATCTACACTTACAGCAAGTACACTTAATTCACACACCGGTTAGTAGATATATAGTTTTCAAGCAAATATTATTGGACGGGAACAGGCAAGAGCAAGCACTAAGGTCAGACTAACACATACGTTCAGTAAGTCGGGGTAAGTGCTGGATGCTAGAGAGCACAGCATGACATTCAATCTGTTCTGTCTCCAGCTCCAGGGGAGCAACTGCCTCAGTAAATAAATGTCTAAACATTGCTGCATGCTTCTGCCGCCGTGCCACGACTTTCCAGCCACATGGGGACAACCGATGACTTTTCATTCTCCCAACCGGCGTGAGAAACAGCAATTCATTGCCATCTTGAGCAGGCTAAAAATACTTCCGTCCAGTGAAAATTAATTAAGAGATTATGCCAACTGCTTTCTGCGGGAAGTGAGCTGTGCTGGTATTTTCAAAGACGTGAACCAATCCTGCTGCTTCACGTTAACGGCGTTTCACTTCATCTATTTGTAAGCGCAAGATGCTGCTGAGGTCAAGTTAACTGCCCCCCAAAAAAATCGGAAATAGAACCTGTGCAGGGAAATTTTAAGGTGTACCGGCAAACTTTTCTTGTTTGATGGATGTGAACTTGATGTAAAGCACGATTAAAAAGAAATTTAAAAAAATGTACGCTTTAGGGTTCTTATGCGTCACGTAGTGTGGAAATGCATTGCATAAAGAAGATCTGGAAGCCCGCCTGCTTCAAAGACCTGCACAAATTTCTTTAGCGGAGTTAATTATCTCTCAAGCGTCCTTCCTTCTGTTTTACAGTCTTTCATAGAAAGGATGCATCGCACCACTGTGTGGATGGAAATTACTCTCAAAGATGTGTGGAGAAATGTGTTCTCCGGCGCTATTTAAAAACTCTTCGCCGAACCCTTCATACCACTCCATATGCTAAAAGATTACAACACAGCTTCGAGAGCACGTCCTGAGAATCTATGTAATTTACTAAACTCACTGGTTCCTGTGGTTAACTGCCAGGTAAACAGACGGTGCGCCCAGACCAACGCAAGTGTTACACAGTTAATCCTTGGCACGTGTTTAATTAAATGTTCCTCAGAGAATCTTCACACTGCTAACAACAGCCTGCTTCACCTGCAGCTGAATTCTTTACACGGCATTTAATGAGATGCAAAATTTCAAAAGGTCAAAACAACAGTATAATACTGCGAGTACTTTAATGTACCACTGTCCACTGTAAAGATTCGAATTTGAGTGTCTGTTTACACTTACTGCAAACAGCCTGGCTTGTTGGCAGAGGCTATTGAACTGTGCCTATCAAAGTGTGTTTGGGCTAGACAACACTGCAAAAGACAGCTGCCAAACAGAAAAGAACTTGTTATACCATATACTTGTTATACCATCATATAACATTTGAATTGAAAATACAATAACGGGTAGGGTTAGTGTGCGAGAAAGGAGGGATTTATTGTCCCAATAAGGAAGCGTACTTAGAATAATTTTACTAAAAATGTTCATTTACACTCAAAACGTTATACTATTTTATAATGTACTGCAATACTAAATTGCAAATATTTGTGTGCAATATTGGCCAAAAATGATATCTCTATTTTCTTGGATTTTTTCAATAACAATAATTAGACAATATGTTGCTATGTGTTATTATTGTGCTGATATCTTGAGGACTACCGTGGATAGCTGACTCCTAAAGTTTTTGATATGCTGTGTTGAGGTCAGTTCACACTAATAAAAAAGTATTTTTAAAAGGTTTAAATCCTCAATTAAGTATTTAAATAATGATTTGATATTAATTGCATATCGTTAAAACTACTTTTACGATATTTTAACCGCAGACTATGTATATCGCACATCCATAAAAGCATATATGACTATTTTTCACTTGTAAACCGTGTAAACCGCATCTATCACTAAGAAATGATGCTGTTTCGTGCTGACGCAAACCATACTTAAGACATGCTGTGAAAAATCAGTGCTGAAAAGGCGCGGGCAGTTATTTTTGCACCTGACCTTACTGAATATGCATTTGAAGGAGTTTCGCGGAATTGCTGGGAGAACATTATTAAAATGAATCACGCAATGTGATTATTTATGGCCTAAAACAAAATCACGCCTTAAAGCAGGTGCTAATTTTCTCGTCTCTTGATAGGTCGCGGATTTCGTTATGGAAATGGCCCTTCTGTATCTTAGGGTTGTGTCATAGCTTATCATCTCCAATAATATTGTAATTGTCATTTTAACGATGTGCGATTTGACATTATCGAGTACGTTGCAAACAACTATCAAAACACCTATACATAGTGCATTAATACATTAAGTCTAGGCTAGATCAGTGTGCATTTAGTGCGTATTTATCGTAAAATATTCTTTAACGCACGCATTGTAGTAAATCTGGCCCTTACTGTAAAAAGCATCTATCGCAGTTTACACTTGCTGCCTAATCATCAGGGTTTTTTTCACATGAAAATACCATTTTAATCTTCCCACTTCAATGTTTACTTGACATTTCAAATTGTGAAGTGTACTAGCCGCTTCTGAGTGAATGAACAAGCAAGTTCAAGACCAGACAACAGACTCATTAACAAGATTGTGAATCGAAAATTACAGCATTCGCTGTATTTGCAGGAAAACCAAGGAAACACTGGCATACACAAAATCAAATATAAACGAACAAAATGTTTTCTTGACTTCCAGTAATGACTAGATTTTAAACTAATATCACGCTATTTTATTTTTATGCGCTGCATGTATGACTGTTTTAATTGCAGTCCGGGGCCCTTTTTTTCCTGTCACTTGTTGACAGCAGAAAAAGACGGTGCATGTGCTGTATCTGCCTTCTTACTCATTCTGTTACACGCTAGCTGAATTTCAAGTCGTTAATTAATACAAAGGTTTGTTGTTGACATATCTTTGGTGCTCTTTATCCACAGCCTGGGGCTAAATAAAGCACTTCTGAAACCTGAAAATGCTGCCAGTTCAACTGGACTGTCAGACCAAATTTGAGAAGATACCCTTGACCGAGAAAAAGAGTCGACGGAGGGGTGTTATTATCAAAGGTGTATTGACATGAAAAGGTAGTGATGAAAAATTAAACATGATAGGAACCAAAGAATTTAAGATGAAAGTATGCGCTACCGCTCCTTGCTGAGAAGTAAAACAAAACTCGATGGTTTTAGATGGCTGCTCCTCTGAATTGCAAGTGAAGTGTGTTTTAAAAGTGCTTAAAACCCTTCCCAGATTATTAGGCTTTAGTGGCCGCCTTAATGTCAGTCAAATGTTTATTTTTTTTCTCAAAAGTATGCATCGCGAGCCTGTCTGACAGTTGTTTTGCCGGTGTTACCTTTGCAGGGCAGATCTCAGAAGCCTTGATTACTTTTACTCAGCAGTGCAAATAGAAACAAAGCCGTAGACACGTCGAAAAAAAAAGGAATCGCTCGCCTCACGTCTCAGCGAGCACTTCATTATCTTCCTGACTTCCTTCATTTTGTTTCAGTGGCCTTGCGATGCATTTCCTTCAACCCGCAGAATTTCTCATTGCGCTAACGTTCCAACTGAAACACGATTAATAATGCATGAAATACAGAAATTAACAACAATAATATTTTTACTTCTTTCTCACTTGTTTTAGGGAAGTTGTTTTTCAAGCCGGTGAAAGACAGTGATGTGTAATGTACCGCTACATGCTGCAGTGAACAAAGAAAATCCATGGATTTCAGTTTTTTTCTTTTTTTTTCCCGCCCTCATATCTGACAATTGGTTACTGCAAGTTCAAATTTAATCAAAGCTTTGAGAGAGAAGCCTGTGCCCCTTTCTTAGAGAAATTATAGTTGATATTCTTCCGCTCCCGCATTTGACCCCGTCTCCACATGCTCTATAGGAAAATATCATTTTATTAAAGGCAAGAAAGGTCTGGCGTTGTAATTGGTGTGTAAATGCAATCGCTTCAAATAAAAGGCATGGTAATTCAGAAATGTAATTCAAAAGAAAGGAAAAAAGCAGGAGACAGAATAAAGTGGAAGGCATCTGTTAGAAAAATAAAGTCTGTATATTACAGTTGTTTCTGTATAAATAAAATCATTTATGACATGATATACAGTATGTGATATTATTAAATTGATCAAATGATCAATATATTTATTTTAAACCGTCTATATACAATATCTATAATCCTGAAAAAAATGCAACGCTATTTCAACAGACATTAATCATGATACGTTTCTTGAGCACTATATTAAAATGGTTTCTGATGGACCAGAAAACTGCAGAAAATTCACCTTTCCTTCACAGGAATAAATCACCTTTCAAATTACATAAAAACAGAAAGCTATTTTAAATCGCAATATAAATATAAACAGCAAAACTGCAACTGACCCTTACAGTCAGTGACCATTTATTGTCATCATATGCATAAGAGCAGCTGTGACATTTCATTCCACATGAAAAAATCATACGAATGACATCAGAGTGACATGAGTGAGGCTAGATAATGACAGAATGTCAGGAGTTCAAGAAAGCTTGCTTTTGCTTTCTCTCTTTCTTTGCCAAGAGAGATCTTCCACTGTATTCCACACCTGTCCACACGACACTTCATATACTATTCACTTTCATTTTTCAGAAAAGTACTTTCAGATTACCCCAGCATCCCAAAATGCAATGAGAAATAGAAAGCTCTCTGTTTGATTTTTATCACACATAATCAGTTCGTTTTTTGTGCTATTGCTTGTGATATGAACACCGCAGAGAGGAAATAACCACTTCTAGCCTTCACATTTGTCTGTTCCAGACAAAGCTGTCAAAAAGCGATTTCATTATTCCTCAGTTTTTTAAACTTTTATCACACTCCGGATATGAACCTTGCGAAGCAGATTATTCGCTATTGATATGAATTGACTTCTATTGTGTTCGGCCAAATGTTTGAAGGAATTAATCACAATAATGAGTAAATTAGTTCGTTTTCGTTTTACTTGATGGTGTCCGAAACTAAGTCTAATTATTAGTGGTACAGTGCTGACATGTTAATGTCTGTGAAACAGCTTTTGAGAGCAGAATCATGTTTGATAAATTAAATTGCATGGCAAACCGTGACCTTTCCTGTGGGTTTTTTTTTTTTGTTTTCTGTTTTCTTGTGACTGCAATTAACCACCAAACATCTACAAGTGCAACCCTCGACACAAGACACAACCTTTCAACAATCTGTTCCATTTCAACATTAATGGGGTTTAAAAGGTCATGTTGACTTGTCCGGGACATATTGTAAATCTTTATATATCTAATCTACTTATAAAGAACTGTGCATGGATGACGCAAAATGAAATAAATCACAATATTCAGAAAATAAATCTTCAGCTGTGAACGTATTCAACAGGTTCGGGTCAAGCTCTGAAATTTCCAGTTCTAAAAATTTGTTCTTGCTCTTTTTCGAAAATAAAAATCTGAAAATGTCTGTTAAAGTTCTCAGTGCAAAGCTCTTGAGGGTGCATTGGTGGAAATTGCATGTAGTAATTGCGTTTCCATTCACCTGCATCGGTTGCCTGGTAATTGGACTGAACTATGGAAAATGTACCTGAGTGGCAATTCATAAGAGAAAACAGCAGGCCAAATGGGTGTATTCTCAACAGGGGCTCACACAGGTAGCCGTCTGTGTTTAAATGAGAGGGCCAGTCTGGGTCAGTGCACAGGGGAGCAAAGAAAACCAGTAGAACAGGAGTTCAGGTACTGCATCTGGACCTGATAATGAAGCTTATGCTAAAATGAAGAGCCATTACAGTTCCGCTGAGACTGTACTAGCAGAGCAGTCTGTCAGGTCTTGTAGCCTTAACACAGAGTTTTAGACTATTTCCACATTCCCAAAACATTCTAGGCCAAAGACTGAAGCCTACTTCCCTTGGGATCCCTCGATGAGTGACCTCTTGCTCCCATCCCGCTGTAATTCGTACACATACATACACACACATTGATATAAAGATGTTCGTCTGAACTTCAGAATGTGCACTGAGGTCAGGGAGGAAGTAATTAGTGGTGGAAAGGAAAGAAAATGCATTTAAACAAACCACCAGAGAGAAAACCAGGAACGGGTAGTTAACGGCGTGAGCTAAATCAATAGTAGTATCGAATACAGAGACACAGCAGTACCCACATTCCTTCAGGCTAGAATCACAACCACATTTTTGATGGTACCATATGGCACAGTGAATGAATGATTAATGCTGATTAAGGCTATGATATATTCTAAAGGAAAATGTTAGATGAATCTGCTTAGTGGAAACATGTTGGATTCAGGTGAAATGAAGCCAAAAAAAGCGACCCTTACACTCAATTTATTGATTTAAACCACCTAAAAAAAAGCAATATGGGTCACTGCTTACAGGGTGCTGGGGTGAACAGCTACAGCATGTTTTAAAGCACTTGAGGGGGTTAGGAGCTTTACATCTGAATTCATTTTTGGCAGATGTGAAGAAAAGGAGAAAATGGATTGGGGAAATTGGAAAAGACTGCAGTCAAGCATGCTGTGGCTCTAAACAAATCCAGCCAAGAAAAAAAGGCATTTGCCAAAACTGTCATGGCAGTGATTTAAATGCTTTCTGAAACATTAAAGGGATAGTTCATCTTAAAATGAAAATCATTTACTCACCTTTATGCACTGCAAAAAGTGCTACACCCACAAAGTAGGTTTTACTTTAAACAGTTGCAGTCTAGTTTATTTTATTTGTTTTATACTAAAAAGTATCAATATACTTCCTCTTTACTTAAAATATATCAGTTTTTATATAACAATATAGTTTAAATAAAACTATTGCAACTCATTATTAGCATTTACAATAACAAGCAATACATAACAAAACAAAAAATAGCCCCCTACATTTTAGAAATATTGTTTTTTCGACTCAAGTCAAACTAATGGCACATAACGCAACAAACCTGACTAAGTATTAAATTTCATTCATGCTTTTTTCATACTATAAAAATAACTATATAATGAATATGTTCCTTTAAGGCTTGACTCTATGATTTTCATTTGATTTAAAACTATTCTGTATCCAAAACTGTCATGTTGTTTAAACATAACACTTTGGTATGTAACTAAGATGATATACTTCTCTTTACAGATCTGTAAAGAGTTCCTGAGAATCAGTGGCATATCACTTGAGTCGACATTTATGGCAAACTCCAAAGCTGTTGTCACTTTTCAACGCAAAAGTAGGAGCTGTCAGTTAAAGAATCAAGTCCAAAATGATGACACTCATTCAGGTTAGAGGAAAAAAAATTGTCTTATGTAAAACATTTTCCATACAAAATGTATTCTCTATTATGTAATTACCGTAGTTATCATCAGTATTTTACCGTGTTCCTAATGGGAAGTGTGGTGGTCTCTGTGTATCTGCTGCATGTGTGGAACTACTGGATCTACTGAGACATCTAGAGACTAATCATAACCTTTTACAGCAATAGAATGGTTGAAATACAGAGGTTCTGTTGTTTGCGCATCTGCCTCTGTAGAGAAAAGGAGAGAAGTGGTCCTGAGATGCCTAATCGAGTACATGGGGAGAGACAGGAAGACCAAATCCATGTCCACTACGTATGTATTGGGTTTAAAGCTACTTAAACATAAAGTTCATAAAACTTAATTGAAATGAGTACAGGCTACTTGTAGCAACCCACAAATAAGTTAGCTGTACCAGGAAAAATAGGTTTATCTGGGTAACACTAATAATATTAGTTAATACAAACGCGACAAAATCAAGTTGAGTTAAGTAATGTTAGTTTTTATTATACTTAAAAAAGGCTGCAAGTTGACTTCAAAAAGTCAATTTGATGCAATTTTACACAGAACTTTAAAAGCTTGAAGAATACAAGGTACACAAAATCAAAACACAGGGAAAACTAGGAAAACTATGGCAATGCTAGGATAATGGCTCTCTAAGGTAGCTATCAGTAAAACCAGTCTTGTACAGCGCAAGGAGTATGGGAAATATAGTTCAGGGCGGTGTGCAGCAGTCTCTGTGGTGTGAAAATCAATATTTTGGAGAGGACAACCTAATATTAAATGGGCAGAAGATCATGGACCGGATTTGTAACAGTTGTGAACAATAAAGTAATCACGCTTGTAACCAGTTGAAATGGAGAAAGTTGGCTGAACCTTTCTGCTGTGTCACACTGAGCATGGAGAAAAGAATGAAGTGTAAAGATTTGTCTGTGGATTTAAGATATAAAAAATGTGGAAAGACACGAACAATCCAGATCTTAATGTTCTTGTGTCCACTGTGCACAACATCATCAAGAGGTTTACAGCCCGTGGCACTGTAGCACTGTAACCTCCCTGGATGTGGATGGAAGAGCAAAGCTAATGACAAATTATTGTTCGAATGATGGAAAAAGAAGTAATTCAAGCATTGAATGGTTACAAACAAAGCGCTAGAGGGTTCTGAAATGATGAGTTCAGATCTGAATCCCATTCTGAATCCCATCTGAATCCCATTCAGATCTGGACGCGTCATTTCAGAGATCTCAAAACAGCAGTTTGGAGAAGGCATCCTTCAAATCTGAATGACCTCGAGCAGTTTGCAAAAGAGTGCTCCAAAATTCCAATAGAGAGGTGTGAGAAACTTTTTAATGCTTGGGGATGCTTAGGGATTGATTTTAGTTCTTTTTTCCTAAGGGGGTGCTGCTAAATATTAAGTTAAGGCTGCCAATAATTCTGTTCAGTACATTTTTTGGATTCTTTGTGCAATCAGATTTTACATTTCTCCTGTTTTTTGGTGTTGTTCCAGTGCAAACAATCAAAAATGCAACTGCAACAATTTTCTGAGAGATTATAATGTGTGTGCCATGGCCAAAAAACTTTTTTATTGGCCAAAAAATATATATGTATTTTTTATTAACAGAATTTTACAGTAAAGAGACATATAAGCACATCACAGAATTATGTTTTATATAATAATACCTTTGTCTAATAAGTTATTCAGTGTGACGTTCACCCTAACCTCGCTGTAGAGGTTAGCTTGATTTTTTTTTTTTTCGCCCCCAAATAAACCTGCCCTACAGTGTTGAAGTGTGAAGTTAATGGCAATGAAGTATGCCAGTGCCTCTCCTGAATAATTGAGCTATAATGAGAAGCATTTTTCTCTCAGAAACAGTAGGAGGTGGAGAGAAGAGTGCAGCAAAGTGGACTTGAGCCATTACTCATTGAGAGGAGTTCAAAAGGGGACGGCGGTTAAAGAATTGAAGGCATACGGCACACCAATCACCACATGGGGTGTGTCACAACATTCATGAAAAAAATGGTGCAACTAATTCTAGCATGGATGACGGTTTCATTCGGTATATTGCTTTTGTGCTTGTTGTGTAGTTCAAAATGGCTACCTGGTGAGAAACTGACATGTAAGTGAAGCCATCTGACAAAGCTCTCCGTCAAAAGAGGCACCGGCAGAGCTCTGTGGCTTATTAATGTGTTCGTGTCTAGATGCATCGGGCATAAAAATGAACCACTTTGTTCCTAGAAAGAAGTGGAAAACACAGCCACCCGTCCCAGTCTGTGGGCTATATTGTTTAATGGCTTTGTAAATACATTTGTATGGAAAATTATGCAATGCCACTCACCGTGGCAGACTCTGAAGATCCCGAAGGGAGTTAGGGAAGTCTATTTATAAAATGCAAAGCTATCTTTGATTATTTTGCTGGGCTGAGGTGGAGTGATGAAGTGAAAGGTAATTGAATGCAATGGAAGTCACCTTGGATAAGTGTTTGTGTGACCATTAATGAGACCAGACTCTTCAGAATGAGAGAGGGGGATATCATCTGATAATAATGCATTCATGCACTGATGACAGCTCATATCTTAGGATATGACAACAAACTTAGCACTCATTAACTTCAATTGGACTCCAGTCTATCTAGGACACAAAAGACAATATTTAGAAACAAACTTATTATCAGAGTGATTCCAAAGAAATTGTTACTGATAATATACACATTATTTCTAATGCATTCTGATAATGGGCACATTATTACAAGAAAATGGACTCGGCTTTCAGATCTTTTAAACAGTAATAGGTAGTGCAAAATGCAGATAACCATAAAACCTTAGCTCATACAGTATACTTAAAAAGTTATTTTCATTTTTATTTTTGTTGAATTCATTATTAAATTAAACTTTGAAATTACAGGGTTCATCTTAAGTCCGTATAGGCTACATTTCACCAGTTATTAAGTGAATCTTGAAAATATGCAATCTTTGCCTTCTTATATGAACTATGCATTGGTACAGTATCTATGATAAAGTAAATATTACCCATTTTCAATAATTGCTTTCATAAAAAAAACACTGTCCAGATGGCATTCATCATCTTCCTTTCCAATTCTAAATCCATAATATGTGCAATAATTTATAAAAAGAACAACAGTATAGTAGAATTTTATATAAAATGTAATAAGAGGAGGAAAGAGAGGTAAAAACTTGAATATTCCCCAGCCTTCATTCTAATAAATATTACAGCCAAATAAATGTCATGTAAGGTGCAGACACCCCATTCTGCTAACCAGAAACCATTTTTAAGTATTATAATCATTACTGATCATATTAAATGTATTAATGATTATATTTAAAACATAATTAGCAGCTAACAACAACAGTGTGTTATCGCTGAACCATATGGAGAAGAAACAGTAAATCCTAAAATCGTATTATTTAAGGATACCATATACCATAACATTTCTTCAATAAATATGTGGAACTGCTGTGCTGTAAACAGCGATCCAGCTCAAGTCTTAATTATAGATTAAGATCCATCAGCTAAGCTCTAATTGTGCACTTTGCCCCATGCAGACCAATGTAAGCCAGCTTGGATTTAAATTAAATGATGCAGCTCATTCCTCGGTCTTTATAAAGCCACATATGTCATGATCTTATGGCCCCTCCAGCCCACCCTCCAATTTATCCCATTTTAATTGGCAGTAAGAGAAGATGAAACATGCTTTTAAGTTTCCCTGACCAATTGTCCCCTTCCCGAGCTGAAATGCGAGTCTTCCAGGGCCTAGAGAAGACAGAATTTGTTGCAAAGAATAAAAATACAGACTTTCAATTGTTAAAAGAGGGATAGAGAATTTTAAAGACGGTAGTAAGGAGTAAGTAAGGAGACAGGCAGGGGTCCACAGCGCATATTAAACAACTGAAAAACATATTTCTCGTTAATCATGTCTGACTTTTTGACTCTTGAAGTCTGATATGCTCGTTGGAAATAATGTGCCACCTTGAAGTGAGGAGACATTAGCTGATTACAGAACTCTCTTTGCAGATGTTGTTTTTTTTATTGTTTGTGAGAGAGCGAGAGATAGAGACGGTGGTGGGATGAAGTGTCTTGAGCAGACCAATTAGTATGTCCTTTACCGCCTCTCATTATCCTGATAAATCAGTCCAAGAGGCACCTAATTCTGCATTCAGCTAGGGATGCCGGCCATAAATATTTACATATTCACTATTGTACCATGCAGAAGAGATTGCAGCAGATTGCATCTTTTGTTTACACTTCAAAAACAGTGTGATTAGAATTATTAACAAATACAAGCACTGATCATTTGAAAAAGCTTGTTCGTACACATAAAAACACAATATTTTTTAAAGAATGTTCATTAAAGACAAATTTTACTGTTTGAAATTTTCATTTTATTGTAGGCTCTTTTAAATAGTCGCTTATTAGCATGCATGTTATTGAAATATTAGCCATTTTTTTGTATCAATTAAGCTGTTAATGCCTTATTCTACATCCCTAATCTGACTACAACTACAGCAAATTAGGAATTCGTTTGAGAGAAAAGTCGTAATTAATAGCTAATAAGTGTTCCCTATTCTAAAGTGTAATCGTAATATTCCATGAAAGTCCATTTTTACCTTTCACAATTAATTATGCCTTTTTTGAGGCCATAATTTAGCATTTTTATATATTTTAAACAACATTCAAAAATAGCTCCAGTCCATGGTTTAAAAAAATATTTTAAAAAACTGATGCAGTATATA
Source organism: Puntigrus tetrazona (assembly GCF_018831695.1). Lineage (NCBI taxonomy): Eukaryota > Metazoa > Chordata > Actinopteri > Cypriniformes > Cyprinidae > Puntigrus > Puntigrus tetrazona. The sequence goes on from NC_056719.1 coordinate 2,698,012, forward strand.
ATAAGTAATACATAAATCATTATAAAATGTTCTAATGTACTGATTTGGTAGTGGAGAATCCTTTTTCATCCCAGTTATCCATGTTTTCCCCTATTCACCCATGTTTTGGCCTATTTGACCCATTTATGTTTGAGAAAAGTCTCAAGAGCATCCGAGTCAGACAGTAAAACAGTTTCTACCTTCAGGCTATTTGACCATTTTACCCGACTCTAAATCCATAATCCCAGCTGCTCATCTTAGACATGCTGTTTTTTAGTACAATCTTACTTGTGTGCCTTGCTGTAGAGCGTATCCCATTTCTATATATACACATTGTTTTGTTTTTATCCTATATATTTTGTTAGACATTACTTACATTGGAAAAGAAATACAGATCTGGTTACAAATGCATAAGCCTAAATTCAAAGACTTCATGCAGAGACAGACATTGGGTATACACTGTCGGAGGTTTTACAAGAGGATTTGATGGAATGGTTAGGTTTCAACAGAGACACCGAATCTAAAGAGTTTCTTTTCAACAAGTAAGCCAACTCGAGTTTTTGCCACACATGAATTCTTTACTGTGTAGCCCTGGATACTGCAAAGGACACGGTGAGTCTAAAGAGTGTTTCCAAAGGTTTGAAATATGCTTTATTTTTCTAGTCCAGCAGCACAAAAATGGCACACTTTACCTTTAACCCTTCCAAATTCTAAAATTTGGTGTTTCCAGTAAAACGAGTGGCCTTTTAAAAATTGCTTGGAAATCTATCACTATGCTATTTCGGCAAATTTTAGATTCATTCTTTTTGTCAAATTGCATCTTAATTAGCAGTTTTTTAATTGACTGTATGCCCACTTTCTAAATGAAAATGGGCATTATTTGTGGCCAATATGAAAACAAAAAAAAAACTATTAGTTTTTAAAATGATATATATTTAACATCTTAAAATCTTCCCAGATGATGAATACTAAATCTGATATTTCCCTATAATCAATTGCAATTCTCTATAATCAATACACCTTAGATAACGCTGCGCATTTTGCAGATTTTTATTAATCCTGCAGTTCTGCGATGATTAATTAATGCAGTACAGTTTAATAAATCCCGGCATCTCCCAAGATGCTGCAAAAATCACAGAGCCATAAAATACGCGGTCATATTGCTGCATGATTTTCAATCAATCTACAATCAATTCCCCATTCACACATCCCTGTTTCTTGATTTCCTAAATGCGCACCCTCGCCCACCCAGCAACGCCTCCCATTACCCAGAATGAGTTTGTTCTTAATTAAAAATGTCCTATTAATACGACCTCGTAAATCAGTCCGACCTGATACATGGCCTGCCATCCACGCGTGCCTGGAGAAATCTGAGGAATTACAGCACACCTGAAGCAGCTGACAACCAGCTGATAAGTCTAGAATACATGGGTGATGTGCTGCATGCAATGAGGGCATATCTCATTTTGAAGCTGGTCTGTATCTGAGTAAAAGCAAGCATTCAAACTTTTTCTTTGATCAAAATAAACACTGGCTTCTGTGCTCAAAAAAAGGCTGCTGTGTGGGACTATGTTTTTTTTTTAAGTGCCATATGGCAAAAGAAAAGTTGCATTTATCTGCAAATGTACAATTACAGATTAACTATTGGCCGTTTGTCCTACGGAAATCACGATGTCAGCGTCTTTGCAGGAACTAATATAAAAAATAAAATGCTAAAATCGTACGCAGTGAACAGAGCTTAGGGTATCGAGAAATTTCACAGTGCCGGGCAAATACCATGTAATAGTGGGCCAGATAAAGGCAGAAATTATTTAAGCATGAAATTAATTGTAGAGCTTGATAAAAGACTTTTGTGTGACAGGGATAAATGGCTTTGATATATTTAATAAGGGTACCCGCTCTCATAATACTCCATAACACAGTAAGAGGTCTGCTACGGCTTATTGCTTTCCCTGATCTAGAGATGGGCTCAGATCTACTCCAGTAACACACCGTCTCATCCTGAAGACAGCAGACATAAAGAAAATCTCATAACAGAGACACTTTTAATATATATCCCCCTTATATTGCTGTATGACTTCACAAACATAACTGCAAACTAGACTAGTGCTCAGAAACTTTTCCAAGCGCACACTTTTTTAGCATATTCTTCTTGATTTGTAACCAATCGATCAAGACATCTTAAAAAATAAATAAAAATTGCATTACCAAATTTTTCAATGTTTTTTTCAACCAAGCTGATTTTATCTTTTAATTTATAAATCAATTCCGATTAAAAAAATCGATAATAATAAAAAAATAAACTTTTTTTTGAGGCAGGGATGTAACAATATTATGAATATTTTAGTGGTCAAATAAGACGATAGGTCTTCAGGGCACAAAAAAACTGTAGTTTTTAAAAAACATTTTTAATGAAGATCTCTCAAAGTGAGAGACAAACAAAATGTTCCTTTTTTTCCCAATTATTTTGTAAAAATCACAGTAAATAGTGTATTGTGGACTATCACTAATATCACAATATTATCGTATCATAAGATTTTGATATTGTTACATCCCTACTCTTCAGATCTATTTACTTTAAAACAAGACTGATTAAACTGAATAAAGTTATTTTCTTTAAGCATAACTATAAAATAAACTATAAAATGACACATTCCTTTGGTAACATACAGCATACCGACTTTTATTAACCATTTATTTTAAAATTTAGAACATTATTCTTCTAAAGGCTAAATTGCATTTTAGTCCAGTACAGAGTAGGTCACTGCTTTTCAAGCGGATTACATTAGTAATGCCCTTTCTCACCAATTCAAACTAAACTGACTTGCTGTAATTTCATGCAAGCAATCCAGAAAATGGACCATAGCATTAATATGTTCAGCCTGCTTAACCAGCAGAAATTACATTATTGCCATTTCATGTTTTACGCTTTGTTTTTGACAATAAAGAACAGGGAAATGGGACCTGAAAGACACAAAAACAGACACAAATATTTGTTAGCGTCTAATTTACTTTTTATTTCCAACCTGGCATTAAAGTCTTGATGATCATTGCGAGAGAATACTGAAGGAAAGCTAAATGAAATTTAAAGGAGCTGCGCATTTAGTTTTAATGCATTCAAGACTCCAGGGCTATACCAGGTTTATTCTCATCCAATCACACTGAGCTTTTGATCCATGACCAGCCACATCAGTGCCATTTTCAACCTCAACCATCCATCTTAGGCTCACCTGCTGTCTCCCTTTCAGATTACCATGGGTTTCATCTGCTCCAGTCCTGTCCAAAAAAATACAGTCAAAACCCAAAGAGGGAGTAGCAATGACTCCCAAACCAGGCCATCAGCCCTGTTCATTTTCAAAGGTCTTCAGGTGAATGGTCTGGTCCAATGGCTTTAAAATGAATAATTATTCACCACTTTAAAGGTCACCAACTCTTGCCCTGCTTAACATTTATATAACTCTCTTTATCCTGTCATTCTTACTGTATAAAGTTTTAATAAAGGTGACTCAACTTTCAGGTCATTTAGATTATTTCTTGGCCTTTCATGTCCGTGTGGTGCTGAAGGAGAAGTGACTTAGTTAACAATGAGGAAATTGAAAACGACAGATAATAAACAATTTTTCATGTTGCTTTTTTCTTCACACTGATCATGTTCTGCTATTTATTAACTGAACAGGAGAAGAAAACTGTAGAATTTTGGTAATATTCAAAATTTTGAATTCTATTAAGTAATTGGAGTAGTTACTGCTTGCAAATCTGAATCATACACTACTGGTCAAAAAAAAAAATATTTTTTTTTTATAAAATTATACCATTTTTAATTCTAGTCCTCAGTGTCACGTGAGCTTTCAGAAATCATTCTTATACATTCTAATTTGCTGTTTAGAAAACATTTCTTCTTATTAAAACAGATCAAAACAAAAAGAAAATTGATTTTAGTTAAGGATGCATGTTTTAAAATATTTCTATTCCAAATAAATGCTTGATCTTCTTATTCCTGAACAAATGTCACCGTATCCAACCTTTCCAACACGGATAATAATAGGAACCATTATCAAAAATGGTACCAATAATAATAATAATAATAATAATAATAATAATAATAATAATTGAAAAATTGCTTTGCAAAAACAGAAATCAATTATTTCAAACATATATTAAAACATATTTATTTAAATGTATTTTTGTTTTACAATTTTATTTTTTTTTCCATGCACATTTCAAATATTATGATTAGGGTAAAACATAAAAATAATAGATTACAAAAATAGTCTAGTAAATCCACAGAGTGCGATCCAACATGAAGGGAAGTAGCAAAACACACATAACATTGACGAGGCCGAACAGACTAACACTCAACAGAGTCCGACTTATAAGGGGAAGGCAAGGACGTTAATTAATGAAACACACCTGAATGATCACATTAGGTTTGTTCGACTTGAAGCGGCGCTGCATCAACCGATCGGTGAGTGTCATCAAAGTACAGCGAGAGAGTATATACGAGCATATGGAGCCATCAGCTGTCAAATGCTCTCACGGTACTTTGATGTCACACATTGATCAGCTTCAAGGCATGCACATCTAAATCAGACAATGACAGAAACTAGGTCACTCACAGGGCTCATGGGGAACGAAAACAACAACAGCAATGTCCAGAACCGTTACAAAACTCTTCATGCATATTCATATATGAGGTAAAGAGCGATTTCTGCACCCTTAGTGGCACCAAGTAGAAGCGCAATACAAACATTTACAACAAATATATGGCACTGGTTGAGCAAGACTAGACCAACCAATTTTAACCTTTAACCATTACACCCCGGCTGTGTATTTTGTCAAATACATGACCAAGGGAATATAAGAACATGTAGCGTGTGACTGCATTAGATCCTGAAGGCATTCTGGCCCCTAGGTCACCGGTGCTGCCAGTGTGTGAATGGCACGATTAATCTTGCACAGCCCATTTCAGACATGCTTTCAGACAACAGATTCATTAATCAGTCCAAGCTAACGCCCAAGAAAGCATGTGATTATTCAACATGGACAGTCCACATTTTATCAAGGAGGAAGGCAAGGAACACAGAGTGATTTATCAGCTATGCCGGGCACATACTGTGTGCGTCCACATATGATACCCTTCAAGTCGAGTGAGACCGCTAATGGTTTTGCATCTTAAAAGAACGATAGGGTGACCCTAAAAGCAAGACAAAAATCATTAATGGAACGATGATGAAATCAAAATCAAAAGTGTACTTACAGCAAAGACGCAACAGCTGACAGATGGAACCAAATGAAAAACAAAGAGTGACTAAAATGAAAGAAGTTTAAGCCGATCATAAAAGGAAGTCTTTTCTGGCGAGACATAAAGAACATTGTGTCTCATCTGTCTTACATATGCTGGCAGAGTTTGATGCCCCATCAGTGAATGGCCCCCAATTAATCTCCAAGACTCATTATCTTGTGACAGATGCTATGGACCATTTACTAGATTTCAAAAGTATAAGACTTTTATGGCGATTAGTTTTCCGAGCAAGAACAAGAAAGTTTCTGCCTTTGTTTGTTACGCCTTTGATTTGTTCTACATCACTGTGTTAATACATCAGGATGCGGGAACTTTTTTTTTAAATTTTGTATCATGGTGAAATAAATCAACAATATAATAAGAAAATTAAATATATACTCTACTGCGCAAAAGTCAGTAATATTAATAATGCAGACAGATCCCAACCGGGCTTAATCAATGGCTTCAATCTGAGGAGCAACTATCTGTTTGGAGAATTTCAAAACCAGCTATTATTATGGAGAAATCACACTATTTACCTTCACGTTCCAAAGTGTTTCATCATATCTCGAACTGTGATATTTCTCGCTTACATCAAACCTCGCACAGTTCTCACACGAAATCTCGGGGGTTCCCAGAGTTTACTTTTCATGGTAATAATTACTACGGCTTCTAGAAAATCAGTTTGCATTAGCTATGAATCTTAATGAGTCCCTCAGGGTAAAAGCTCTCCTTTACAAAGATTTCTCTTTCCAAGACCTAGGCTGACCTCAAAATTTTTTTTAATAATAGCAGATATTACCTACAGAACCACAGGGAAGCATTATTACAATGAGGGGAAGAAGACTAAAATAAAGTGTAAAGCCTGGGTGCCTCCATTCTATAAAAGAGAAGGCAATTTGTCAAATTCACACACAGATGCAGTGTGTGTAATTTCTCAGAGACAGCCACTGAAAATCTCACACTGTGTACAGTATATCCATCTTCCTAGCTGTTGTGCATTTTATGACAGATTTTACAGCACATACATTTTTCATCAGCGCATATAAAGGTAGTCCGCGAAACTTGCCATGGTGCGTCTTCTAAAGCAGACCCAGAGGGAAAGATCTGGACTGTAAAGAAGAACCGAGGGAGAATCTAAAATGTGATGAATATATAAACTAGAGCCGTTGAGCTGTGGAAATGATAAGCACAGACACTGTCCCGTGACTCTAACGTTCAGCATCGATATTCTTCAGGAACATGAAAATCTGGTCTACTGCGCTACAATATTTACACCAGACCTTAGCACAACGTCTACACGCTTGACATCTCTTTCCAGAATCCTTGGAAATGAATGACAAATGCTGTCACCCAGAGACACACGCTTCAACACAGAGGAGCATTTGCAATTCTGAGAGTGATAAATATATATGAGAGCGAGCATGAGCTCGGCTTTCAGTCAAAATGTTTTCCTGCGGCTCTACCCTCAGAGGAAATCGCGCATCTTGAGTCATTAGCCGAGGTTCCTCTGGGGCACGGGCAAAACGTTCCTATCGCCTCACCCAGAGAAAATAAAATCCCAGCAATGGCAAAAGATTAGATAGTGACGGCTTCAGAACACAGCAACATCACTTTAAAATTTATGTAGATGTAGTACATCACAGAGCTAATGGAGAGGAAAACATGCAAAAACTAGATCAAAGGTGTCTGAGATGATTCAACTAGATTGCACAGGAAATGGACACACTCCGGCTCTTTCTTTCTCGCATACACACACACACACACACACAATCCCTTCACTATAACCATAAAGCGGAAAATTCAGAGAGATATGGATGAAATGGTGTGATAAATGTACTCGTCCTTTCTTTTTTTCTTCTTTCTTCCCACAAGTTCTCCAACTGACTAAAATGTCAGCACCCAATGAGGTGGAAATTACTGACAGTCCATCCAGATCTCAGGTTCAGATATGCTACAAAAAAAGAAGAAAAAAAGGAAAGCAGGAAGAGTTTCTCTCTATGGAAACTTCATTAAACAATTCCCCATATTAAATGGTCTAGAAAGAATATATTTAATTTAAAGAACCCCAATAATGGAGTTCACTTAAGAGTAAAATATGCTTTACATACGTTTTTTTTAAAGCTGAAGTGAGCAGTATAAACCCATAGTATAAAAAAATATATATGCCATAATTTATTTAAAATATTTATTTTATATTTATATATATTGAAACATCACTTACAACGTAAATTATAATACAAATTTATTTGAAGTATTTCTTTATTGCACATTTCTTAATTTTCATATTTTTTATATTAAACGTGAATACTATGCTTAAATGTGTTTTAATATTTTTAATATATTTTAATGTTTATCAGCACATGCAAACTTGCTATTGTTAAATGGTACTGTTAATAAAAAATGTTAATAAAATTGAAATGAAAAAGAATGTATATTTAAAAAACGTTTTCTTGGCAACTAAACCATATAAAATATGTATTAGTTAAAATACGTATTGTACTTGTAAAATTATATACAAACCTGTAAAATTGAAAAATTACGAAAACTTAAAATAAATCACAAAAAAAAAATTGAATCTAACCTACTGACTAAAATAGACAACGGATGTTATTAAAAGAAAACTGTTATACTCCTAATCCGTTAGTAGATATTTAAAATGTACAGTGTTAATCCTCCTGGAAAGAAAAGGTTGTGGAGAAGAAATGTTGATGACCCATCTTCACAGATTTATCCAATCAAATGACCTTTAGAATGGTAATCGTGCCTCACCACCTAAAACTGACTAGCAAGTGCCAAAACTAAAAAAATGTCATCCCAAATATACAGCCTGTTGGCTAAAAATACAACATGCATCATCCCAGAAAACTAAGTTAAGCTACTTCATGGTAACTTCAATACGCAGAGACAACTTTTTCTAACCAATGGCAGACAGAGGGAGTGTTCAGAAAACAATTTTAGTTTGGTGATGCAGAAACTATACTTCAGCTTTAATGTTCAAGTGAACTTTAAAAGTTAATGCCACCGAACTGTTTTGAGTGACAAAAAAATAAAGGAGTAATACAGTGTAATACTTTGATTTAGGAGCAGGCGTGGGCACAGGCATGCTAACACATTTTGCATGCATTATATACTTAGAGAAGGCCTCTGAGGCATAATGTAATACTTCTGTCAACCTTTCCTCTGTTGTCGGTAACCTTCTATTTTCTCCCAGGTGAAAGAGTGTGAGATCAACAAATTGTTTCTTCAAATGGGGTCACGAAGGTCCTCCGCTGGAAGTGTTATGGATGTGGTCAGACTTTCAGCAGGGTACACAAAGAAACTCTATCAGACTCCAGTGGTGGGATAATAGCATTTGCTACCGGGGTCAGGCTAACAGACTGAAGACTCTCATATTAAAGTGTAGTGTGTCCAAGTAGAGTTAACGCTCCCATTACTGCAGGATAACGCTTTAGGAAAAAAAAAAAAGAGGAGAAAAACAGACACGTCAAAAGACTTTGCTATATTAAATATTAAGATATTAAATCATTTCTTTGAGTAGCAATGAGTTAATAAATGGGTGATCCTTCACTTAAGACACTTTTGACTACTTTTAACCTTGAAAAATTACACATATATATTATACAGACGTTATACAGACTATATGTAAAATAGTTTGTTAGACGGTAATGATAAAAAAAAAATGTTAACAAAAACTTCAAACTAAATAGGAAAATATGTTGTGCAAAGCTTGGCAAAAAAAAAACAAATTAGATAGCATAAATAAAACTATTGAATTGATTAACTACAATAAAATAAAAGATATATATATTAGAAACAGTTTTAGTAACAACAGTTTTAAAGCTTTTATCTATCCCTAACAACTACTAATAAAACGTTTAAAAATGTGTATTTCTTTAAAATCATTGACAAACAGCTTTGCTAATTGAAGAAAACACACACACACACACACACACATACATAATATATATATATATTTAAAAAAACATTGCTCAATTCCAGACCAATGAAAATTATATTGGGGGCATAGACTGAATTTCTTTGCTCAGTTCTCACAGGACAATCCTTCTGCACACAAATAAACACTAAAGTCTTATTTTGCGGAGAATATATTGAGAACTATGGCCAATAATGCTATTTGATTTGATGAACAACTTGGCCCGATCTACTGGTGCCTTGATGTGGCAGACGCATTTCTGAAGGTAAGCACAAGGCAGAAAGAGAGAGAGGGGAAAGAGATGAAAGCAAGCAAGCGCGTCTCCTCTCCTATGCACTTTAAGTCATGCAAACAGACAAGAGATTAATCCTTTGTGACTCATCAGGACTGCATCGGGTGTTTCTTCAGCTCACTTGCGCCCTGTTGCGTCTGACACACACACACAAGTTGCTTACATTGCTTTTAGGTTTAAGGATTAGAGCATTTGTTTCCAGTCTAAAACATCTATATATATATCTACACATACATAGTGTGTATGTATTATGCACATGCATCAACCACCATAAAATAGTATGCACTTGCTTGCGCTTACAAACAATCACACAATCCCACAATCATTTGCATTGTAATCTAAAATTGCCCGAATATTTCATTACAGCTTCAGAAACAATGACTAATCATAACAGCTCATACCTTCAACCAGTAATGATTTTACTTCAGAAAAATCGCGTTGTTTCAGAATCATTCACAGCAGTACTTCAAAACATCATCACATTCGTTATATAACACAAGCAACAATCACATTAATTTCTGATGAGAGATGAAGCGAGGGGATTTAAATTAGAATGAACTTTTCTTCATCTGAGCATGATTCACATTTAAATAGTGTCAGACTTGTAACTGCTCTGACTCATCCTGATTGATTTTATGATTAGACAAAATAATAATAAACAAAAAAACATTTTTTCTGTAGACTACGCGATCTCATTTGTAGCATCTACCACGAAAAAAAAAACACGATTTATCCATAAAAAAATCTATAATTTACTATTAGGAGCGACTTCAAACAAAAACTCGTTGACAGAGCACATCTAGCTGGAAAACTTTTAGATTGCAAAACACCAATGAAATCACCACAGTGCTTTTTTGTATTGACAGCTGATTAACTTTTAATAACCCCATCGTTTTGACTGACAGTCGTGCTATAATCAAAAATAGCCTTACATGTTTCAATAAAAAATAGAACAAAACAGTGTGTGGCCTCTTTGGTTGGAGTCTGAACATGGATTTTTAACAGAAGGACCAAATGTCTTTTGCTTTAGTGAAGAGTTAACATCTGTCATTATTTATCCTTTTTCCTTGAATAACAGATACTGAAGGCTCAGTATGATTTATGTGAATTCTTCAAGGTTGCATGTTCCACAAGCTAAACTCGATCTAAATTTTTAGTATCTTAAGTGAAGATTACTGTAAGTGGCATCCTTGAAACACCAACTTAGAGTCAATATCTTCAAATATATATATACTGCATATATTGGGAATAACCGTCTTAACATTGATCCAAACTCTTCTGTAAACCAAAAATGAACCGCAGAGAATCATGTCAGTTGATGGACCTGCACAAAGCTGTCAGTTCTGAAAAACACCTCTCAAAACCCATTCAATAATCCCTGTAGTCAGTTAACTGCCTACACTCTCATCTAGCATGCAATAAAAACGGAAAATACAAAGAATGCATATTGTTGGAATTAATAGTTTCAAAAAACCTTTCAGCATGTCGTTACATTAGTAGGTGGTGACAAGAGTGAAGAAATGACTCAGTCATATAAAATGAGTCATTCGTTCATTCAAACAATATCAAATCAAAGATTCAGAAACGTTTTTATCAGTGACTTGTTGAATTATGCACTCAACCATTTCATTTAAACACAAACAATGCAGAATGAAATGCACCAATTACTATGTACTGTTTAGAGATGCATATATATATATATATATATATATATATATATATATATATATATATATATATATAAATCAATCCCAAAGATATTCTGATAAATGAAGCATGAATCATAAAGACATGCCATAACTCCTTTCAAATTAAAGTATTGATTTAAATTAAATTAAACGTCAAATAAAACCTAGCTATATCTTTTAACTGTCACCTTACGCAGGCTTTTGATAGTTGGCCATTTATGCAGAAATGTGTTATAAAATGAATGCAGTCTGAAACGTCACCTGTGCATTGTATAATTGCATAATGGCTTCTTGCCTACCTTGACTCAGCCCTGGATGAAGTTTGCCTTTGGCATTGAACAACCTTGTTTATCTCAAAGATAAGCACAGCCAGCTTCATGTTTTACCTTGCACCCACACATTCACAGCTATTTTTTCTTTTCTCGAGACACATCAGTCCACTGCATGCTAATTGAATTTCTGATTAAATCTTTACATTGCATGACTCCTGACCCCCCTGCGCCGACAGGGAAAATCAGATGTGCTCAAAGCATCCTAATGTGCTGTTTATTTTCCCATTGTTCTCTGCTGATATGTGAAAGACTAAACTTCATTCACACGGCTCCCTGTGAGAGAAAAAAAAAAAAAAACAGCATGCTGCCATGAGCCATTACAGTAATTACCGACATAGCACACTGGTGCACTGTGTCATGGTGCTTTGCATTGAATCTTTGCTCAAACTGCAATGTGTCACTTATCATACTGTGAAATGTACCTGCTTGCTCAAATGACTGGTATCATGCTAAAGAAAATAGGGGCAATTGTATATACATCCAACAATTTTCCAGTGATGTATGACAGAATGGAACAGAGTCAGCCTGTCGTTCCAATCTGCTCCACCTCTTTATATTAATGCTGGACAAAAATCTACTGCGGCACGGTTACTGTTTTTTTAAAACTTGTTTGTTCCAAAGGAGAAGGCAGGAGAAGTCAGACTGTATGTCATTCTCAGTCAATGCTCTAGAGAGCTTTTTTTTTGGCGTATATGCAAAAGCAACATTACTTCAAACTTTAGCCATGATCTTTAATGAAACTTTGTAGAGAAATGAACTGGGAGGGTGAGAAAGAGGTGAAGTGAGGTAAGGTGAAATGAGGAGAAATGGGTAAGCAGATGGTGAGAGACAGATCCTATCTGATACAAGTGATGGTGTTTGCAGCAAACAGAATGCAAATTATTTACAGCTCAGACTTTCATACTTGTATTGTTTCATCAATGGTGAGAACTCACTAAAAAGGCATTTCCTTTTACTCTCTGAAGGATAAAATTAACTGCTGTTTAAAGCAGAATGACAAGGTTTTAAAGTGAATGCGTGGTTTCGTCTACAGTGAGTTTTCAGTCAAATAAAGACTGCAAAGAGGACCTCAGTTCATAACTTGTCTTTGTGTATACAGGTCATATACACCGTATAAGTACATTAACGTTTTAAAAAGTTTGGGGTCAGTACGCTTTTTGGAAAGGAATTACTTAACAAAGATGCATATATTTTAGAAAAAAAAAAAGTTCATTGCTTCATTTAGTAATATTTTAATTATTTAGGTCAAAGTAGTATTAAATATTGAATTAACTTGACTGGATTAGTTTAAATATGCAGTTCTCAAAATTAAGTTGCGCTTCCCAAAGGGGTCTAACTTCTTTAAACTCACAAGAACAGTTTTAAATGCCTGGAGACCAACCAGAAATGGAGACCAGCCAAGCAAACGGTGGAAATGTCAGCAGCACACACACAGTTCAGATGTCACACAAACCATTTATGGTTTCAATTAATGGATCGATATGGCATCGCACCTGAGCACAAAACACACTAGTTTATTTGTAGATATTTGAAATGAGAAGGTAGATGATCCACAAGCATTAACTGGAGTTAAAGTAAAAACCGTTTTGTTACTACAATTAAGGACACATGAATTATTTACATCAAATATGCTTGAATGGTGTATAAGTTTAGGGTCACTTTTCCATCATGACAAGAAATAATTTCCATGTTGCAATCTGCAAGCAGCTTAAGAAATGTTTAGTTCTACCAACAGAGACCCAATTTATGGGTAAAGTCGAAATAGCGTCTTAAGAAAACCGCTGCACATTTTCATTTCCTACAGTGTGTATACTGCTTTTGAGGCTCAAGATGAAATTTTTTTCTCAAATTAGGCATAATTACAAACATGGGGAAAACGCTAAAGCGACTTGCTAGGGTGAATCATTATACAGCTCTGAGCTCTATAAACACAGAGATCCATCAAAAAGAATATGTAACAACTTCCAGGGTGCTCTGAAACGTAGCCATCGGCAATTACAAACTTTGCAGTCTTTAAATGCATAACCTGTTTTTGAGGTTTCACCAGTCTTAGTCTCTTGCTGCCTCTGTGTCTGATCTCTGTTCCCCAGCAGAATCATGGAGATCTGAGAGTTACTCTCATTTAAGGCTCTGCAATAATACCAGTTTGTAGACCACTCTGATGAACAGTATAGAAGCCCTTACACTGTCCTTGAATAGTTCCTAGTTTCCTGATTATCAGTCGTGCAATACTTACGCTTTCAGACTGCGCCTTAAAGGTCAGGAGATGGTTTGGGAAAGAATGGATCTAATGAGACGTATAAGATGAAATCATATTGTTTAATTTAAACGAGTAATCCTCCCCAAAATGTCCATTTTGAACATTCATTCGTCCTCATTGTTCCAAATCTTTCCAAATGTTCATGAAATGTTTTCAATACAACGAAAACTGTATTTAACGTGATCACAGTTTGATAAAACTTGCATTAGACCAATTAATTGCAATGATTTAATTTCCTTGGTTATTTAAACAGCAAATAAATTACGTAGAAAGCGAGTGTAACCCCCCTCTGTTCGTGTATGTTTATATTGATTGTTTTGCTGAGCACATTCACTGTATAAGATCTAGAACAGACATAGAGAGCACCAAACAGACAATAAATACTGCTGGTCTGGTCACAAGACATCCTTCTCAACAGCTTGAGTGAACTGAGCAACTTAATAAACACTTTTTGTTACATACGAATACGACATATTTTGATGTTCAAAAATAATCTCAGAATCGATGCTGAATCATTTCTCCATTCCATTGTATCATCCTAGTCCTGACCTATTACTATAAAGAAACTCTAGCTCTCACCTCATTTTTAAATACTCAACGATGTACAAATACACAATAACTAGAAATACCAATTGTACATATCTGGGTTTTGGACAACTGTATATGTATTATATTTATATGCAATAAATCAAAGCAACACTACCCACACGTTGCGTTGTGATGAATGGTTCTGCCTTGCACAAACTTAAAAATGTCACCCTACAATATTCTGTTATTAGCAACTGAGATCATGCGGGCTGATCATCTTTAAGAAACACTTGAGATATGTTGTTCCACGCGGTACTTTTTTAGAATTCATTTCATGCCTTTGGGAAAGTAACTCCAAGTGAATGAGATACAAAAAAAAAAAAAAACAGTTGAGATTAAGCTGAATAAATTACAAACATATTTTTTGATCCGTGAGTAATTACTTACAACCTGAGTGAACTAATAATCGCATAATGATGATGAGGGTATTTAGATGACTGTTATTAATATGCATGCTGAACTATTTGGATTGATCATAATTGCTGTAATCAGGGCGAAGTGCAGTGGGATTTACCAAGGGGAACATGCACACACACACACACACACACACACACAAATGTCTCCATAGGAATCGCTTTCCTCAGTATGCAATCACTGTACCGGAGATAAAGCACCTGCATGCTTAGACACTGAGTATAGACACCGACTATAGTCTACACACAGTACACACACATATCAATTCATTTACCACCTCGTGCAAACTTCAGTCTGCGCTGCTCTCTATAATCACATTAGCCAGACACACAAGGGGTGCAGTCATGTTGTATTACACAAATGAGTCATGAAGGCTTGTGAATTTCACACTGACATCTGATTAAGACTCATTTGCAACGCGACTGCGGTGCTTTAATAACTGAACCTGGGGCAGAACGGCATATAGAGGAACAGTGACCTCCATTAATACAAATGGCAAATTAATTGACATCCACAAAGTAAAAAACATAGAGAACGTTAAAACTATGGTCTATCCATCATTAAGCCATAGACCAGCGGTGTCTCGTTTGCTTTCACCCCTAGCTGTCTTTCCCCGAGCTTAACTACTGAGAAAGATGGTTTGGCAGCTCAGAAATTCAGACTCATTACTCATTCCAGCTAACGGGGGTGTAAAGAAAATAGAAGTTTATTGTATGTGAATGAGAACCAGACAGGAAGAAACACATAGAGATTCCTGCTGATATCGGTAGCAGGCCAGAGCCATTGCGGATTGTATTTGTATCTCACAAAAACAACTTTGTTAAAACAGTATAATTTTATGCCTCACTATATGACTTGATATCTAATCATATGAATTCCCGTCTCACAGTATATCTTAGAATGTGACCTTTTACTGTAGCAATACACAATACATGCCTTTATTTACCACAATAGTTTCTTATCTCATAATTGCAACTTCATATCTGGCAGTGATGTTTTTAATATGTTTGTGTCCTGTGTATATTTATTATGTATATATAAATCGACACACATACAGACTATATTTTGAAAATATTGACATGTATTTACACACGTAGCCTGTTTATATTCACATAATATATATTGTGAATAAATATATTTAATATATACACATTTTTCTGAAACATATAAATGCATGCGTATGTATATACACACAAACACAGCACACATGAATATAGCAAAATATGACTATATCTCACAATTGCAATTGACATTATATTGGACATTTGGGTATATTGGATATATGACTTTATCAGAACTATGGATCACATTAGCAACTTCATACCTCATAATACAAATCTCGCTTACAATGTTGCTTTTTATTTTGCAATATGAGTTTATACTGTCTCAGAGATGCTCACAATATTATCGTATCTCATGGTTACTTTTCTAATATCTGACATTTCCAACTTTGTTACAATATGACTCACAACTTTCTCACAATGACTTAACATCTCACTTTGTAACCTTTATATCTTACATTATAAATTTACCATTATTTATTTTGATATTATGAAACCGTGAGTTCAAATCGTGAGCTACAGTGAAAAAAGCGAAAAAGCTAAATTGTAAGATCTCACTTTATACTGTAGAACTTTTTATAATATAATAAATCATTTTATATCTCACTAGATATCACTTTTTTTGTACAAATATGTCCTACAACACCTTAACAGTGCATCTGCGCATGTTTAAGCACATCCATTACACGAACCATTACATGAAAGCAAATTACATAACTGAATGGCATTTATATTTACTATTAATTCTGATAAGTGTACTTCCAGCCTCCCATTGAAAATAGCTGGAGGACAAGTACAGTGCTTCTTCTAAGAACAAATTCAGAACTGTCCTTGAAGAGAAGGACACTATTGAAGAAACATAAGGGTTTTTTTTTTTATGATGACAGATTTCCTTTTATTTTTTCAGTCCATTTAGTCTGATAAAATAGCTGTCAGACTTTATTCTTCTTGTATGTTTTTGAAACGGACGGTTTAAGCATTTAGTCCTAGGGAAAGTCAGATAGATCACTTCTGAAACTTTTCCAAGGATATGAAGTTAAAAAAATGTCCCCAGTAATCAGTATCAAAGTGTTATAACACCCAAACCAAGGCACGTCAGATTCAGTTATTTCAAGCTATCTTCAATTCTAAGAAAGTTCTGTGTAAAAACTGTGTGGCTCATTAGCAATAAGAGATTTGGGATGCACTTCAAAGTTCTAGATGCTTTATAAGATGGACTTAATGGCATTTACTGAGCTATGGCGCTAATGAGAAAGTTACCCAGTTCTCACAGAATTATCGTTTGAGCTAATTAGTTTACAACATTCGAGGAACAACTGTAGCCTGAGCCTCAATTAATAAGTTTTATGTGGGAAGCAAGGACTAATTGAGATAATAATCGTATTAAACAGATTCATCACACAGAACTAATTTTCCCAAATGTAATTGCAAAATATTTCACATTCAGCTTGAGCAATTAAATGGGCCAAGCTTACAAATAAAGCACATATAACGTCTTGTGCTCTTGTCTGGCTCTCTTTTATCGTCGCAATAAAAGCCTTAAACTTAATTACATAACTTGAAATAATACAAAGCAGGCATACGCGAGTCATGCTTGAACGTCCCTTCCTTTCAGGCTTGATCAAGCTGACAGTCTTGTCATAACAAAAGAAGACCGTTTGTCTCCGTCAGTAAATGCAAAGCCAATAGAGACTGCTGTATCTTCTTTTCTGTCTCTCAGGAGCAAAGACAGACACTGTGATTCAGAAATGTACTGTGAACGTGTCTCTGCTTTGCCACGAGCCAGAACTGAGCTTTCATCAAAACTCCTCCGTAGCTATGCAGCGGCTGCATGAATTAAAGAGATGAAATGTTTGTATTCTGTATTGCATATACCCACTGCCTATTGATGTTTTCCTCACAAACACACGGTTGGACTGCTGACTGTATCTCCTGTCTGCGAAGCGCCTCTGTGAGCAGTGGAACGGGCCGCTTTGTGCTCGGCACACAGTGAAATCCTTCCCACTCTTCCTCAACCGTTTCTATTTTTCAGGTTTATCAGAACTGGCTTTACATAAGGGTTTGCCATTTCACTTTCACTAGAATTAATGCATGTAAAATGCTCTATTACGCGTTCTGTCAGATTCTGCTGTTTTTCAATGCATGGTTTTCTTCTCAGGGTTTCTGCAAAACAGTCAGGAGAAAACTGTAGACTTAATAAATGATTCATTGATTTGCATTCAAATGATTTTGCAGATCAGAAATTTTAAAAACTCCCCTAGTAAAGTAAAATAAATCCCATTCCATTAAAAATAAATATTTAGGATGATATTCAAAAGGCAAAGAAGTAAAAAGAATGGACAATTAAATATACATTCCATTATATAAATCAAATTAAAATTATAAAATTAAATCATAATGAAATGTTATGCAATGAAAAAAATTATATTATTAAAAAGAATGAAATTAAATAATAAAAAATAACAATGATTTATAATATTATTCAAAAATATGTAGTTAATTTAGAAAATACTTTTAAATATAAATAATATTTAGAAATGTTACATTTCATTAAATTAAACATATAATTAATAAAGTTCTTCAAAAAATGGAAAATTAATACAAATTATTTTTCTCAGCTTAGCAGGCCACTATATGTGCAATTAGTATGGAGAGAATATTTTTTACTGTTATTACATATTCAATTCAATAAAGGAAAGGAAAAAAAGAACTATCCTAACTGTTAGCAGTCCTAATTTTGGTGAGCAAATAACCAAAAAAATAAAATGTAAAGTTGGTTTTACAAGGGTTTTAGGCACTAATTTCACGGCGTCTAGAGAGGGTCAGCGCTGCGGATCATTTCATGAAGTTAACAGATAACACCGCTGTTAAAGACTCACTTTAAGATAGCAGCGAGTGTCTGAAATCACTTCTGTTTAAAATCCTGAAAAAAAATCTGGATTTTGTAAATAGTTATTGTAAAAAGTAAAAAAAAAAAAAAAAAAAAAAATTGGGGATTTAAATCTAACAAAAGTCAATGCAAACAAACGGCTGTTTTTATCATGTTTGTTTTGCCATCCTGCTAGTTCCTGTGGCTTATTTCTGATTAGTTTTCTGATAATTGTGTGACATTATACCCATTATACTGTAAAGGGTGTGTTTCCAGACAATGATTTTTTTTTTTATCTGTGCTACAGGTCTGAAGATATTGGTATGCACTAGCTTGCCAGTTGAAAAGCGGCTATTGACTTCCAACTAAATACACTGTCAAGGTCTCAAAAAGTATGAAAGACATCATCAGAATACTCCATCAGCCATCAGTGGTTCAACTGTAACACTATGAGAATTGTTTTTGTATGCAATAAAATAAAAATAATGACTTTATTTAATGAAACAGTACATAGCGTACGCTCTTCTGCGTCAGTCGATCAATCACACAGTCTGAAAGAGGACTACTGAACAATGTTTCAATGACGACTGTGATTATTACTTTTAATTTATCACGCTTTGCTCTGAAAAAAAAAAGCACTCTACAATGGCTCATTCCTGCAAAATGAGCGTTATCTACCACAAACATTCTTCATCTCTAGTTGGGCTCAGGCGGTAAAAGTGTCTTGATGGATAGCTAACATTCCTGCTAACAGACCCGAGGCTGTTTGGACACCATGGGGTTCCTCTCAAATAAAACCAGTGTGACATATAGTTCGCCTGAAGGGACGTACTTCAAGCTGAAAATCTACATTGCATGATTCAACCATAAGGTCTGGCACAGAATCTGCAAAGCTGAAGCCCTACGGGTGCTCGTTCATAGTCTCGCAACCAACATGATCTTACTATCTCTTTAAAAAGTGTCTCCGTCTTTAGTTGGTCTGCCACAGGGAATGTATATTATGAAAGAAACAAAGCGCATTTAATTTCAATCTTGAAATGTTTTGAATTGCTGAATAAACAAGGCTCCAGGTGTTCCTAACACATGGTTCTTGCATCACAATGGTTTTGTCTTGCCTGCTGCCATATAATTTTGTAAGGTATTGACCACAACTTTGCTTTAAGAAACATTCCTTTGAATTTACCAGCCATCATCCTTTTTTTGGAAACGCTACATTATGCCGTTTATTCTGTTTTCTGCAATTTAATTATACTATTTTTCATGCAAAAAGTATAACCATGTCAGTCATCTCTCCTGGAGGAAGAAAAGCTATTATGCAGCAGCAAACAAAAGTAACTGCATGCTGAATGACGTGCAGTAACACAACCTGCTTATAAAAAAAAAAAAGAAAGAAATCTAAAATAATAACGACCTTCACTACAATTCTAAAGGAAGCATAACACGTTCTACAAAGACAAGCAAACATCAATTAAATTTGAAAAACAGAACAACATACCATTAAGCGCCAGAGTTCATTTAATCTTGTTTGCATTAAAATTAGTCTCTGGATAGTCTCTTTGCGCCAGGGGAGAAACTGGATTTCAATAATTTATAGGATGGCTAAAAGGAGCGCTTGGGAAAAGGGCCTTTTGTGTTATTTGAAGGTGTAAATAATTCATAAAGTGTGAGGGAAGAACGACAGGTTAAACAGAGACGTAATGTTGACAAGACTGCAGGCTATGTAGGCAAGACTGGGAAACCCTGAGAGAGATTTAAAGGAAATATTTTCAGGACGTTTTCACTATAGGTGTAAATGTTAAAGGAAATATTCATGCCTACATGTACAGTTTATTTCACGCCAGGATGAATTATCCCCACTACTAATCACAGTCACACTTTGAAATGCCATCTTATCGCATTGATCCATTTTTAAAGAATTTGTGAGCAGTCAGCAAGAACTGATTCAGATACGGGGGTTTTCAAGATGAAAATAACTTTCTGTGGTCATACGCAATGGATCATTTGAATCAAAAACCTGTGTTTATATGTAAGCAACGGCAGTGGTTCACTTTGACTGTAAATCACAACTTTCTTCAGTGGATGAATTGAGCTATGAATAAAATAAATAAATAAAAACGGTAAATAAATAAAAATTATACATATTTAAAAAGATTTTAATGAAATAAAATTGTACAAATATGAATATATATATATATATATATATATATATATATATATATATATATATATATATATATATATATATATATATATAAATATTCATATTTATACCATTTTATAAAAAATATTAAATATGTATAATATATTAATATATATTATAATAACATAAAAGGTCTGTGTTACGCTATCAAATAATACCCAGAATGAACAATCAGAATCTCTTCCAGTCACATCACATTCCACCCCTCACATTTCAGGAAGGGAAAAGCTGTTTTTATCCCCTAGAGAACAAAAACGTGTCTCGCGTGATAAGCTTACAATCAGAAAGACTGAGGCAAACCGTATAATTTAGTTTATTTCACAGAGGATTGCAATTTGTAGTGCCATCAATGTACTGTTGTGGAGTCCTATAAGACTGCACTGACACCGCTTCTTTTTTTTTTTTTTTTTTTATGAAGGTGGAGGGGGTTTCACAGCTTGACCTCACATGGCAGCTATTTTTACATTCTTCAAAGTCTCTTCTGGTAAACAGATAACTTCTAGATTTGAATATTCAAAAGACAGGCTGGCTTAACATGCCAAAAGCTGATGGAAAAAAATGTGTTTACACTGACACAATACAACTGACAATGGCAATATCACCCAATAATATGCATCAATGGCCAGGGTCCAAAGTTAAACCCTCTCCAAATGCTAAATTACAGTAAAACAGACCATTTTTAATAATCATTTTTATAAATCTTTATATCTACATGAACATGTTTATTTCTTTCTCTATTCATTCTCTGAATATTATAAGATTAGTGAACATTTTAAAAAGCTTGAATCTGCTAAATAAATCTAGACAGCTGACTGGCAACAACATTAGATGCACTGTGTCAAAGAGAAAACAGTTAAATGGCAAAAAAATGATAAAAAAATGGTAGGGACATGGCCTGGCATGTAGTAAACAACACAACAAGTCAATAATTAATCTCTGTTCTGTTCAAATGGGGTAAAAAATAATAAAAAATACACAAAACTGATTGCTGAATGATAATCAATATTTTTGACACTTACATTTTCTCAATTTATCAGTCACTGGCAGCTGTAGCAAAAAGTTTATTTGGACCCTGAATGGACACACCTGGCCTTTTTCTGAACCTCTCCAACCCTGCTTATGAAATATTATTTGGATACATCATTTACTTCATTTTCTAAATTGCCGCCTGGGATTTGCAGTTTAGATATAAATGACTAATTGAACGGAAAGACAAATCACAACATCCAGTTAATTTCACTAATTACATCAGTGGGAAATGAGATGGCGTTCATTTGCACGGTTACCGACCTACCCTAATGTGAGCAGGCGGGACTCTCTCTATTTAGTCAACAGGGATCCCCACTCTAAATCAGTTCATATTCAGCTCACTATGGAGCATAATTACTATTTAAATAAATCCAACTCAACATGCACAATTCTGAATTCTTTTATGAATCCTCTTATTCTGTTTTTCACCAATTTGCTTCTTGTTACAGTCAAATCAGTAAGGGATTTTCTAACCCATTCTGAATCTGAAGTTGCTTCCTTCTTGCTGTCCACTGTGGCATGATGGACAAATTACTCACCCCCTCCTTTCTCTAAAAACACGGCACAGCAAACACAGACTGCCACTCACCGGAATTAGTCCTGACAGCCATGTCATGGGCCCTCTCATCTCTCCAGAGTGCATAACGACTCTAGATGAAGTTAAGATTTGGAAATAATTTGGCAAAAAGGGCTTTAAAATTGAATGACACGGGTATAATTTGAATAACCAATGCCCGAGGAAAACTCCAGCACTGAAAAAAGTTTTTCTGATTCAGGTGACAACAGAATAAGAAAATATATAACAATAATTGCCTGTATAAATGAAAATGCACTCATAAACGCAGTATTATAGTGATGTTGTCATCCCTGCAGTAAAACTAACCTAATAACGCATTATCATAAAGGCCTCGTAACTGTGGGGTATGGCTGCATCAAAGCTTTTGAATCAGTATTATTGTCATATCTCGTTTCATTTACACTTATCCAGCAGGATATTAAAAAACGTAGGGGATGACCTTGCAAAACAAACCTTTTGGAGGTCTCAAATGGCTGTGTCAGAGGTAAATTAATGCACCGTTATCATACAACTGCAGTCAAATGCTCGTTCTATTCTTGTGCAGCCACGAGTCTTTTACAATAATACCACAAACCAGAGCCCTCGATATAATTTGTCAACTAATAAACCCATTCATCATTTGATAGCACTCTTAAAAATATGCATCAATCTTTGCCGAGACGAATTAGGTGTTCCGTTGGGCAAGAAAAAAAGTTAACTTTTGGCACAGCTGCCATTTTTTTACACTTAATGAAGCCCTGTAATCAAAGTAGATGGACTTATATTGCAAATGCACACAAACGTTACCTTTTTTCACTGCTTTGCAATCACTCAGCTAATGTGATAGTATAATAGTATCCCGGAGAATCAAGCTTAATTTTCTATAATTCAGAACGCAATGAGTTTTGGATCCAGGTTTGTGCAGATAACTGCAAGTAAAAATGAAAAACAGCAGTGAGCCTCCACCAGTGTTTAAAGGAAATGAAAATGGAATAAAAGGAAACTTCACGAAATGATCATCCAACAGTGCCATTAGCTTGCTCTGCTTACTCAAACAGCAGAAGCTCCCTGCTGAACAGCCCAGGCTAGATGAGCTGCCTTGACCCAGAATTCCTAAGGGTCTCGAACAGCGAACGAAGCCTGTGAGCAGAATGAGGAGAAATATTACGAGTTAGCAAGAACAATGTTTTTTGTGTGTGTTTGTGACATGTGGCTTTTTTAATGTGCAGATTACAAATCAACTCTTCTTCGATTAGCCTGTTAATGACAAAAAAAGTCAAAAAACTAACAGTGTGACTGTGTTGTTAAATTCACACTGAGATAGAGCCGTACTTAAATCTTCAAAAACACTGCATGGGAGTTAATTATATCCTGCTCAGCCATCTCTAAAAATATGATCACTTAATCGCTAAATTCAGAGACATGTATGAGAAACAAAGCACTAAACTAATATGCAACTGCCCATTCAAGTAACACTTTAAACAATATTATAATCCTCTCATACATACAGAATAAAGCCACCCACATATACAAGCTGACGATGCTAAATAAGCTCGAATAGCCTGTAAAATCACAGAGGCGTTACTTTTTTTAGAAGAAAATTGAAAAACAAGCAGGCAAACTATTTAACTGTCAGTCAGCAACGTACAACTACAGGAAGCCACCCATAATCAAAGCAAATTATAGCTCAATGTTCTGTTTTAGTATTACTTTTATTTAAGCAAAATTTCTTTGATCCCTTCGGGTGTAAGAGAATAAACTTATTAGGAGCTATTAAGGGAAAATAGCATGAGTTTCAAAGGCTCATTAGCCCACATCCATATCAATTCACAGCTCTAACAATAACACAATCAAAAACTCAATCATGGGTTTTGAGGCTATTAAATGCACCATTCTGAAAGTAGATTTGACTGGAAATTATAAAACTGACATTTTTAATTGAATACGAAAGTTAAAATTAGACGTTCATTTAATGTGTATTTAGCACAGTTGTAGATGAGGAATGTGATAAAAATTGTAGACTATACCCATAACTAATATATGTTTTATATATATACCAACATTGAGCTCGATATGAGATGCCGATAAATGAAATATTGACCACCGCAGGGTTTCTGATCAATTCAAGTCAAGTCTGCTTTATTGTCAGTTCTTCCTCATGTACAACACATACGTAGAGGATGGAAAGTGTGTTACCATCTGACCCTAGGTGAACAATCTAAATAATAAAATGTGAAATTACAGATAAATGTAAATAATTTTATATATAAAATGTAAATAAAGAACTGGATCCATTAGAAGATAAATTCAGGAAAATGCTATTAATCATTTTGTTAAAATTAGACAATTTTTTGATCATTTAGAAACCATATTAATACATAAATACAAATTGAATTTAAAAAAGAAAAATACAGATTTATTCAAGAGCACTGCCTCATAGCATGTAAAAAAACATCAGGCTGAACTATAGATGTGCCTTGTAATAATAACAAGCATCACAGCATGCTCGCATAACACATGTTGAATGTTAATACATGCTACATCCAAAATACTAAAGCAATACTGCAAAACATAACATTTTCTTTTACACATATGCAGTCCATATGCAAGAAGTTTGATGTGGCTTTTCCACTGATTAGAAGAAACCTACATCGTCCCAAACAATCAAGTACAATAAGAATTTGATAACAACGTTCCAATAAACAAGCCCATATTTCAGCCCAAAATATTCTTAACGGGACCTAAACAGAGCACGCTAGCAGGCAGAAAATAAACAGGGCATTCGTGTTCAATTGGTTCTGTGTCTGAAGCAGACAATGCTCTGAACCAGACTTCAAACGGAAATTCACAAAACCAAAGTAAATTCTCGCAGGGAGTTGCTTTCACTTGAATGGCAACTTGCCTTTAAAGCGACAGCCACTCTGAAGTCTGACTGCTTTGCGGTTTGGGAGTGGAGTGGTTTGGCTCTGAAGTGCAGGTGGGCAGGAGAAGAGGTCTGGAACAACAATAGTGGTAAATGTCCTCCTGACGAGGAGGTTGAGTACGTCAGTGACTGGCTTTGTAACTAGGACTGCACCTCAAGACAAAGAAACTTTTCAAAAAAATCTTTTCAGAGATTTATTCAGGCCATTTAGGAACAATACTGCATGTCTCAGCAAACCTTAGTAGACATAGACTGCAGCATTTACAGTCATACAGACATTAGAGTATATAGAGCCTCAACTGAATAAAACAACAAACATTATATTCTAATGTTTTTGTGTTGTCTGAATATGGTTGGCTCCTTTTAAGTTGTTCGAGCTTACACTGTAAAAACCAACAGCACTGAAGCTGGTTGCAACTGGTTCCCTGTAAATCAACTGGGTTTGGTTCATTTAAATAGTACTAAATGTGAAAATACTCTATGAACACATGCAAAACAAATGATTCAAGGCCTCTGGTCAATGAGCCCAAGCAGCTTCGCCTAATGAGAGGGACTGCTGGAAAGGATGAAGATACTCCGTAAACATCTACACTTGGAAATATATTCTGATGCCAGCTGTGAAGTCCCAAATAGGGGGAGGAAAAATATGAATTCTAAAAAAAAGAAAAAGATATTCAGTGTGATAAAACAACTCATGAATAAATACAAATATTTTCAGTCAGCTTCTGTCGGTTGAGTTTATCATATTTTCTTCGCACCATCTCAAATTAGATTTAAGCATAAATCTAAAAGAATTTAGTGGTTTATTTATAAAGAAAGCAAAAGAAAAAATTTGGATAAAATGAACAAATCTAAACTTAACACGAGTAGTATGCTCCTTTTTCTTAAGCCTTACAATATAAATGACTGGTGATTATATTCAATAATTCCTTTCCACAGAAAAGAAGCTAAATTTGTTTTTTTGTTGTTGTTGTTTTTTTAAATGTTGCCAAAGTAAACAGCTTGTACCATATTATAATTATTGGCCTAAGTATACATTTGAGCATGTACATGTCAGGTTATCATGGGATATTAACATCTCTGTAAAAGGAATGGGATGGGTCTAAAACTGAGATTATAAATATATATATTCCGCGTAATCCACTCTCATCCAGAGGATTTTAATTATGGGATGAACGCTATCAGTCTTTGCACCTGCTAAAAGAAGCCTCCTTACAAAGACACAAATTCTCCCCTTATCACAAGAGAGGTTTTATTTATTTATGCCTATTTATTTATTTATTTATTTGATTATTTTTGTTTGCAGCAAGAAGCAAGTGCTGAGCTGTTACAGCTCATTAAAATAAAAAAAAAAATAGTAAACGTATTCAAGCTCCTAATATTAGAAGAGAACGTTCAATACAATAATGTGTTTTATATATCAAAGGACCAAAGCTTTCTTTAAACTTCCTCTGAAATTTCTCTGATTTTTATCACAGTGATTTGTTTCATCAGATGTTGCTTGTCCATCACAATTATTTCATCTCCCCCTTTCATCTGGTTTTATTCCAATCCAATTATAGATGTGTGGTTGTTTACATTTCCAAAGCCGAGATGAACTGACTTTACTGCATTATCGCACTAAAATATCTTATTTCAGTAGGAAAATATTAACTTGTTTGGTATGAACTAGTATAAAATAAGACTGCATAGATAAAAAAAAAAAAGAGAGAGAGAGATTTATTATCCAAAACAGCATGCTATGTTTTTTGGAAAATTATTTACTTCTGTCCAAAGTTTCCAGTATGTGGCTTAAACCGACACATAAATTGCTGCATATCCTATTTTTTTTTTTTATTGTTGCATTGTTTGCACTGTTGTTTCAATTAGTTTTGGACTACAAAATGGAGCAATTGTTTAAAGGGTAATCCTACTCTGATTACCTGCCTTTAATCAGCTATGCTAAATGAGTTGACATCTAATTAATACTGATGAGTTAGTCTGCTAAGGTTTATAAAGTGCCCCCCGCCCTTATTCCTATGGCCCTGCTTAATCATGAATGTTTTGGATGGTACACATAATTAACATAAATGTTTAGATCCTACACAAAGAGATTAAAGAGAAGCGCATCAGACAAGATGTGTGCAGTGCCCCACCATTCACCCGACTAGACTGACTCCCCTTGTAATTATTCAGGCCATTACAAGCATACGTAGTCAGCACAAGGCTTCCTTCATCAAACACAAAGCGTTCAAAGCTTGTGATGAAGAAGAAAGAAGAGGTTTTTCCATTACCTTGATTAGTCAATAAAACAAATCAGAATGCTGCCCTCTGATCCATATGCATGATATAATGAGAGGGAGAAAATGTTAATTTCATAGTCCTACTTAGTATGAAGCTAAGAATAAGAGGATGTAAAAAGGGGGTTTATTATCCTTCCAAATCTTTCTTCTCTTCTCCAGGTTTTATCTAGATTACAGGGTTTACTGTAAAAGAAAATGATGATTGCTATAATAATACGAAATTACAAAAGGTATGCAAATGATTGCGACTGGCTGCATACCTTAGATAAACGTGCAATGCTGAAACATTAGTCTCTGTGCAAAAACATCACAGTAATAAAACATTTCATTTCCTTGTATTTAATTGCATGAGTTTGTGTGTGTATTAAATTCTCAAACTAGTTAGTTCAATCCCTTTTTGTTCCTTTCACTCTGGATTGTGTTTAATTAATTTGCCAACATTTTGGCATCCCATTGTTGACTTTTTCAAGCATTAGGGACATAAATCCTATAGTTTCCATGGGAACTGTCAGATTTATTAGATAAGAGTATTTAATTCATATAACATTCAGTTTGAATGGTTTATTTTGACCTGTCTCCCCTGAAAATGCTATAAGTTCATGGCAGCAATTATTGGAAAATGCAATCATTTTTTGTTATATTTCCAATTAATGACTAATTGTATTGACAAAAACTATATAACTATATAATAACCCTGTCACCACTGTGATTTGCATAATGTGATTTGTCTA
This sequence comes from Puntigrus tetrazona, assembly GCF_018831695.1. NCBI lineage: Eukaryota > Metazoa > Chordata > Actinopteri > Cypriniformes > Cyprinidae > Puntigrus > Puntigrus tetrazona. The sequence goes on from NC_056719.1 coordinate 2,726,434, forward strand.
CTTCACAAAAAAAAAACACCTTAGAAGTGACTATTTCTTGTTCCATTTTTCAAATATTGTTGTGCTGAGTGGATTCATTAAGTTTTAAAATAAAAAAGTAGTTCTATATTTATTTCATTTCATTAAGTAGTTCTACATTTTTCAAAAACTAACAGTTCTAAAGTTCTGAAACTAACAGTCAATCATTTCTGAAAGATCACACACTCTTTTCACTGTCGAAAAGAAAAAAAAAAGTCATTAATTTTTAAGTTTCAGGTTGTTCTGCAACCCATTTGTAGAAAATGCCTTGTACTTGTCAAGTCAAACCCATGCTTCATAACTATGCAGAGGGTGCCTCAGTGAACAACACACTAAAATTGGAGAACTTCATGTGAAGAAATAGGTAGCAACATAAAAAAGAAGAGCAGCAACACACAAGGACAAATACGGTCATCGTTTGAATACCTGCCCCTCTGTCCTTTGCGCCATCTCACGCCTCCATGGTAACAAGTGGAATAAATCTGAAGAGATGAGCAAGGCCACAGAAGCCACAAAAACAAAGAGAAGAGACTTTTTTACAATCTCAGGTTTCCAAACAAAGAGGAGACTACAGGAGAAAAGACACTGACTGTGAGAGATAAACAATAGATAATAATAACAAATATGAAGGAAGTAAAAACAGACATTTGAAAGTGACATTTTTCATTACCCACTCAGTGGGAAGATGCCACTAAAGAAAAGTGAAGTAAACGAATGATTCAGCCCCCCTGAGATGGCCTGCCAAAAACGGGGAGCTGGCAGGAGGAGATACAGCCCAAGTATTCAGCTCTATGCTCATTTCGTATCCATAAACGACAGTGATGTACTGCCCTCGTAAAGACGCATATAGAATAAGATTCCTGCTAATTGGCCAGAGTGTGAACGAAGATCTGTGGAGTGTATGAAAATTCAAACAGAGAAGTTTCCTCTCGAATGTGCTCACTCATTGTATGTGGGTTTCATACTCGCACACATCTCCTTGGATAATAATTTACTGCTCTTTTCTGCTAGGCACAGAAAGATAAATGGATTCTGATTCCATACAAGCAGGGAACGAATGTAGCAGACGAAGGAAAAAGCACCTGGAGCTTCTCGTCGTTTATTATTCCTCAACCCAGAGTGAAAGTACAACTGCCAGATTGAAAACTTCTGCAGTTAATTTTCAAACATACAAATAGCCTACCAGAATTTGGTAATTAGAAATTTAATTTATTAATTATCTCTGCGGGTCTGCTGGGATGAAGCAGTGGGCTTATTATGAAGTAATTGCTCACAGTTTAAGGTCTATTTCACAGCTGAGCGGCCTGCTAAACCCGCAAATGCAGCATCTAGAACTTTTTGTTGTTTATGGCAGAACTGCATATTGGGAGGGATTAGCTAGAGGTCACCAGTGATGCTCATTATGGCAAACTAAACTGCCTGGGATGGATGATTAAAACACACACACACACACACACAACAGCTGACAAAACTGTGAAAATGAGCAATTATGCTTCAACTTAGCACAGTTGTGCACTCAGATGTTTTATTTCTGTCAGGAAATAAGTATTTGATAATGATGATTTGGACCTATAGTGGATAATCATTATAATGGTGCTGTCCACTCTTCCTGACAGGTTTATTCTAGAAATTCGGGCTGTTAAAATGGCGCACAACATCTCAGAAAGAATAGCACTGCTACAATGCCACTCATGTACTACAGCACTTCATTATAAGTCAATAACAAATCTTAAAACGTACGTTCAAGTGCATTCAAAACGAACGAAGAACGAATATAAAGAAGAACGAATATAAAGAACGAATATAAGAAGCAATTAGAATGAAGTAGAGAACAATGAGTAGAAAAGGGTTTTTTTTTTTTTTTTTTTTTAAAGTGTCAAAAACTGAAAATAAAATTTCATGGCAGAACTTTTAGGTCCTTGAGGCAAATTGTTCCCCCATGAGGAGTGGAATAGTTGTATGAAGTCTCCAGCTCAAAGTAGTGGCTCTGACGTTTTGAATATTACAAATTTAACAGCTAGTTGCCAGGCAACCATACATTCCATCCCTCCCAAAATTACATGAAAAGCAATTAGCTGTAAACGCTTCACGTATGCGAAGTTTGGTAAGTTTCCAGCATAAGGATAAAAAGTTATTGCAGTTCAAAACAAGAGTAATAATAAAAAATAGCAGCAAGAAGCAATTAGTGAAATCCAGCAAGCATATAAAGCGGTGATATGGAGTTTTTAAAAGACCAATGTACATAATTGAATACATTCACTCTTTACACATGATAAGGCTCAAGTATTTAGAAGTTGGCTTCAATTTGTTACAAACTGCTTCTTGACAATTCAGGGAAAGAAAGAAAGAAAGAAAGAAAGAAAGAAAGAAAGAAAGAAAGAAAGAAAGAAAGAAAGAAAGAAAGAAAGAAAGAAAGGCGCAGGTCATTAGAAAATCTTGAGATATTCCTCAATATGCACATTAATGTTCCAATTAAATGTACGCTGTAAAACATTATAAATTGATTTTTTCTACTAAAAACTGCACAATTAACAATATTTTACTGTTAAATTACATTAAATGTCAGTTGCACAGTTTTACAGGAACTTACTGTTAACCTATTAAGTTTTCTTCCTTATCGTTTTTACAATATTTTACAGTTAAAAATCACACTTAAATGCTACAAACCAAAGGCAGCGGCCAAGAGATTTATATTACTATACTCAGTGTTTTTTATTGCAATTCAATGATGGCAGAGCTCTGTGACAAGTCCAGATGTCAAGTCCCTCGTGAACTCTTTACAGCATACCAGCAGACGCTCTTCAGAATTCATCCCACTGATGTTACACAAGAGTGTCTACATCACAATGACAGGCCAGATGGAAAAGAAAAAACCTGTTTGGTTGAGAGCCAACAATGCTCACCTCCCACACCGGCTGAATGGGGTGCTTGACTTCAAAATAACACTGGCATAAGAGCAGAGCGCCATCCATCCAAATGCCTGCAAGCCCCCCAAAAGAGAAATGAATGTCTCGGGGTTTGAACAACAGTTGTTGCTTGTTTGCTAAGCATCTGGGCTGTGACCAAAACGGTTTCGGATTCTCGTGTTTAGGGTGACATTGAGCAAGGCGCTTAAAAGGACAGTTAACTAAATTTAAACTGTGACAGATTTTTATTTTTGGATAAACTACCCCTTTAAAAGAACGCGTGTGGGTTTCTAAAATACTTTGTTCTAACAGGTTAAAAAATATTTTGTGTGATTACCTCAGAAAAGCAAAAATAACCGATTTCTTAGGTTTCACCTCATATCATAACCTGATATATAAATGAATGCTTTGCGTCTATTTATTTATTTGAAATAGTCTGGAAGTAGATAAAATACTTAAAAATAAAGCTTCAAAAAGGTGGTTTACACACCACAGCTCCCTAAAGACCTATGTGTGAATACTTCTTAAATTACTGTTTTTCTTAATGTGAATAATTTAAAGAACCTTAATTCATTATTGAGAATATTTTCCCACTATGTATAACTTTTTTGCACAATGGAAAGTTTCCATTAATATTAAAGGTTCTTCGTGGAATCACAGATGCCAGTAAAGAAACATTTTTTTTTTCTAAGAGCGTATACTTGGCTTAGCGATAAGCCCATCTGTGTTTATTTTGTGACAATGATAGATGGCTTACTTATTAACCGTGAAGCAGTGGGAGATCAAACAAGTTACTCCTGTCAACAAAGTAGGTCCCTACACTAACAATAACTATCCAAACGCATATTTTCAAAATCAAATCTCAGATAAAGGCAAATAATAATCAAGCTTCCTTGCATCCTTTGCGCCCTTAAGGGGCTCAGTCAAAATTGAATTTGAATGGGTAAACAACAAAAAGGTTTGTTCCAAGAAAAACAAAATGTAACGTTAGTGAACACAGAAGTATAATGAACAATTTCGGGACAACAAAAACATGAATTTGGCGTGTTGCAAATAGATGTTTTTTCCACAATGAAAATGGAAAAATGGAAAGCATTCCGATTTACGGGCATTATTTTGAGTCGCTTAATCTGTGAAACAACGTTGTCGTCGACACAGATGTCTATACTTCTGTAATTGTATCGAGAAGTGAAACGGAGAGAACGCAACTGAAGTAGTCTTATCTTGACGGGAAAAAAACGCTTTAAAAAAAGTCACGACACTAGCAGCCAGTGTTGTTAAACTAATTTGTAGGTCTCTCTCACACGTAACACACACACAAAACAACTTTTGACACATTTCTACAAGATAAATTTACCTGTCAGGCAGAAGCAAAGCGAGCTCTGAAACCTTTCAAGCGTTTTAAACCTCACAGCTCCCTCCGCCGATGAAACGCTTGACAAACGTTCACTTTGTCAAGTTTTTATGTCTTTAGATTCCTCTCTCTTTTATATAATCTGTTTGATACGTTTGCCAGTGTACATTCTTGTTTCCAGATGAGAAATTAGTAATATTTCACACACACACACAGCGCTATGAATGTATCTATAAACGTTAGCGCTATCAGCTTCTTACCTCAAATGGCGCGAAACTCTAAAAGGGACTCAGAAAGATGGCGACCAAACGCTGCACACGGGGATATTTAATATCGTTTTCTATCGCGCATACACCTTCACTGCCATTTGATCAATTAAAATTTAAATTAAACTAAAAGACTCTTTCCTATTGGTTTTAGTGAATCCCTTCGTTCTAAACGGTCATATCGGTAAAGACCGATTCAATCATCCCCAACAAGTTTAGCTCCATCAGAGTGGATTATGAAAATTAGTATTTTTAGACTACTATAATACTTTAAATTTGGGTGCAGTTCATAAAGTGACCATAAGAGGGGACTGTGCCATCATATATAGGTTGTTTTTATTTTTTTTTATTTATTATTTTTATTTTGTTTTTATTTATTCTTCAATCTGAGTAAGAAAAGCTGTTTCTCTGTTCTCTCTTTTTGAGATTAAAAACACTCACCATTTCAGAACGCTTCTTTGTGATAACTGAGCACTGCACCACATATTCAGTTGTCGCCTCTATCTATCCATCTATCTATTTACTAATTGTTGCCAGAAATATTTGGTTTTGAATACATTTTGCTTGTGTAATCGAATTATGAATATTTATTTTTTAAAAACGTTTTCTCCTCAGCTTCAGTTAAGAATACTTTCCAAGTTCAACTGCTTCAATTTATGAGCGGTTTCAGAGTAGATTCTCTAACGCTGTATGAGCGGAATAATTTATTCAGGACCACTGAATTATTGGAAATTAATTCTGACCTCGGGTGTAGCAGCCACTCAGGTGTGCGTTCATTTTCAGAAATTCACTGGTCTGCTGTCAATTATTCCATCCATTTTCCAAGCGGCTTGTCCGATATGTAGGGTCGCGGGGTGCTGGAGCCTATCCCGGCATTTTCGGCCACATCAATTATTCTGTACTGAAAACAGACAAAGCAGTGCTCCAGTGCAAACATAACACATCTAGATATCAAAAAGATTTGTTATATTTGTGCAAATTGTGTCTCTGGAGGAATCTCTCCAGGAGCTCACAGATTACATGCTCAAACAGGATGACAGGTGGACAGAATGTGTAAAAGATGCAATCATATTTTTGTTGAGCCTTACGGGACGTCCAGCATCAAGAGCCGGGAGAGCTCACTAGGAAATGAGACTGGCGTACAGCTATCTAAATTTCATTTGAATTGAATAGCTGAGCAGGTTTGCATGTCGATATTGTGGGGTGGCTGCAGATCCGTGCGCCGCATCCCGTAATCCTGCCACCTACGGAGATTTAACCACAACCAACATGCTTTCCATTAGCCAACCCACAGGAGCAAGCAGGGAGAGGATATGGGAAGCTGGAGATGGAATGGGGGCTTTGTGAAGGACATGTTCAGGTGTGACTGACAAGCAGACAAGGAGAGGAAAAAGCAACTGATAGAGTGACAAAGTGCAAATATTATTCACATGTACTTGTGACTCTTTCCAAAGGTAAATATTACTTTTCTGCAGTTGAAAACAAGTACGTAAGCCCATGGATTTATTATAAATTTCAATATTTCACCAAAAAATGAAAATGTACTCACCCATAGGCCGTCCAAGATGATGTGTGATGAGTTTGTCACAACAGATTTTGAGAACTTTAGCATTACTTAATGTGATCACGCATAAATCCTCTACAGTGAATGGGTGCCGTCAGAACGAGAATTCAAAAAGGACCATCAGTTAATATCTTACCAAGTGAACATCTGTGTGTGAAAGTCATTTTCCAGTCCATAATCCATAATAACGCTATATACAATATTGTTATGTTTTTGATGCCTGATCTAATGGCATAAACATATCTTGGTGCACTTTTTAGCGAGACACAAAATACGTACCAACAAGGAGTCCACATATCACTGGAGGCAGTAAAACTCTGACACTTTTTATTCCTTTTCTCACAAATTTACAGAGTTTTCATTAATAAAGCATCATTTTTGCACAATTACTTGAAGAAAATCGTGTTATGACCACCGGTCCACGGATATTTCAATTCTGAACTTCTGCAATACATACCTATATCAACATAAAAATGTGCCAGAGTTGGCGTATTGAACCTGTTTTTAGCGCCACTCAGTGGACATTTCTCTTTGAGAATACAACAAAAAGTGGTACATATTTTTATGAGACCAGGTTGTGTGTTTATCAGCTGCTTAGACTCTCATTCTGACGGCACCCATTCACTGCAGAAGACCCATTGGTGAGCAAGCGATGTGATGCTAAATCTCTCTAAATCTGTTCTGATGAGGAAAATAACTTATCTACATCTTGGATGACCTACACAGTATGTTTATAAAAAAATCACACAAATAATGATGCATTTTCAAGCCTTTATTGAACTTTTAATGCGTTTGATATAAAAAAATATGTGAACCCTTCAATTGCCTCAGTCTCCTCTTTATAAAACTGATTGTCCTGATGCATCAACCATCTTCTGCTGAGCTTCAGGCCCTACACTTCCCCAGTAAAATCTCCTCATAACCTTTGAAATTAACTGTCCCGTCAAGGATTGCAAGCTGTCAAGGCCCTGAGGGATGAGATTTTGGTGTTTCACATTTTATGACCAATTAATAACAGACACTGAAGAATTTATAAACATTTTCTTGCAGGAGCATATATCTGCAGAGTGCGAAGATCGTGACAGCCCATATTTGCAAGTGTTTTTCTTCTATTTAAGCAATCATATACAAGATTGTTCTTGGACCGTTCTTATTTACTTTCCACATATGATAGGAAGGCTTACAGCAAGATGAATTTGCTTTATTTTGTATCCTCACAAGACAGAGACAGGTGATAATTAACACATGCTTGTGTGTGCAAGTGAATCTGTAGGCGTTTTTACGAACTATTAAATGCATCACACCAAGCAACAGTTTCTAGTGTATATCACCTTCCCGACTGGCCCTTATTATCCTTTCATCTACCTCCCAGGAAGCGCCAGGTGCCACTCCCAGCCAGTCCCTTAATGCCAAAACGATGCCATTTTTTTTTGCTGACAATAACAAGCAGAACGTAGCATTCATTATCAGCTCCGACAAGACCAGGCTTCCCTGGAGAAAAAGTAAACTTGCTGCGCTCTCACTGACTGCTGCGCATCTTTCTTCAAACTTTTGTCTGCTCTGCTGAACGCAATTTGCATCTGTACTGAAATTCATATTTCAGTACCATTCACAGCTCACAATGGCTTTAGCTCTCATGCTGACCTTGCGAAAGGTTCACGCATTTGCATGCCAGGAATTGTGGCCTCCAGAAGGACGGCCACAATGTACTTCGATTTAATTCAGCATCTTTTGAAAGCAGCTCTGTCGTCAGCCGTCTGGATTAATTTGAAAATTACAGAGTGTATCTTCATCTCTAACTAGTGTGGAGAATGTGACTCAACCCCCTTTGCAATGATAATAGTATTTATCTGAGCTACTTAGACAGGGAGCTTTTCAGACTGATATGGATTCCCATAGGGGCCTCTATATTACCGGAAACTTGGGTTTTAATTATGAGTTTTACGGCCACTGTTCTGAGTTTGCAGACTCAGCTTTATCGTTCATAAAGTTGAATGTATAAAGCGTCTTCAAATAATTTAAAGGTAAAGTGTGTCGATGTTAAAATATGTATTCTCCTGTCCTAGATTATCCCTTTGCTATTTTTGAGCGTTCACAACCAGCATGATTCCCTTCCGCGCTGAAGATCAAGAGATCATTATGCATGAGAATTGATATATTTTCAAATTTATGTTGCTCCAACAAGCTTAACAGAAATAAAGCTTTAAAATTACAGCATTTAAGCTATCGTTCATTTCAGCCAATGACAAAAAAAAAATAAAGTAAAAACAAAAACAGCAATACTGTGAAAAATATATATTATATTATTAGCATCTCATCAAATTAGTAAAATATTTCAAATCACATTTACTTTTGTGGCAAGAAACCTGTTGGATGTACATTATCCCTTACTCACATTATATTATGTTATATTGACTATTTCAGTATATTTTTAAATGTAATTTACTCGCAATGTCAAAGCTGAAAATTAAGCAATTATTTGAAATCTAAATCTTTTTAACGTCTTTAACTGTCACTTTTGAATAATTTAATTCATCCTTTCTCTATCAAAGTATTAATCTGCCAAAAAATATTCAATATTTTCTTGCCACGTTTCAAATGAAAACGTGTCTATGTTGGATTATGATGCTTATGAAGGGTGAAAGCAACTGTATTCTTAATAAGCCTGTAGGGTATTTACAAGCCTATACCCTGAACTACTTTGTCTAGCTAAATGAACAATCTTAAACTAACAGAACTGTTTTCATCCTTCAGGATATGACTGAATTCCTGCACGTAATCAGTCGTCTAATAAGTGTTTCAGAGAGAGACGCTCGTCTTGCTACCTGACTGGTTAAGTTAAGCCCTATGTGTTGTTTTCCATCACACCAATCATCGCAATAACCAGCTCTGGCACAAGTACAAATGCACACACACCTGTCTTCACATTATGTGCTTTATTGTCTTGTCAGTTACAATTTAAAGCCCCTGCTACACTTGATCAAAGTGACATATGGAACATGGCAGCCCTATGCTTTTTTGTTTTACACGTGATGTGGCTTTTTGAAAAAACCTTTGTGCCTTGCATTACCCATGCATCTCACCTGCCTGTGACGCACGTTTTCTGAGTGCCCTTGACCGCTCTAGCCACTTTTCACATTTCGCAGTAAATTAGAGCGTGTTGCACTTTTAAATGTGTGAACAACAAATCCTACACAGAACATCTCTAGAAGCCTGAAGTGGAAACGCATAGATTGTTTATGTCATCCTCTGGCTGCCTCATGCATACAAAAGCAATGTAAGCGGGGGGGGAGAAAAAAAACACAAATTCTATCGCACCTCTGCTCACTTTTCATTCTCGTTCATTTCGTTTACTGATACGAAGTAAAAAAATAAAACTAAAAAGACATAAATCTCATGCCTCTGAGGTAATTTTCATCACTGAAGTCAGTGGTCCACATTATCTGATATTACTGTCAACAACAGCCCGGAGCGTGACACTTGCATTCCATATGCAGAGCATATGATTTACAGTGTAATATGACCAAGACAAAACCTAAAGAAAAAAAGCAGTTATCAGCAGCCACGAAAATTATTATGGAATACATTACCCCTCTGAAAAACACGAGGGCTTATAGTAACAACCAAGCCACATGCTATGTGTGAAATTAAAATAAGACAAGCTGACCGCAGCTGTGCTGTTTTTAATCCGTTCCTAATGAGCCAAACGCTGTCCAGCATTAGCCCTTTGCTGAAATATCGTCTCTCTTTTACCTCTTAGAAGCCTCATTAGCTAATCAGGACCCTGTTATTTAATAAAAGTGCTATAGTTTTGTCCAGGCTGCACTAATCAGCATTATTGTCAAAAGCCCCTCGACCTCAATAAGAGTGAATTTGGGTAGAACACACAAGCCTATGTGAACTTTATGAAGTACTGAGACAAAGAGGCACATTTAAAGAACAATGTGCGACCGATTGAATCTCCAGAGGGTTGTTGGGATTGCCAGAGCCCAGGTGTAAAATGGGAAATGGGCTCTTTCTGCGATAGGCCCCTCTGCTCCCATCATTTTTCAAAGTAGGGCAGCCGTCACAGCTGCACCTTGAATCAGAAGTGAAATTTCCATTGGAAATGGGGAGCTTAGCACTCTGGCGTGACGGAGGAGTGTTGCAGGTGGACGAGTGAGACGGCATGAAGTAGCCTGTAACCATCCTGAAGAGAGACATTGCATTCTGGGAGGAGACGCAGGGCATACAGTATCAATCTGGCTGAGCTGGGTGTCATCACAGCATGAGAATAGGTGCTTTTGAGGATACCTGTGAAAGTCAAGCAACTGGAAAACATGGCTATCCTGACATTTCTACAAAATGATATTGCATTGGTTTTTGCACTTTTTGCAGCAAAGTAAAGGGATAGTTCATCCTAAAAATGAAAACTCTGTCAACATACTCACCCTCAGTCTGACAGTAGCTATCGACTTTCGTAGTATTTTCCCATACCATGGAAGTCAATGGCTACCATCAACTGTTTGGCTACCAACGCATACAAGTTCGGAACAAAAAACGCATACAAGTTTGGAACAAGTGGAGGCTGAGTACTTGATGACAGAAATTTAAATTTTACATCCCTTTGAAAATCCAGTGAATGGTGCTAAAATCAAAATTAGATTTAAAATGAAAAGATGAATGTCAATGATTATATTTTAATAAGTTGGAAATTGCAGATTTGGGGGCATATTCGGAGTGAAATGACTAGTGACTGGTGCTTAAAAGCGTTCACATTCATCCAAAAAAAGAACATAAATGGTGACATTTTACCACGTCGATTTTAGCATTGCAGCACCTTCAAAGTTCGAGACTTATTACAAGATGCAAATAAGAAAATGTATTAGTTGCACTATATTAAAAGTGATTTAAGGTCATGTAATAGTATTATGCAAGGATTTGTGTGAAAGGAAATCTTTAGTAATGAATATTAGGGCATTGTAATTATAAGTTGTGCGAAAAGAATTAAGTCTTTCACAGCCTCTGAGGATCATTTCAGCTGTAAACTGAAGTGAATTGTATTTATATACATTTTGTAAAAAAGTTAGAGGCATGTTTTTTTTTTATTGAGCCTGTGGGTATTTATTTTTAAGAAAATGGTTCTGAATGACAAATTAACTGCAATTTAGTAGCACAGGGTTCTTGTGCATAACAATATACCTATGCTATGCACAAGCCCTCTAGTATCTTTTGTTCATTGTAGTGTGCAGCGTAGAATTCAAGTTTCATGCCATTTGGCAGAGGTTCTTTGGGGAAATGAAGGATTTTTTTTTCCAGTGTAATCATGCTAATGGTTTCCAAGTCCACAGCGGAGTCGGTGCGAACTCTGGCATGGCTTCACGCTTTTAGACACGGCAGGCTGACGAGTGCTGCCTAGATTAACATTTCATTTTCACGGTGCCAATCAACTCAGGTAAACAGAGCCACTCGCTGTTCAAACCTCAGGCAGATATATGTGATCCATGGAAAGGATACTAATGCTAGCAAATAGTCAAGATGAAGTCCACCTCTAACGGCCTCCCACTGCAGGATACAGAACCCAATGCATTCTCGACCGCTGAATTGGATGCATTTCTGTAGATGTAATTTAAACATTTCTAGCAGTGTATTCTAATAAAATGCATTTTCCATGTCTAATAATTGACAAAAAATATAGCAAGCTGTTTTTCTACATTTTTGCCATAACAGCACTACCAGCATCAAGGTCATGGGTTCTGTTTCCAGGAAAAGTAAGAACTGTTCAAATGCAAATGTGTATACCTTGAATGCAGTATAAGTTGCTTCGGATATAAAGCGTCCGCCAAATGCAAATGTATAATGTAAATGTAAGTATTAAAAACCTTCTTTAAGCAGAATCTAGCCTGTCTGCAGCAGTACCGTAATTTGCTTCCGCCATCCCGAGCTGACATTTCACTAAATGCATGCATTTTAGACGCTTTTGGCAAAGCTCTGTGTAACCTTCACTCTTGTTGTTCATCCAAACGTAAACCGTATACACCTAAGAACGAGAGCAAACATGAAGGGGCTGCCATTTTCCCTGATGACTCCCAACTGCAAAAAAAGCCGATTGTTTGTTTGATTTCTAGCTTCGCTCCTCAGAGAGATCCAATGATTTAAATCCCCCTTTTTCACTCTCAGGGACATCTATTTGAAATTGAATTGAAGTGTTCGAAGTTGTGATTTGAATGTATATAGAAGGATCAGACGTTGAGCGCACTCTTGTCTATTCGAGTTAGTCGGAAACATTTGATGAAAATCCCATCCTCATCCTGTGGATTGTGCTCAGTAAAGCAGTGGAAAGACAGGATTGTCAGAAACATGACAGTAGCGCGAGTGGATTTGGCAAGCGAAACATTCACAAAGCTCTGTGTGTGTGCTGAAAATTAACTTATAATCGGAAGATTTTGCATAGAGTTATGATACATAAATAAAGCGGCGTCTCCCATTTTTGACTGATATGCATCTGCTCATTCATCTGTAAGCGGTTTTGTGCTGATATTAGCGGGAAAACCAACTTTTAAAATGCAAATGCAATCAACTCGATCTGGTAGTATCTGGAGGGCATCGGCTGTGCTTTTTCATGTGAAACCTCAGGGCAACTGTCCAACCTATGAATAAAATAATTTTCTTATCATAATTGCATGAATGCGTTAATAATAAAGGAAAACAAGCATGGTACAACATTTTTATTTTGCACGCTGCTAAATAAACAATGTAAAAGTTGTTTTGCAACCAAGCTTGAAGTAATTAGCATAAATGAAAATAAAACCCACTGCTCCAAATCAATTCTTAAGGGTGTTTATACCAACTTTCCATTGCCACAGGCAGTCGCTCGTGTTGGTTTATTGCTTTTGTTCTGCTTTCACATTTGCAAACAGTTCTAGACTCAGCATGGAACACATTTGTTTCGATGCGCGCGTGCCTATTATTTGTTTTCCTCAAAATGAAGATTCAGTGGATAGATAGATCAAAGAAAAGAGCAGAGCGAGCATTCTGCAAAGCATCTTCCTTTTCTTTCCACCGGAGTGTTCAGGACGACTTGTGAATTAATAAATAAGAGCATTTCCATTCCGAGTGAACTATCCACTTCATGGTGACATTTGTAAAGGAACCACACACTTACGGTCTATCGGCTCATGCAATTTTGTCTCATTCTCATCAATGAGAGGTTCAACACATCTTCAGTGGAATTACACTGGGATTTGGGAGTCCATAGCGGCATCATCAGGATAAGGCAAGGAATCATTTCTACTACTAAAGAGTCACTTGAAAGTGAACCATCCCAAATGACTTATTAAAGTGCCTGCCTCTCTTCCTTCTCTTGCTTTTTGTCACGCTCTCGCTCTCTCTCTTAAAATTCATGCCTTGTATGCTCAGCTGCACTCAAGACAACAATGCATCAATCACTGGCAGTTGTAATTAAAAACATAATCATAATCTTCTGGATGGGTTCCTGAGTAGCAGTCGCATTTCAATGTTCAAATCAAACCCAAACCTTCCAATATTGCGGGTAATATATATATATATATATATAAATTAGCTATATACATTTCTAAATTAAATGTTTTATTAATAATTGCATTTAATTCTAAATAGCAGATTCTCATGGCAGGTTTGAAATGCATTCGGATATCCACTTACACTCAATAGAAGCACACAAACTGTAGCACAGAAAATCGATTACCGGGAATCTGCAGTGAAAAGGATAGAAGCTCACAGCTGTCTAAAATGCTAAAGAGTGGAGCTGAGAAGTGAATGGCATAGCAGGCCAAAACACTGACAAAAATGGAACTGGAAAAGAAAGGAACAGAGGAAAGAGGAGGAAAGATTTCTGGCGGCTTTCCAGGTCCATCTTCAGAATGTCAGCAAGATCAGACTTTGGAAATATACACAGATGATATCATGGGAAGGGGCAGAAGTGTTATTGATTTTTCTTCTTCATGGACGTTTATGAGATTTGATGTTAGCACCTACACTAAACTACACTAAGGCTGTAATCCCATCTGGCTTTCACAGAAAAGCAACTGACATTTCAGAAAAAGCACGAAATGCCTTGCATGCATAATTTTGGCTTTAATAACTCCCTTGCGCAAGGCAAAAAAGCAATATGTCATTGTTATAATTGAACTTTCAATATATAACTCTACCCTGGTGTTCAATTAGTGAACGGTCATGAGGGACAGTCATGTTGACAAAGAAAATGGAACTGACCACTAATTAGGGTGTCACGAGATTAAAATGCAGGTTATTTCAAACTATTGTACCAAAGGAGTAATTATTATACTACATTCAAGGTGGGGGGGGTTTTCCAGACAGTTTCCACAACAGCTGTACTGATTAAAAGAGCATGCATGATACAGAGAGGACATGATACAGATCTATCTCTCTCTCTCTCTCTCTCTCTCTCTCTCTCTCGCTCTCAATATATGTGTGTGTGTGTGTGTGTATATATATATATATATATATATATATATATATATATATATATATATATATATATATATATATATATATATATATATATATGTGTGTGTGTACCTAGGCTACCAGTGTGACTGATACATAACAAAGATTCCCCAATGCAGTTTTCACTGTGGTTTCAAGTAGATAACTGCTTGGTTTGAAATGAAAGTGACTGAAAGTAAGTGTGCATCATATATTGTACTATGAAAGACTACTGACAATTTTTGGAATAATTAACTGGAATAATTGGTTCCATAAAGAACATTTAGCATCCATGGTACCTTTCCATTCCCCAAAAGGATCTTTATAGTGAAAAGTGAAAAAACAATGCTCATTTAACAATTTTTCTTCAAAACGTTCTATGTTTTCTATGTTCCCTTCTACTTCTAATATGTGACTAGAACTTTAGTACCTGGTTTTTCAGTCTTTTGCTTCAATGATCGCAGCTGTTAAGCTACATGAAATTTGCGTAAAAACTGAATAATAATGTTCTCCACAATGATTTAAGATGATCCAAAGATCATATTTTGCTTAAATGGAACATCTGATTGTATATGTGTGTGATCAGTGTCACAAACGTGTTTCCCTCAAGTTAATTTGATTCTGAAAGCCAGATTTTTTGTGTGTTCTCAGACATGTATTTCCCGCTATATAAGATTTTTTTTTTTTTTTTTTTTTACTTGAAAATGCTTGGCAGCACTCTAATGCATTTCTCTAATAAAGAGTAAAAGCTTTCTGTAGGGTCAGAAACAATCATTCCAGCGTGCATGGAGCCTGGTCATGTGTACTAAATTATTATGTCAGGAATCCATAATTCCATTCAGGAAGACATTTTTTTTATGTCTGCGGTATTGAATGAATTGGAAGTCCTGTGGGCGTTGTTAAGTTTATGGCCGGTGAGAGTACTGGATTATGACCAGAAGGAAGGAAACAAAAAAATGATTTACCGGATATGCACTTACGCACAAACATGAAGAACGAATATAACAATTTTAGGCAGGATGCATTTAAAAATACGCACAGTATTACAATAGTGACAACAGAAGGTCACCTGTATGTAAGCAATGCATTACACCTGCGTTTTATTTCATCGCCTGTTTTGCAGGCTTTGTACTGTATCATTCTCAAAAATAAAAAACGTTCAAACTGAGCAGTGAATGTGACTAACTTGTGAAAAAGATGAACTTACAGACTCCAGCACCATCTCGACGTTATGAAAGCAACAACAACAAAAAAAACGCGCGCGAGTTTTGGTTGAGGAACATCAATACAAGATTGCCATCTAGTGTTCATAGTAGGAAAAAAGACAAGCGTCTAAACCGGACAAGACGTACTTAAGAACAGAGATGCTATTGAAGCTTATCGTTTAAGTCTCATTTGCATTTTGGCGGTTAGTGTTTAACTCCAATAAATACAGAAAAGCAAAGATGTATCATTCATAAGCTATGACTAAGCCACTGCGGATAAAGGTACCTGCTATTCAAACAGGCAATGAAGTGTAAAAACTGCTTTAGATCTGTGGGATTATCCCATCATTTCATTAGGATTACAGACCAGCATGAGAGCAAATTGCTTGCAATTCCAAAGACCGGCTGAGTAAAGAAACGCATATAATGAGATTGAGGTTTCTTGTTCCTCTGAGGCTCAGTTCTGTCTTTTCTATTATCTTCCACTATGTCTGAATCTCTAAAGCGAAACTATCTAATAGGAGCGCTCTTGTAAAATTATGATTTCCTTTATTAATTGACTTCAGAGATTGACTTTTTAATGGGGTCACATAACACTCAGGGCTTGTTTCACTTTGCGGAAACACTCAATTATAGAAGTACAGTGTCTCTTATGTAACAAGATCTAACTCAGTGTACAAAACTCAGACTCATTATAGGCAATAACCTATTCTTTCTTACAATCATTTTACAAATCGCAGTTAGACCGAGTTCACCAGGATAGTAGTTTCTATTAAAAAAAGTTTTTATTTTTATTTTTGATGTTTAAATATAACTGTAAAATTTTAGCACATTTTTTTTATGTGAGTTTTAGTTATTTATTTTTAGTTATGTTGCTTTAACTTTATTTTAGTCAACATCCCTTTATTTCTTTACTTATTATTTATTTTGAGTAATCTAAATGTTTTATAGTTTTAATTTTAGTTTTAATCTGGAAACGTACTTTCAGTTCTTTGCAATATTTTTACCACAAAATCTGATTTTGATTTTGCCGTTCGACTGCACGTGGAAATACTTCAAAGATACTAAGATTAAATATTTAACCTATCAAAAGTACAAACAAGTTTCGGTGAAGCAAAGACAAACTTTGCGAGAATAAAATATTCATCTCCGAAAAAAAGTCTAAAGCAGAGGTTGGGGATCCCTAAACAAGATATCCATTTAAACAAAAAAAAATAAAGTTAGTTAGTTAGTTAATCAGTTTCATGGGTATACATTTATTTTGAGTGAATTATTTATTTAGGTATTGTTGGCAAAAATTGTATTATTAGTTCATCACATGCATAACAAACATTAGTTCAGTCGCGTATTGATTTTTTCCCTTGAAGGACACCAAAGAATTAAACCACTTATAGAGGAGTATTGGAGAAGTAATGTATGATTATTAATGTTCCATGCCAAAGGATAATGTGAAGTTTAATGCAGCATGTTTAATGAAAATATGCGTTTGCATTGATAAAGGGAGTTCTGGCTGTGCCCTGTGCTAATGGTTTAGATCAGCTTCTATCTATCAGGAGCATATTTCAGGTGCATTTAAGTGCTGCGGATGTAAGATTTTAACCACCTTTTTAGGAAATAACACCGCAGGAATGTAGAATGAGCACATTTCTTCTTTCTAATGGAGATGTCACACCTGACTGCCATTTTAAAAGGCCTCTTTTTATGTTTGTTCCCTTTAATCCCAAGCACATTTCCACACAAACTTTTCAATCTGATTACATAATTGCAAATAAATTTAAATAATTTGGCTTTAGGTCACGACTCGTGAATCTCACGCAGGATGTTATTCAGTGAAACCCTGGGATTCATGGCTAATGCTGGTTTAATTGTATAGTAAATATTTTTAGCATGAGCACAAAGTCTTTCTTTCAGCTTTGCGTTTTAGCTCCCAGTAAAATACAGGGGTGAACTCTATATTATGAATTAGAATGTGTAATTTATGTAAGTTATCATGTGTAAATCTAGATTTAATGCATGTGTGCAATTCCAAATAGCTTAACAAAAAACGTTGCGTTAACATTAAATTTGATTAAATCTGAATATCAGAATATTACGATATCAGAATGTTGATCGAAAATAAACTACAATATGTTAAAGATGTGACTATAACAACCAATAGGCAGAAGAAGAAGAAGAAGAAGAAGAAGAAGAAGAAGAAGAAGAAGAAGAAGAAGAAGAAGAAGAAGAAGAAGAAGAAGATTTAAAAACATATGTAAACATAAATAAATAAAGTAGTCCCATTTTAGAAGATTGAACTGAATTAGCCAGTTAAATATTGATGAAAAGGCCATCTTGAGGCTGTTACTGTCAGATTTGAAAAAGTACAGAAAAACGTAGTTTCTTTTATAATTAAAAAAAAAACAACAAAAAACAATTATATACAATTTTCGCATACATTGCAGTTTTACCGGTAAAGCATATGGCAAATACATGATGATACAATGTAAACCGCATATAAAATATACAGCTAATATACCAGCCCATTTAAGCCAATTCTAAGTTATTACAATTGTTTAATTGGATTCACAGCGTTTATTATAATTTGGTTCCCTCCAACGGAAGGCATTGCTGCACGCCTGCAGAGCGGCGCCCCAGAGCGCGAGCGTTTCCCACTTCACGGCTTCCTTTCGTGCGCATGCGCGCTGTCGCTCATTGTGTTCGCAAAGATGGCGTTGAGTAAAACATTTGGACAAAAACCAATAAAATTTCAACTCGAGCAAGATGGGGATTTTTACATGATAGGTTCAGAGGTACGTTTTCTGTCTCGCAGATAATTTCGCGTATGTTTACGTCTGATATGCTTTAATGTAGGCATCATGTTAAGACTAAAACATCATCTTCGACTTCTCTTTGTTGGTTGTTGCCTGTGAAAGATGCTCTTATCGACGTAATAAATCAATGATTAAATGATCGGTGCAGCTTGCAAGTATCACCGCTCTTCTGCAAAGTGAAACACTGGTTTTTAAAACTCAGCGATTTTGTATTCGGGACAATAAGTTGGCAGGTAATGTTATAGTATTGCAGTTTGTCATGTAAATGCTCCATAAACATGTTAAATGGATAGTTCATACAGAAAAGAACATTTCTGTCAGTGTTTAACCATTCTCTGGTTGTTCCAAACCGTTATGATGTTTTTTTTTCATTGTAACACAAAAGGAGATGTCAGACTCAAGTCTCCATCCACTTTCATTGCATCTGTCTTTACAGTGAAAGCTGAGACCATTATACCTAACATCTCCATTTGTGTTCCACAGAAAAAAATATACATATATTAACGTGGAAAAACTCTTTTGACTTAAACATTAGGCATCACAGGTGATCTGTACAAAATAGTAGATATCAGTATGTTAAGGTATTAAACCATTTATTGTTTTATTTTTTAATATGGAAATATCGGATTAAATGTGCATGAAATTACAGGACAGAAATCAGAACTTGGATATAGCCAGGTTCGAAATGTTTGCATTTAGCATTTTTTACAAGATGCTTTTGTTTTCTTTTTTTTCATCCTTCCATAAATCAGAAATGCTGTCAACAGCCAGAACAAAATCCCCATGTTTTTAGGTGTTCGATCTAATATAAACCAGTTAAATATGATATAAACAAACCACTCTGTAAAAACCTTCAGAATATAGACAGGAATAAAATTATAAAGTTTGCTGTATGTAGGTGCCAGTCAGGTAAAGGTTTATAATGCAGGTTTAAAAAAAACAAACAAACAGGAAAATTACCTTTTATAGATATGTGTCGAAATGAATGCAAATACATACATTCAAATATATGACGAGCAATATAACAAACACTTAAATGTTTATATTGAATGTTTTCAGGTTTTTTTTAACTAAACTAAAAAAAATCTCAAAAGGGTCCAGTGCATAGAAAAAAAACGTTTTGCTTAATCCTGCTCTTTAGGTTGGAAATTACCTGCGTATGTTCAGAGGCTCTCTGTATAAGCGGTACCCATCACTATGGAGACGTCTCGCATCTGTGGATGAGAGGAAAAAGATTGTAGCTTCATCACACGGTAAGTGATTACTTTCCTTTTAAATGGTCTTAGGTCCAGAAAGCACCCGTAAGCAGCACCTACCTCATAGTCTCCTAGTCCTGCTTCTGGACAGCGGTTTGTGCAGTGTTCTTTTTGCGTTTGTTCACGCTTACTCAAAATTTAGCCACCAGTGTGACCCTGCTGAAGGCGTCTGAATGTGAGGAGATCTTCGAGGGAAATGATGAGAAGTACAAGGCGGTGTCCATCAGCACAGAGCCTCCAGCATACCTCAGGTAAGGAGGCTAGTGGTTTGCACTGATGTGTAATATAAGTCTAAAAGCAAAGCAAGAAATTAATCAAAATATAATTAATACAGTAATGTTTTTTTTTATTACATATATGGAGACTTCTAGGCAATTTTATGAATCGAAGGTGCCATTTTATGTCAATATTATATATAATATCTTGACCACTGTATTTTCTATCAATTATTTAGATACAGAGCATTTCTTGTTTTTAAGTATTTTTGAGTGCTTTTTTAAAATTTTAATTCAAGGACTTTTTGGAGGGGTTATTTGTATATTATCTAGTCTAAAAGAATACTTTTTTTGGAGTTTACATTGTTGTAACTCTGTATCTGAACATAGGGAGCAGAAGGCGAAGAGGAGCAGTCAATGGGTGCCCACCCTGCCCAACAGCTCCCACCACCTGGACGCAGTGCCTTGTTCCACCACCATCAACAGAAACCGAATGGGACGTGACAAGAAAAGGACTTTTCCTTTATGGTGAGATGCTTTAAAAACATACACTGCCATTTACGAAGTTTGGGGTCCATTGGGATTTTTTTTTTTTTATTATTATTTATTTATTTTTTTAATGAAATTAGTACGTTTATTAAAAAAGGCCACAATAAATTTTCACATTAATGTTTTATGTTAGTATTAAGCATTACAGCTGTTTATTAACATAATAAAAAAGTAAAAATGTTATGTATTTTACTTAACCTCAGTTAGCTCCAAATCTGTATGAATTTCTTTGTTTTCAACAGAACAAAGAAATTCATACAAATTTGGAACTACTTGAGGGTGAGTAAATGATGACAGAATTTTCATTTTTGGGTGAACTATTCCTTTAATACTTTATTCAGCATGACCTTATTCTACATCCCTAATCCCACCCAATACCTAAACCTAACAACTAACTTACTAACTATTAATAATCAGCAAATTATGATTTTTATGACAGTTGTCATCCATTTCAAAGTGTTACCTAAATGTTTCTTGAGCACCAAGTGAGCATATTGAAATGATTTCTGAATGATCATGTGACATTAAAGACTGTGGAAATTAAGGTTAAGGACAAACATTTTAAATTTGATTAAAATATAACACTTATTTTAAATTCTAATCTAATAATATATTATAATCTAATTGCAGTGCTACTGTTGTTACTGTATTTTAGTCAAACAAACACAGCTTTCAGGTATTCATAAAAGACTTCTTTTGCAAAGTCTTTCCCACCAAAGTTTTTTTTAACGCTCTTTTACGATCTTTACGATCTTTCCCTTCAGAGAAAACCGCACAAAACTATTTATGGCATAATTTTGTCTGATATGACGCTGCTAGAAATAAAATGCCCCTTTTCTGCTTCTGCATGAAATCTTTCAGTTGGAACGAAAATGAGCTCATCGAGCTTATTTGATGGGTCTTTAAACAATTCTTAAGTTAGACCTGTCAGCAATCATCAGTGTGTTACTCAGGCTAAATGCAATTAAGACTTGTAAAAACCCTGGGTAAACATTTAGGCCACGGTTGATTACAGTGGTTGATTGTTATCAGGGCAATATCAAACCAGAGGATGTTTATTAAGAAACAAAACCACATTTCCGCTACATACTTCCCATGACTGGGTTGTTTTGGGTCAGAGGATGAAGCAATAGTCCAGAACACTGGCTTGTTTTTGCTAAGAAGTTTCAGATTATGTTGTTTATCGCTGACAGAATCTGTTCTGATTATGTTATGAAATACTCTTGATGGGGCTCACTTTTCGCAGGACATACTGAAGTTCCTTCTTCCTGACCTCCCACACGAGTAGATAACCTGATGCTCAGAAAGTCCCATTTTAAGTCAAACAAAAATTAGCCAGATGCATCTGTGGTTTTAGGTCCTCAATTGACCCAACATCAACTTACGCCAAGTGGACATCCTCCTGGGACGTTTAGCTGAATGTAATGCTCCTTGCAGCATTGTCAACATTTCCATCTGAAGACTTTGGTGAATGTCAGTGATTGGTTTTAATGAGACCGTTCGGACTGGAATGCCGCCAACCAGCTGTTGGTTTCAAGTGTGTTCAAAACAACTCTATTCTGCTGTCATTACTTACAAGACAAGCATTTTAAATCCCTCGCATAATCACATATGCAGGTTGTTAAACATCGGGCATTTGTTGTGTCAGAAAAGGGCAAGAAAAATGTAGGCTGTTGTTCAAAACGTGCAGTTTAACACCACATGTTGCGCACATGGTGCTAATTAACGATGGAGTGTGTTTATGGGTCTCTCTTTTTCTTCAATGCATAGTTTCGATGACCACGACCCTGCAGTGATCCACGAAAATGCTTCCCAGGCAGAGGTCCTGGTGCCTATCCGCCTGGACATGGAAATTGATGGGCAGAAGCTCAGAGATGCCTTCACCTGGAATATGAACGGTAAGGTGGAAAAAAATATAGAGAAATGGTTGTTCGCTTAAGGCATTTCAGAAAACTCCAGACATTGTAAAAAAAAAAAAGAAAAAAAAAAAAAAAAAAAAAAGTAAAAAGTCTCAAATTGCATAAGAACAGCAAAGAAAAACAAGAATCAATTGTCCCCCTGGACCACAAAACTAGTCATAAGGGACAATTTTTTGAAATTAAGATATATACGTCATCTGAAAGCTGAATGTATAAGCTTTCCATTGATATATGGTTTGTTAGGCCAAAACAATATTTAGCTGAGATACTGCTTTTTCAAAATCTGTAATCTGTGGGTGGAAAAATTATAAATATTGAGAAAATCATTGTCCAAATGAAGTTCTTAGCAATGCATATTACTAATCAAAAATATGTTTTGGTATGTTGACAGCAAGAAAAGTATAAAATATGTTCATGGAATGTGATTTTCAATTAAAACTAATGTTAATGTGATTAATGTGATTTTTTTTTGGCATAAAAGTAAAATTTATAATTGTGCCCCATACTTTCTGTTGTTGGCTGCTGCTACATTTTTTTAATTTTTTAAACACACTGGTTTTGTGCTCCAGGGTCACATTTAATCACAGACGTGTTACACTCTCTGCGTTTGCATCTCCAGAGAAACTCATGACTCCAGAGATGTTTGCTGAGATCCTGTGTGATGACCTGGACTTGAATCCTCTTACCTTCGTCCCTGCCATTGCCTCGGCCATTAGACAGCAGATCGAATCCTACCCTACCGACAGCATTCTGGATGAGCAGACGGACCAAAGAGTCATCATTAAGGTCTGTTTAACACTGGTATCCAAACTCAAAAGAAGGGTTCTTTTTGATCATGTTGGATTCGGATCTTTTCAGTTTGATTTTTCCTATCAAGGCCTTATTGAAACTGGTCTTTTTGCCTTGAAAACTGTAGTAATGCTTGTGATCAATTCCGTTGCTGGCCGGCATTGTGCTTTCAGCTAAACATTCACGTGGGGAACATCTCTCTGGTGGACCAGTTCGAATGGGACATGTCAGAGAAAGAGAACTCGCCAGAAACGTTCGCTTTGAAGCTCTGCTCTGAGCTGGGACTCGGAGGAGAGTTTGTCACCACCATCGCCTACAGCATCCGTGGACAGCTCAGCTGGCATCAGAGGACGTACGCCTTCAGGTGGGCAACATGCATGAGCTTCCAGTAATGGCACTTCCAACGGGTTAACGCTTAAACATCAGTTTGAGTCCAAGTTTGAGTCCAAGTTTGAGTAGAAAACCCATGTGCCTTGGGCTTTTAGTTATACGATGCTCCGACAGTACATTTTAATGCAGTAGTCCATAATTGAAGCCAATGAGTGTTTTTGATGTAAAGTCCCTTCCAAAACATTGCATTCCCTGTGGAGTCGTTTTCGAACAGTTTCTTGTTTTCAAACTCCAAATGATTTATACATGCTGACATGATCTCTAAACCCATTTATAAGCCGCACGGTGGGCGTAAAGGACGATCCGCTGTGGTTTTGTCTTTTTGTGGCTTACTGTTGAAACATGATTTATTCTTTAGTATATACACATACCGCCACCTCACTGTCACAAGGCAAGGGATTAATTATTTCCCCTAGCCTGTAATATTGACTTGGAATTTATAATAAGTAGGTATTTTGTAAACAGACTAAAACCTCTTTACACCAAAAATATGAAGCTTTACATAGCTTTACAATGATTCAGCTTCTTTCAGTGCAGGCTGAATTTTTTTTTCCGCTCGCCACAAAAACTGACCAGCGAGAAAGACGCTTGTGGGATTTGTATTCGGGATGGCTTTCCAATCACTGTCAAGCTAGGAAATACTATGATAAAATGTGGATCGAAAAGAATTCAAATGGTGTTTTCAGTCGCTAAAAAATGGTCAAGCAAGGAAATAGAGGTTCAAATTTATTAAAACATTTTTGGAAGTAGTAGGAATAATAATAATAATAATATTTGTCTTGTAAAAATTCAAATCTTTTCAACCTGACCCCATGTTTTTAAACAGTAGTGTATGTCTCGTATGTATATGTGTTGGTGTTCTTGCATGTGATATTTATGTTGATATCTGTGCTTGTTGGTGCTTTGTTTTTTTATTGTTTGTCTTGTATCTGTATCCTGTGTCTGTAGAGATGTCAGCGACCGGATTCCATGATTTACTGTGTCCTAAGGTCATATCGAGTGGAGTTTCCTTTACTGT
Source organism: Puntigrus tetrazona (assembly GCF_018831695.1). NCBI lineage: Eukaryota > Metazoa > Chordata > Actinopteri > Cypriniformes > Cyprinidae > Puntigrus > Puntigrus tetrazona. The sequence continues at coordinate 2,751,159 of NC_056719.1, forward strand.
CTATTATGTGGTCACACATACACTCGCCACGTCTTGTTTACGCCACTAAATTGAGACCATCTTTAATGCGGTCTGGCCCTTACACTGGTTCTTTATAATCACATTTATTTGTCAGAAAGCAAGCAGACAACCGTTAAAGTGGTGCGTCTTCTTTTTATTGTGCCTTGAAGTAGTTTCATGCGTGTCTTTCATCAGTTGGTTGTAAAATAACTCTAACTCTGTACAGTTATTTTTTTCTCCCTGTAGCAGAGCCCACATCGATTTCCTTTACTTCCATAACGTTTCATAATTCAGATGCTTTTTTTTACTTGCATGGCTTGCAACCCGGCTTACCTTTCAAGGGTCGAGATGTGTGGGGCATAACGTATTAGCGCTACATTGTCTGTAAAAATGGTGCATTTAGAACAGTTCAAATGTTTTGCATTGCTGTTTGTTTTTGCTCCGCTGTAACCTTTCTAATGGTTTGCTTCTCCCACTGTCTGTTCCAATAGGTCTGATTTCAGGTCAATATGCTTCAAAATTTCTTGATCTTCTCTCCCTCTTACCCCCCCCACGTTTCATTCCCCGGGAAGCTGAGTACTTTCATCTTTTCTTATTTTTTTTTTATACCTTTGCAGGACTTGTCCCTGTACGTACATGTTTCTAACGTATAATGCAGGGTTTTTTTTCTAGAAATGACAAAAATAGCATAAACCTAGTGATACCAGAACGGACAGTGGTTCGATGACTGTTCTGTTTGACCCCTGCATGTGCTGCCACAGCATGGCTTTTATTGTTTTAAGTAAATTGTATTAATATAGAAATACTTTTTTTTTTTTTTTAACAAAAGATGTATTAGATTTTATTCATCACCTTTGTGCCTCAGTGGTCATCAGTTGAAGCATCATTGGGATTCCATGATGTTTAAGCAATGCTGTCCGCTAACGTCATGTGGCTCGTTTTCTGCAGTGAGAACCCATTACCAACAGTGGAGATTGCCATTCGTAACACAGGGGATGCCGATCAGTGGTGCCCTCTGCTGGAGACCCTCACAGATGCAGAGATGGAGAAGAAAATCAGAGACCAGGACAGAAACACAAGGTGAGAAAGATTAGGCACCATGTTATTTAATTACTAATATTTTATGTATGAAAAAAAAAAAAACATTGGTAGGTGTTTATATTTCATTCCACTTTTCTTTGCGTGAATAAAATGCATAATTGATTTGTATCATTATTAGTATCGCACATGAAAAATGCGTTTCTTTATTTGACAGGCGTATGCGACGACTTGCTAACACGGCCCCTGCCTGGTAAAGATGGGATGTTACCGATGCTGCCACTCAATAAGCTCACAGTCTCTCGAAGGGCCTCAGGGTTGCTGGAGGCCTTTGCACAGATCCACACAGCTCTAGATAACATTCCTCCAGCCTTCTGACCTCCTCAACCCACACAGCATTACACACTTTCTTAATACCAGGCCTTTAAACTCTGATCTGGCATCAGCCAGGCTTTACAGTGCTCTCGAGGGCTGTTCGGATGTCTTATTAGAATGCCTGTCATTGCCGTTTCTCTGGTCTCCGGTCGTGGAGATGTCTGTATAGTCTGGTTGTAAGAACAGGATGATTGAGTATTGTGTTTTTCGTTAAAGGTGCTAATGCGAACTATGAACTTGACTTGCTTTTTTTTTTTTAAATAAAGACAATGGTAAATTGTATGCCCGTGGTTCTCTGTTTTTACGTAACTCTTGATGTCGAGATATTGCACTTTGAGTCACGTCCGTTCCTTGCTTAAAAGCTGTGGGAAGTCGGAACTACAAATTGAAATCGGTTTATACTAGTATGCTCAAAAAATACCAATAATGTTTTAATATCTGTCTCAGAAGTCATAATGTTTGACTGGTCATTTGCGGTCTTGTTCTGTGCATTAGCTGATCAGCTGGGTCTAAAATCTGTTCTCCTAACCACATACGACATGCACAATGAACCGCTCGCTTCAGTTTACAAAGCATTCTTTTGAAATGTGAGATGATGCGTCTTTAATGCACATGGAAACTGGAAGCAGTTCAATCAAAACCCAGAAAGCCCTCATTAGCCGAAGCCTGTGATAGATTATAGATTCCCATAATGCTGTGCCAGTCTATCACAGCACATGCAACTGATGCTTCTATAAAACGTAATGGAAATACAGTAGAGCTCCAATCCTCTTGACATTTGTTGTACTGAAATTCTACCGGTCTCTAAAATGACATCCGGGGACATTGAATAGGATACTTTATTTATTCTTTCTGTTCACAGCATATTTGTTAGTTATAGAATAGAAGTAAATGGATCATACCGGTTTAATGAAATCACATTACCTGATCATCAGTTTTCTTTGCTTTATAATAATGTTTTTTTTTGCTTGTTTTTTTGCGCTTGATCATTAAAACCGAAGTACAAAATTATGTCCTCGTGACAACTGAGTAAAATAAAAAAATGGAAACTAATAGCTTATTATTGTTGCAGGCCACTGAAGAAGCAATACTACTTCGAAGAAAAGGATACACGACGATAAGGACACAGCTTCTCAGTCACACTTAATAACAGTTCGCTGAAAGTTCTGTCTGTAAATAAAGTAATAAAAATGTGCCACGCTATTAAACTTAATTAGCTGACAGAATTGTTATTTTAAAGCCGAGATGACGGAGGGTCAAAACAACTTTTTTTTTTTTTTTAAAGTCCCAAACTTAAGTATGCAAACAAACTCTCTCAGGACAGTGTTGCCATCTTAACGGTTTTGTTGCTAAATTTAGCACATTTTCAGTCTAACCTTGCAACTTTCTCTCCCAAAAGCACCTTGCAACAAATGAAGCTATTGTTTAAACTTATTTAGCAACTTTTGTTGTGACTCGAATGATAAAAAGGCACACATTTTCCATTTAAATATGGCTACAAGAGGAAGTCGCCTGCTGTTTCCAATTGTTCAGTTAAGTTGTTCATTTATGATACACATTGCTAGTAGCTTATACCTGCGAGTGTTGGTCAGTTAAAGTGAGTAATAAAAATATATGGGGGAAAAAAATGGAAAAGCTACTAGTAATTTTCCGGGGACTTTCCATTTTCCGTTGTAACCCCATAAAACACCAAATAAAATATGTAATTTAAAATGCAGGTTGTGAAAAAACAATACGTAAAATGTGTTCGTGTTATATTTTAGATATTGTTTATTTTTACACATTTTTTATAAGTGTGTCATACTAACTACACTGTTTAAAACAATCATGGTTCAGAGTGTGTAGTTTTATAAGTTTAACGTTATTAGTAGCCAATAAAAAAGCTTCAAATGTTAAACAGTGTTCGGTAATTTAATGCATAGTTTATGCATACAGTTGTTTATATTTTAATATCATACTATGTGTTTTTGCACAAACAAATCTAAATTAGCATATGCCCTCTTTTGCTGAGATCTGATGCAGTGACCCAGTTTTTCTCTGTGATTACGTAATTACGTCGTTGCGCGATGACGTCACGTCGCCATTCAGCAACTTTTATCAACAAATCGATTCTACTTTAGCGACTTATCATGAACATTAGCTGAAAACACTGCCTCGGGAACGCCAATTAACTTAACGTGCATAGGTAAAGCGATTAAAATTAGAACGAGAAAAAGGCAGCCTAATTTGCTTATTACATTTCGCTATATGAGACGATTTTAGCTGTTTTTCCATGTCGCTAAGATTCATATTCAACACAGTAGGCTATTTCTTGCGCTCTCTACTTCGAGTGCACTTGGCAGTGAGTAGGGCACAGTGGAGTTAAACGGAATTAGCCTAGAGAGAGTCAGAAATCTAACTTTTGAACACACCTTTGATCTATTATTGAATAATAATACAGCTCTGTGGATGTATATATGGCTCTGTATAAGGGAAAAGCAAACTCTTCCAGCACAAGTTCAAGCAATTCTGTCGGGGCAAATGAAGTTTGACAGATGAATATGAAATCTGATTTACATCTTAATAGTCTTTCAAAGAAACATAAAATTAGTGTCCCATCTTTCATCATCTGTTTGTCATCGCTCGGGCAAACAATTTGAACATTATAGTCTTATGAAGATCAGCTATCTGCCTGAGGGACGTTATAGTCGGCGCTTGAACAACAAACTTGAAATCTGACTCTCCGCTAACTTTTAATCAGATCATGATTTAGGCCCGATCGGGACCAGTCGCGATTTTGAAAAATGAGGTTTTATTCTTCTGCCAAAAGCCACATGTTTTTAGTCGTACTGTTTTCTGCGATTTATGGAAAATATGCCAACAAACAAACAATCCGCTTTTTAATTTAATGAGAGAAATATTGCGGGGGTCAGCTGTGTGCGCATGCTTGTGGTTGAACCAGTGCAGGCTTGCTTTGCCCTGAAGGCAAACGTCCTTCTTCAAGTTTGAAATGTAGACATGTGTTTTACAACGTACTCTTAGAAGTGGTACACGTGTATGCGTAACAACAGCACTTTAAGACGTCTGGCACAGCATCTGCCATCAGCGGCTACCGATCGAGGAAACGGTGACACTTCATTAATCATGCAAAAGCCAGTCATGACTTAAGAACAAAAACACAAAAGCAGCTCTTATGACCCCGGTAAACCCATTCAGCAAGCGTGAATATGAATGAGTGCTGCTTCAGGTTCTCTTGATAACCGAAGATAAGGGCCGCGCTTCACCCATCTGCAGCTGCTAAAGCGAAGCCCTGCGAAATGTGTTAACTTAGCAAAGGATGGCGCCAACAGATGCTTCGCATAAAATGGAACTGAGATGATGATGTCATCGTGTTACGATGTCATTGTGTTACAAATTTGCTCCGTGTGATAGAAGCTGGGAAGCAGAGGGGAATTACAGTCTGTAAACAAGCCAAGACGGCAGGACTCTGGAATTGTCTCGGCAGGAGGGCCTGCAGAACAGCCGTCTTCCATTTCCTCTGTATCAAACCTCCGATAGGGCATATTAGAACCAGACGCGAGAGTCTCTAATATGAGAGCGCTTCTTCAGCCGTCAGCATGTTTGGCCCTTTTCATTTCATCTCCGTCTCGTGTAATCATTATAAATCCAATAATATGAAAAGGACATTCAAATATGTTTAAATACAATTATCAATTCCGTTGTATTTTAAGTCTAATTTACTAGCTTTTTTTGCATTCTGAAGAAACGTAAATAACATTTAGACTTTTTTTTCCACACATAAACAAAATTACAATTTTACTGTCAATTATGCGGAATTGCAGTCATTTTTATTAGTGCTGTTAAACAAGTAATTGTGATTAATCACATACAAATTTTAGTTTTTGCTTGCATAATATATGCATTCTATGAATGTTTATTATGTATATATAGTTATAAATACACACAAAATATATTTGGAAAATATGAATATAATTTTTATTATAAATATAAAAACATTTCTGAAATATATGTTTTTATATATTAAATTTATATATGCAGAATAAATGAACAGCACACACACATATATATATATATATATATATATATATATATATATATATATATATATATTATTATCTATTATTCATATAAACTAAACCTCTTGTCAGCATTTTCTGAATAGACTACAGATAACGCAGAGTACAATAAACAAAGAGAGGTTTTTTATTGGAGCTGAAAATATAATACAATTCTTTTTACAAAATATTTACACAGCAAATAACATAATAACAACAGAACGAATCGATTACATGACAAACATAATAACAGAGAATGAGAAGTGTACAGTTTCCCTCGATCAAAAGCCATCATTATCATGCTATAAGGATTATATTCCTCAGTAGCCACACTATGCAAAACATTTCATTAGATACACGTGAACAGCATCAGTGACCTGCACTGTAAAATATACATTATCACTATTGAAAAACAGGTCTTCATAAGTCTCTGACGGACTTAAGTTAAGCCTAAACGGACGTTCACATTAACAGCTACTCCCAAAGGTCACTTGTGTCACGCCATATTGCCATTTCTCATTTTAAAAAAATGAAAGAAAAGTCCCTAAATGCTGAAAGTACAGCATCATGGTTCTACGCTTTAAAATTCAGACCCTTCAAAGATTCAAACACAGTATAAAATGTTCAGCTATCTCTAAAACGTTCAGTAAAAAATCATTGCTCTGAGAACTAAATTATTGTTTTTTTAGGATGCTTTAATAAATGATGTACATGTTTACCTCAAGTTTTTGTCACCTACATTTGTACTAAAAGTTATTAGTATGCGCTTCAGGTTCTGATTTAAATTACTTGCCTTAGAGATCTCCACTGTAAGTGCATTATGTTTAATGCAATTCTTGCTTGTTTCTAAGGACAAAAAAATGGTAATCAACGGCACATCATTAATTGCACAATATGGTATAAAAAAGGCCATTATGCTTTCCTAACACTATCAATACTGCCAAAAATATACAAACAATAAATAACCAAGTACACAAAATATATACGAAAAATATTTCAAGGCCAGAATATCCTGCTTTTCCTGAGAAATGAGAGTCATTGTTTTGCAGATGAGAAGATCCTGCGATATGGTTAATTGGCGCAGATGTAGCATCTTGAGTAGATAAACAGTGTCTGCTTGAATCCACCAAAAAATTGTTTGATCCAGTGGCGAGATTTAGAAACTGTACATCTGACACTTTGCGTGATATAAATAAAAATACTAGACCTAGATTGGTTCAGATTTAAACATGGTGAAAACTGCCTGTTGCATTAGGTTGCGTGACAAAGATCAGCAATACATTTGGGATAAATTCCGTCTAGTTGTACCCGAGATTCATCGATACATGGCTGCTGAACAATCAAAGAAATCCATGCCAATATATCGTGGGTATCCCTCCAGCACCCTCACTTCTACTGGGTCGAACTTCCAGTACTGCTTCCCTCTCAAGAAGTGGGCGAAGCCTGTGGAGTAATAACGAACAAAGAAACATTCAATGACTTCTTGAATTCCCTCCGTCCTTAGACTCAAAAGCATGCAAGAAACAGTGAGAATGTACCGAATCGGTCCTGGAAAGCAGCGTCGATGTCATCCGGTATGCCCCTCCAGTCTCTCATGCTGCGAGGGTGGACTGAGTCTACGCGGTTTTCCTTCAGGTTGAATCGCCAGTAGCTTCCCTTTTTGAAGAAGTAGATCTTCTGGGCCTTGTCTTCTCCCCACATGAGGGCGGCCTGAATGTCAGTCACTGTTAGACCTAGTCGTCGTACAGAGTCCGGCCCTGTGATCTGCCTCTCTGCATCAAAAACCCAGTAACTCTGGCCTAAAGAGAGATGGGTGAAAGAGGTGCATGAATTTTCGAGTTGAAGGCTGCTCAGGTTACTGGATAATTAGACCACCAAAAGACTCTGGGTGATAAATATATGCCATATATACAGATGTTTTATTAATATATATTTTGTTTTATATACTGTGTGTGTGTGTGTGAGAGAGAGAGACAGTTTACCTTGGAAGAACCAGATATTTCCAGATTTGTCCTCAAAGGCAGCATCAATGTCACCTGGGATTCCTCTCCAGTGCCTGGACGCCAATGCAGGATATCCAGTCTGGAGTTTACCATCACGGATCCGCCAGACATAACCCGACTTAAAGAAAAACAGCTCGCCTCGGATCATAGATACAGCATCGAAATCAGTTTGGCAAGCATCAGGCTGAAACAGCAGGACATAAAGAGAAAAAAGAGAACGAGAAGCATAAAGAAGAATCGCATTCCCAAGATCAGATACGATCAGGCATGTAACTCACCACTGTGCTTTCAATCTCATTAGTTTCTGTGACTTTGCGAGTCCTCTCTTCCGTCTTTACTTTATCATCTGTATTTCTGGATCCATACAAAGACTGTATACCTCGCTTATCATCTTCACTCAGTTTGAGAGGGTAGGAGAAAGTGTAGAAAGGTGACATCACTGCGCCTGGTGCCATGGAGTGCTGCAATCCTAAAACATGACCGATCTCATGAGCAGCCACCTGGAGGAGGTCAGTACCTAGCAGGATTAAAAAAGGGTAAAAAGTTCAAATTACTTAGAAAACCTAATAGTATGGTATGCAATCCATGCATCATATATTCATGAGGAAATCTATTTGTACGTAATAAAACTTTTTGAATATTTTTTTTTTTTCTGCAGGTTGCAAAGTTGCAACAGTAGCAAAAGACAAGCATTTTATGAGTGAATCGTTGAGTGATGCAACCGACAGGTGTCTGGCTTTATCCTTGAACAATTCTCTCAAATGATTTATTAAATACACTGATTTATTCAAATATAAAACAAGTGACTGACTTTATGAGTTTTGAATCATTTAAACAAATTATATATATATATATATATAAAAAAACTGATTCACTCAGGGACAATACATCACATGTTGCTTGGAGATAGTCAGCACAACAAAACGGACAAAATAACATGCAATATTTAAAATGCTAAATAATATTATATTAAAATAAAGTTCAGACATTTGATGAACACTCATACAAAGCAATATTATGTATTCATTGCAGTTGTGTGTGAATTTAAGCATATTTGGAACAATAGTGCTCTTGTTGTGTGATATGGCTTATTTATAAGAACTAGATTAACTAAATTTGATTCAAACTGAAAGCAAATTACACCGTTATACCGTTATAGCAATTTTTGAGATAAAAATCAGAACTGTGTGATACAATGTTTTTATTTTTGTATTCTGTGTCGAAATTGTGTAATGTAAAAAAAAGCTGAATTTTGAGTTGCAAACTCTCAATTACTTGCAAGATATAAACTGGCAATTCTGAAAAAAACTGAGATGTAAACTTAAAATTCAGTTCAAAAAAACTAATTGTAGCTATTGTAGCTAAGTCCAGAACCCCACTCACTCACCCATACTGTTCCCCACTGTCCAAGTCTCATCGTAGTCAAAGTGAATGTCTCCCTCTCTGTAAGTTCGGGGAAAGAAGGCATGAGCCAGAATTCCTCCTGGGCCGTCAAAAGGAAGATTGTCTCCATGCCAGTACCTGAATGTGAAACACAGTCTCTCAGATGACAACACAAAACCAATGATTCCCGTTCTCTCGTTTCATCAACATGCCTGATAAACTGATCGCTGAAAGAATTTTATAAGCACTCTTCATTACAAAGTATGATTAAACGAGGGTGAGAATAAGGACCTGAACAGACACATTGCTGCACCGCATTCTAGTCTACTGTAACTGTCACACCTCAGTAACGTTCCTGATTCCCTTGTCTTTAATGGAATGCCAAATACCACCCTGGCTGAATGGCACTGAATAAACCAAATCCTACATTTTTCCATCGTGAAATGCTGAGAGGTTGAATTACGCCCTGCAGGATAGTATATCTTTAAACCTGGCAGACCTGAAAGGTCAACGAAGACCACTGTTCTGGTTAAATCGAACCCAGAAATGTCCGGTCCGCTGCTATCCCATTGATGAAATCTTGGATTGAGTCAGAACAAATGAAACTGGCATGCATAGAGTCCCAAACTTCACTGAACAGACCTCCAGATGTTTCGCTTTATGCCAGATGGATCTAGATATTTCCCTCTGCTTTGAAGAAAAGTGGTATCCCTCATTAGAGCTTCATACGTGCGTATCTCAGAAGCATAAAAACTGTACATTAAGCGCTTTAACAGGAAGCCAAGTTTTTAGAGGGACTTTAATTTTTTTAAACAGAAAAAAGGTCACTGGTTTGAGTAAGATTTCCTGTTGAAAGAGACATGACATTAATATGGGTCTGGTGTTATACTGTAAATCAAGCACTTTTCTCCGATTATGTTTTTTAGAAAATGGTCTCTAAACATTTGAACCAATTTTCCGACATTTGTTGTACTGTATCTTTCAACATACGGTACCTTCTGATTTCCATTCATGTCTTATTCCACTTTATAACTAGTAGTAAAACGGAAAATACAATGATGGGAACGCCACAATAAAATTACATTTATCCCTTAAAGTTAGAAATTACAAATAAAAACTGTCTTATTAGAAAAATACACAAAACATACACTAAAGTTTTCGCCACATACAATGTGCAAAATGATAGCATGTGTCACATGTTCAACAGTGTTATGGTTATTTTTACAAAAAGAAAGGGATTTTGTGCCACAGTGTTGCATGTCTATATGTGGAACTAAACCATGCAGGTGTGACTTTTCTTACTATGGGAATTTCAGACGTAACACGTGCATGAATGGACGTGCAGTGTAAATTTTCGACCTATAATCCTAAAGCGACACCCTCTCTAATCTCCAGCTTCTAGAGGAGATGAAAAGCGTCTGTGTTTGACTAGTCAAGTGGAAACTTTTCCTCTTTGTGTCAATGAACACACATCTCTGAACTGACAATATGGTGTTACAAGCTCTGTCAAATAAGACGCCAGAGAAACAGTATTCATAGATGATATGCACAATATAAAAGACCAGTCAAAGTGTACTAAATATAATACAAAAATGATTACGAACAGAGGACAAAGCTTTCATTTACTATAAAACATAACACTGTAATCAGTCTTTTTCCTCCTAATCCAAAAAGGATCCCTATTATTAAAATTACTGTACTTATTATTTAAATTATTCTCATACGCAACATACGCAACATTATAAGCCAAATCACAAACAAAACGCATTTATATATTCCTTAAACAAAAAAAAGCGTGGATGAAACAGGGTGAAAAATGGTCATATATGACCTCTTGCTCAAAGAAACCCCTTTAAAAAAATATCAGACACACCAAACAGTTTTGTTTGTATTTTACCTGTTAAAGTCAATCATGATATCCGCCCGGCCATTGGTGACCTCAGTAAAGGTGAGAGGGGTGACATCACTCCAGACCCGCAGTGCCTCTCTCAGCACTTGTCTGACTTTCTCTAAACTCATCTGCCAAGGCGTCCGCATGATCCTGTAACACGAGCGCAAACACTCATAAACGCTCATTACAGACCACCCGTGTGATTTTTATTTGGTCTCCGGTGCATTACCCTAATAAGTCCCTTTATTTGAACATGTTTGCTACCCTTCTTGGTAGTGAAGAGAATGGATTAGAATCTGGCTGTTGTGAAAGGCAAGCTCAGTCTGAATGGATTAGACACGGTGCCTAATATTACTACGCTCTCTGACCATAATAACAGAACACATGTGATACTTGATATTGTGAAAGTGATGGTACCCCTATCCGGGTTCCTTTAATGCATATAAGCCTTACATTCACAACATACTGCATTACTGACAATTTTAGAGGCTTTAAAGAGATAGTCTAACCAAAAATAAACGTTCATTTCCTCGCCCTCGTGTTGTTCCAAACCTGTATGACTTCTATTCCTGCGTGAAACCCAACAAAATAGTTTCAGAGATTTCGTTAAATGAACAGTTTACGCTATCATTGACTTCCAAAAACACGATGCAAGTCAATAGTTATTCAAAATATCTGGTTTTGTGTGAATTATAGCTGAACTGAAAAAGATTTTGTACGCGCTACTGCTTACATAGCATTCTTTTTTAGGCTGCATTTATCTTGAACTTTTTTGGTCCAGAGTTTACTATCACACCACCGCTGCTTCCTCCCAAAAAACTGCTTTTTTCTATTCTAAACCAGCAGTTTACCCATTTTGAATGCTGTTTATAAATTAAAATGCTACTTTCATCTCTCATAGAATGAGCCCGCAGGTTTTAACTTCTCTCAGATCAAAGACGAGCTACGTTATAAAGCTTGCTGAGTGATGAAGGCATGCATGCTTATTTTCACGAGCAGAATCCCCACTGAGCACATTTAAGCCGGTGGACCACAAATCTGTATCATGTTCCACAAAGCTTCCTTTTAGAGCATTTCATAAAAAGGAATAATAAAATGTCTTCAAGCACCACATCTGAAGTATTGTTTAGCTCTTGACCTGCAGCTATAGTGACTGGCACCTCTGCTCTGTGTTGTTTTCATGCTTGGACACCTTCATGCTTTGGTCATTATTAGCTCTGTGGGACAGGGATCGCTCTGGGGCTCCGTGTTGGAGCCACAGACTGTCTCAGACTGTGAGGCCTCTGCAGTCTGCAAGCCCAGACAGGAGCTGTGACAGCAGGAGAGAGCCCAGTGTGGTTGTCTGTGGCTTATTCGCTGACACAATCAGAGAATTCCTCCCTGTTTGCTGATCTAGGACTATTGCTGCTACCACAAAAGAATAGATAAAACGTTAATTAGGTTTAGATTAGTCACTTTAAAGTGCCAATACAGCGACCCCAAAGAGGTTTTAGTTACTTTTTATCTTCAAACTGGGGCCTGGGGACTCTCAGGGAACAAGAAAAGGCATCTTTGGGTTTGTAGCAACTTTTCAGCTGTAAGTGAAAACCAATAGTCCTATAGTGACTTTAATGGCCAAAAATAGTGCACAGGTGTCATTCATTATACTGAATGACTTTAAACATGCAATATTACCTTAATCCTTGATCATATTTCTAATTTGAGGCTGTATCACATCGATTCTGGCATCCAACATCACAAGAAGATGATATTTTAAGCTCCTTATGTTGCCGAATCTGCTTTGTTTTGAAAGGACCGCCTAAGTCTTCCCTTTGTTTGCATCCAGCTACCGCTGTGACATAATTACTTTTGATTGGCCTGGTCGTGCATCACTCAGAAAAACAGTCCAATCAGAGGAGAGGCTCATGAAAAGTATTTTGGCAGAGCTTCTGTGAAAGGAGCTGTAAAAACATATTGAGATGGTTTTCGTTACTTATACCACAAATATACATTCTTAAGGATATCAATACTTAAAATAAAAGGTGTATGACATGGGACCTTAAAAGTAACTGAATTGACAGCATGGTGGGGGTAGGAATTGGGGGGGGTTGAGCTCAGTTTGCACGTGTACAGTCCATCATTAAGTGAGGGGACAAATTACAGAGGACAGCGAGGTGCTATAGCCCATAAACAACCTTCGGAGACGTGAGTCACGACAGCTCATAGTGGCACGGCATTAGAATGCTGCTGACTGGGTTTTGCTTGGGATAAAATATCTGCAAGCGTTGCTGTCTTAACATCAGATTCTGATGAGGCAGCACTTAGTATACAAATTGTACAACAAATTCAGTTTTGTTTAGTTTTTTAAAGGAATCATTAATGGTGAATAAAGAGCCCTGCCGATAATATGCTAGTCAGAAAAGGAAAAGCAGGCTACATTTGGCTTACATCAAAATTTTATGACATTTTTCATTACAAATTTATAGGGATATGAAGAGTTTGGATCCATGATTTTGTAAAGAAAATTTTTTTTCCGTTTCGATTTCTAGTCTGCATGCCCAACAGTGTGACTTGATTCAGATGGAGAGCCATGGGAGATTTATAGGCTGTGATGTTTTATGGGAAGGGCCATAAATCAAGGGACAGTTTTAATCAGTGGTTGTACCACAGGTTTTCTTTGTCTGGATCCTCATCTCACCCCCCACTGAGCACCGAAGAGAAAACTAGAACCATTTGGGCCCCGATCCTATAATGCACATGAATGCTCTGAAATGTAACATCTTCTCCTGGTCGGGTCATGACCCCACTGACTTTAGATTACAGAGAGATGTCCGGTGGAAACCATTTTTGACAAAGATATATGAGGCAAATAAGTCAAAACATGAAGTGGTGACCAGACAAATACATTTTAAAGGCTTCTTAAAGTGATATTTCACTCAAAATGAAAATTCTCTCATCATGTATTCACCTTCATGTCTTTCCAAACTGTGTAACAAAAAAGAGGATATTTTGAGTCAATGAGTCTAAGTAGAAACAGTTTTGGGAGTGCTATTTTCTGTAGAGGAAGGACAGTTGTACAGGTTTGGAGTGATAAGGGTAGGTATATGGTGGAATAATATTCCTATTGAATGAGCTATCCCTTTAAACTATCCCTATCCCATTAAATTCAAGTAACAACTGTGTGTGTGTTTAAGAAAATGATTTACTGTTTTAAATCAAAGGGGGCTTGATACATATTTCTTGCTGTGTTCTGGAGCCATGCAGTCCCGGGTCTGAGACAGTTTATTGCTTCTAATTAAGTGGGTGTAATGGTGGAAAGAGTGTGTGGTCTTTTTTTAGAACCGATAACAGAAATGTGAGATGATAAAGAGAGAAACATTAGAAATGAGTATTTCCTTTGTGGGCTTGGGTTTATGTCTGTAGTAAAAGGAGGAAGAAGAACTCCAAATGTTTAATTTAAACACACTCTGTAATAAGAAAAAAACGTTAATGTATAGATTCAGTCAAATGTGTGTTGACTGGCAGCTAGGATACCAAAAATAAGCTGTATTATTTGTCACAGTGTGGTCTTTGTTGTGTAAGGCTCAAAATAGTACTTTGGCAATGCATCAAAGTTATTTTCTCACATTTACGCTTTAATGTTTAATTCATTTTATGTCTATCATATCATTAAGTGTAGACACAGCAACCAGATACAACCGCAACCGCCATCCGCGCAAGTCTTACTTGTATGTGAGGTCTGGTTTGTCCCAGCGTCCTCCGAACAAATCAAAGCGTTTTCGGCGATGACGGCCCCCAAGCAAACTTCCTTTGAGGGTTGAGTAATTAAGGACGCTCCCTTCCTTCTGTGAGGGGTAGTCTGGGACTCCACAGCGAGGTCTGTTCCAGAACTCAGTGTCATTATTGGGAAGAGTCGAGTGTGGATGTACTCTTTTATTGCCAGAGTCTTCACTCAGGGTGTCCTGAATGTGATGAAGTCGGCCCCTCTTCTTCAGGCCATGGTGATGTGTCTTTTGAGTCCAGTCCTGCCAACACACCAAAAAACTGCCAATCAAATGTAAAAGTAAAAGCTTGAATATTAATAAACAGTATGAATGGTACTAATATAACACTGGATTCGATGTAATTTCTAGGGCATTGGTAAATGGCTGCTGTTCTGGATAAACTGTAAAGTGATGGTGCAAATAAAGCCTTGCTGTCTAAATTGGGAGCAAAATTAGAGTTGTGCAACAGTTGGTCTTACGTCACTGATAATTTGCAAGAAGCATTATCACAGTCAATTTCCTCACCCAAATTTCAAGGAAATGGTTCTATTAATGGGCTGGAAGGTTAGCTGCCTGGAGGGGAAAGTTAGATTGCCCCCAATTTCTCCTTCCTCGTCGCAGTTCTTTACTCCAGCTGTGCGGGTGCAGAAGCCTCCTTCTCACTCTTTTTCCTTCTCTACACCTCCTTCTTTCTCTCTAATTTGTGCTTGGTTAAGAGGCCAGGGGTGGTATAGGGTGAACTATTTCTTTTAAATGCTTTTAAAAATCCTGCCTCCTCTCGTAGCCATAGGGAGTCTTTTAAAAGCTGTAATTTAAGTACAAACTATATTTAGGCAAACCATAAAACATTTATAAATATAAAGCAGGAAGTCTGAAAAAAAGTCTCTTGTTTAAACGTTAATGTTACTTTATCATTGAAAGCAGGCCCGAAATATAATATATCTTGTGTAAATAAAGCGAGTGGCTTAAAAACCCTGGTTCAAAGAACAATAACTATAAATATAACGATATTAGTATCCACACCAGTGAACAATATAGTCCGTTTAAGAGCGTGTGCGTATGCCACTTAAAATTATCCAGCTAGTGATAGCCGGATGGATTCTGATTGGCTGTCAATGTTTTTAGCGTTCATCAGCTAGATAAAAAAAATAATTCTGAAAATGATTAGAACAATTTTAGAACTAAATCTCTATAGATATCATGCTTAGTGTTCGGTGCTCAAAAATGAGTAGCAAAACAGCGAGGCATGACAGGAAATTTTGTCGATCTCATTGGTTTAAAACACCAAGCGTGATAACTATATAGATAACAAAAAACATAGTTTTGATAAAGAAATCGTTCTCTGTATTAAAGAATAGCCAATCGATATTGTTGGAATCATTTTCCAGCTGATGGACGATATAAACACTGACAGCCAATCAGAATCCATCCTGCTATAATGAGCTTTTAAGCTTTTAGCTATTAAGAGATAACAATATTAACGTTCACACCGGCAAACAATATCGCCTGTTTATCTACCACTTTAAATTCTCATGCTCATAATTGGGGATTAGGATTGATTCTGGTTGGTTGTCAATGTTTCTGTCGTTCATCGGCTGGAAAATAAATATTTTTATTGGTTTTGTGCTTGGTGTGAAGGGGGCTTTAAACAGACTATTGTTTGCTGGTGTGGATGCTAATATTGTTATCTTTATAATTATCTTAATAGCTCTCGTTCTTGGTTTGAACAGGGCTTAACACAAATTAACTAGATGCTTATTAGCATGCCTGCATATAACATGCATAAATATATTGGCTGTTTATTAGTACTTAAAAAACATACATTCATGACCGTATTCCACCTGCCTAATCCTATCCAATACCTAGTCAAAAGAAAGAGTTACTCATTTGTTAATAGCAAGAATTGGACCTTAAAACAAAGTGGGACCAATAACAGTTTCATATTCGATGTGAACATGCAAAGTGCTCATTGCTGGAAACTTGTTGCGTAGCATCTGGTTAGAAGACAGTGTAACTTAAGACAAATTTTAACAAATAAAAGGAAAAACAACCAAATTTTTGTGGGCAAGTCGAGACGTAGTACCTTAGTAAAAATCCACATGTGAACTTGATAGCGTTGCTAAAACATGACCCCACACCCCCGGCAATGAGGAACCGAACAAATTCCACAGATAGAAGTGAAGAATTCACTGCTCTTTATCTACTCTCAGTTTGTTTCTCTCAAATCTGCTGAGTGCGCATGGACTTTCCATGGGCTGAACCACCATTAAATGGTCATACATGTTGAAAGCGTGTAATTTAAGCAGTCTCTAAACAACCTGGAGACAGGCAAGTTTTTTGTGCAACAGTCAAGATCGTCAAGATTGTTTATTGTAGAGCGGTGGAACCTCTCAGCGATGACAAACTGGCCTCGAGTCTACTTAGAGCGACGGAGGTGGAAGAAAAACACCCGGGTGTCTCAGGTTCAGCGGGAGTCAAGGGTTAAAGGTTAAAGCCTAAATCAACAAAACAGACCCCTTGGGCCAAAGTAAACACATATATTCACATTTCATACTCAGTAGACAGCCATCGTTTTTGCCCCCTTTTAATAGATCAATTCTGTATAACGCACACATAATTTAAAAATATTTTTTCTAAATTAATATGCAATGGAAAAGCTGAATTTACTCCAGTCCTTCAGAAACCAAGCTAATTTGACACTTAAGGAATAATTCTATCTTATTAAAACAGTTGTACTACTTAATATTTTAATAGAAAATGTGACCTTTTTCTCATAATTCTTTGATGAATTGAAAGTTGAACGAGTTCATTAGCATTATAAGCTAACACTTTTAATAAATTTAATGTCTTAAAAAAAAGAACTTACTGACCCCGAATCTTGGCACCAAAAAATGTGTACATAAAAAATTTACTTAAAAAGTCTACATTAGAAATCATAGAAATAATATGAACTCATATGACCCACTTTTGTAACCACTTTTCATAATATTGCTGTCAGTATTTTATAAGAGATGGAGGTGCTAACCGCAAACAAGACGGCTCAGGTTGCTGTACATATTAGCAGATGAAACTGCTATAAGCATGCAGAGTCAAAGCCAAGTCTCAAAAGAAAGCCAAAACATCATTAATTTCTCCACAAGCAACCCAACTATTATTCTACAATTAGACGTGGCTCCATAATTATGGCAGCTCTAAAAGCTGAAACCTGCCCGAAAAGAAATCTATTATTCAGATCAATTAGTCAGGTATTTTCATAGGACACTAAAGGAGAGTTTTAATTGGCGAATTAATATTGGGTGAACTGTTCCTTCAAGACTAATTAAAAATGATCAGTGTGACTGCACTATTGAGGGACTACGCTGAGTAGTCTTTGCTTGTAGTATTATTATCACAACATTCAGGCACACATCTCACTTTAACAAAAACCCAAATCAAAGAACTTTTTCTTAACCAGACATTCCTGAAGCCTGGGCGTATTTTACAGCATCCACCTGCATGTAGTGAAACATGTGAAAATGGGAGTCCGTTCAGAAACCCACTGAAACGTCTTCGAAATTACCACTGTAGTCACACATGTTCCATATAAAACTAAGGTCTCTCTTCCCAAGCCTCATCATGTTGTGCAAATGTCTGACGTTTTTATGATACCTTCCTGACAGATATATGCCTCTCATCAGCTGACAATCAAAAACAACTGAGAATTATTTTACCTTTAAACAGCAGTCACACCTTTACACATTCAAACATCAGGCATTTGCGCCTACGGGAAGATAAGCTATGTTCTAAACAATACAGAAGAACTATTATTATGAACATTATTAATTAATAATGAGTAATATCAAATAGCCAACAATTGGACATAGAATAGGAACAAACTGAAATGGAAGAAACACCATAAACAAACTTCTATTTTCACAGCATGTGCATCTTCAGGTCAATAGGTCAGTGGGTAAAAACTCTAACGTGATGCGGTATGTTATGCTGAAATAAAACAAAGAGACCCAGAGCCAGCGAGAAGCCTTTGGGGGAAATCCAGAAGAAAAGAACTGACAAGTCAGTGCAAGAAGGAAGTTTGGAGAGAATTGGAGTGCCTGGCATCAGGCCATCTCTATAGGGTTTCTGAGGATAACCTCTTTGTTGGCAGCCAAATCTTTCTCTTTTGGGCATCCGGATGATGTCAGCAACTCCTGACAGATCCCTTACACTCATCAGCCCAGCCGGCATCAAGAGCAGAGCATCACGCATTTCCAAAATACGCCCCAAAATGACTTTCTACATTTGGATGACTGTTTACTACTGACTCAGCAATCCATAGAAATAATACAGCCAAGAGCACTTCCTACCATCCTGCTTTTTTGGCTTGCCGTTTTATTTTCAGAGCAGCCCTGATCCTAACATCCTGGCTGCATTGGTCTTATTGTCTGTCTGAGGCATGCCTTTGTCAAGAGAAAAATGACAAACAAGAAATTCCAGTCTGTTACATAGACATTTTCTGGCACATTAAAGTAGGCCACAACTAGAGATAATGAATGAGCATGCCAGAGGAAATCGGACTAGGGTAAATATTTACCCGCAAAACCCTCCAGAGGTCTGCATGCTATGGGGTTGTATACACAAGTGATTACGCTGAAAAGGAAGACTGTTTAGTGGAAAAATGATGTTGATTGAAGATGTTCATGCAGAAAGAGAGTAGTGCATCTAAGGTAGAGCATTAGTGTCTCTAAGCCTAGGGAGGCGAAATACCACTCTTCAAATAGTTTCCACTTGTTCCACCTGAAGCGAAAGAGGTGACATCTAGGCAATATTACTATGGAAGACAACTGCACTGAAATGTCTGATGCATTGCCAGGAACAACAATGAAACTTGAAATAAAGGTACAAGAGCAAGTTCTTTTGCCTCCTAATTTACTTAGAGATAGGAAACAGCTGTCGAGAGGTTCTAGATCTAAAGGTCAGGTGACAGGAAAAACGATGGTTTGAATCAGAACCAGGTACGTCAGGGTTTCTGGTGTCAGTCATTTCTCCTTTGTGCCTAAAGGCAAGAAATCTAAACCAAAGGCTCCACAGGTGGTGCGTTGCAACTGACCCTGACCTTATATGCTCTATCCTCTCTAAGCTTTTGTGTCCTTTTTTTTTTTTATATGTTTAGACTGGGTCATAAGGATAACCCAAACTGAATAATTGGTGCTGATTAACAAGGGTGCCTAGAATGGGTAAGAAAATCCGTTCCTTTCCTCCTCCTTAAATTTATGCTGCATGGTGGCTTAGATTTGTGCATGATTCAGAAATGAACTGAAAGAAAAACTTTTACATTGCAATTGTTTTTCTGAATATGAACAAACTAGGTGCAATTAAAAACCTACCGAAATTCAAAGACAGGCGGATGGACAGATGAATGCATAGAACTGTACTAGACAGATGGATAGATACACACATAGAAGGGTAAATAAATAGACAGTTAAACACAGTCTCATGACCAATTCATAGGTATTTATGAGGTGGCTAATTCATATGAATTCGTATAACCTCACTCGTACGATTTTGTACAATTTGTCTGAAACCCAGGGACCCAGGGTAGGTTTAGGGGTGGGGTTAAGTGTAGGTCTTTTGTACAAAACTATAGGTAAGTAGATCTACAGTAGATGCATATGAGGATGGATAAATAGACAAATGGGTAATTGATGGATGGTTGGATAGAACAGTAGATGGATGGATGGATGGATGGATGGATGGATGGATGGATGGAAGGAAGGAAGGAAAGATTCATAAAATGGAAAATAGATGGATACACAGATGCATAGGTAGATGCATAAAACAATAGATGGATAGATAGATGATGGCTAGATGCATAGAACAGTTGTTAAATAGAAAGACAGACATAGATAGATAGATAGATAGATAGATAGATAGATAGATAGATAGATAGATAGATAGATAGATAGATAGATAGATAGATAGATAGATAGATAGATAGATAGAGCTGGATCATAATTTGAACATTTCGACCAACCCTGTGGACTACATTAGTCATGTTATTATGTTGAGTTGTTTTGGCAAGTCTTCATGGATCTTGTGATGCCCGAACAATGCCTTAAAGAAGGACATCAGCATTTCGTTTCTCAGGGGGGTCAACAAATGCAGTGGTAGCTATCTGGATCCTTCCATTTTCCCCTCTGTCAGCAAACAGAGGGTTTGTTATCCTGCTCAGCGTGCCAGATGACTTGCCCCTGCCTGCATAATCTCCTGCTTCGGCTTTGTCAACATTCAAGAACAAATTGACAGCACATGCTCCGCATCAGCGCTGCCTCTCTACATTCAAGCATGTACACAGTTTGTCTTTAAACACGTCTGGAGCTGGTTTGATTGCAGGTGCCATTCCTGTTTGATTGGCAAATTGGGTCAAGGCACACATACAATAAAATTAAGCTGCTCTTTATAGCCAGATGCTTTGATAGCATGCAATGTTTCATTGTCATTTTGTGGTAATGCTTTGCGTGTCTGTTCAGCATTCTAAGAAAGACAAAGACAGCGTTCAGTTGTCCTCAACTCTGTTACAACTACTCATTGCAGCTCTTTTATTCACAGATACGTGTTTTTAGCCTGATATTTTCCCTGGCAAAATCTCTGCATGGATCTTTGCCAACTGGGTTACAACAGCCATCTGTATAGTTCTTCTTTGTCCACTTCCTCTAAGCCTTACAAGCCTTCTCTTTCTTTGTTCAGAACAAAGTTCTTACAGCCAGATTTCAGTTCTTCGAACATCAGCAAGAAGTTTAAACCATAAAGTCTATATCACAATTTTTTGCTTTTTCTAAAACCAACTCAATATAAAGAGCCGAGTGGATTCAACAGAATGACATTGAGCTATATGGATTATATGACATGGCAATAATTCATTCAAAAAGGGTCTGCTTTTGAATGCAGTGTTTGAGTGCAATGTGCAGATGCCTTCATTTGGTTGCTTCCGAATACAACAATAACGTATGCTTAATAATCCAGTAAAAACTTGTGTGGCAGGTTAAATTATGAGAAAATGAATTTATACATGTCAGTTTTAATGTTCTATATTTATCCTCGTTCTGTTATTCCACTTAAATTGCATTAAATATTTACTTGGCCATTGTTAAAGTTGACTAGGATTTATTTTAGACCATTAGATGGTATGTCACTGTGTTTTCGGAAGCCTGTTGGAAACAGTTTCGGCACCATCATACATAAAACGCAGCCATGCACTTACTAGGCAGCAATGCAGTTACCTTTTTACACACCTTAAATGACTCACTGACCCAAACACATACCTGGAAAAATCCAACCTTAGGTACCACCCCTTAAAATGCAAACATACTGAACACCAGCTACACTAATCAGTTTTGCTCTTTCAAAAAAGATGTATAGCAATGTGACAAGATGCCACATCTTATCATATTTCACGTATGTAAATATAAATGAGCTATCTACTGGTGTCTTCCTACACAGGTTTTGTTTATTTCTAGTAGCACATCTTGTGTAGATACCTGTGTAACAGGTGAACGTATTGGTTGCATGCAAATTTGAAATCATTACCTGTTAATGTTTTTATATTTTATAGTCATATCTAACAAAGTAATAGAGATGCTTATTTGTTACTGTTTGCATAGAGCAAAATTACTTTCAATTAAAATTAATTTGCATTATTTGCGTATGCATTTGCTTAGCAAAGCAAATCTAAAACAGGCTACTTTAGTGGATCTGAAGCCATTTCGTGTTATTCTTAGACTACTTTTCTTGTTATTTCCTAGTTGCTTGCAATATTTTTAAACGCACTTACCGCTGCAGGTTTGTACCTGTGGCCGTTTCCGTCCGGTACCGGCAGAGAATGAATGCACACTAAGCAGCATAAGACTGCAGCGAGAAACTGTGCAGATCGCATCATCCCGATCGGATTCAGAGCCGCACGCACCACCTGCGCGCGGGGCACTTCACGAGCGCGAGGGAAGGCGGGGAGAGAGCGCGCGCCTGTCTGTCGAGCTTTAACTCTGACCGAGTGCAGACTAGCCGAGGGATTTTATACTCTCTGATTTCTTTGTTCTCTTTTCTTCAAATTACACTTTTCTTTTAGGGGCTGGAGTGGCAAGTTCACCGGCAATCACGTGATCCAGCCCACCATTCCTCTGTCGCGTTCCGTCGCGAGAGGGGAGACGGTGGGTAGAGAGTAGGATTGGTTTTCAGTGATGTGAGTTAGTAGGAGAGGTTTAGGTAGTCAATGTCCTGTTTAACAGTTGGATACGGCAACGATACATTTCGCCAGTCGCTGTATTGACGACGTGTCTGCCTGCAAGTGTTTATAATTTGTGATTTTGTGCCAGTTTTTGAAGCGCACCTGTTTCATTTATCCCTCCTGTTCATTTGCATATATTACTAACTAAGCGTTTGACTATTCAAAATATGAATTTTACTTCGTGAGTTTATTTCTTCTTCAAAACAGATTTAGAGAAATTAAGCCTCACTTGATCGCCAACGGATCTGCTGCAGTGAATGGGTGCCGCCAGAATGAGAGTCCAAACAGCAGATTAAAACATCACAATAATCCACAACATGATTTACTGTATGTATGTTCTGTATGTTCATCCATCATTAAAGTGTTTTAAATGATAAATGGACAGTTCTGACCAAAATACGTAATAACATGACCTCCAGTGAAAAAAGTGAATCCCCTCTCATATCGAATTCTTCAAAGATATCTGTTTAAAACTGTTTTGGAATATTTTCACGTGTAAGCAGTGCTCATTCTGTGCTTATTTCTCTCCTGATTCAACTTTTTCACCGGAGTAAACAATACTATGGGTACAGAGCTTGTATATCCACAAACAGCATTATTAATGACGTCTTAATGATGAATTAGTTTATTACAAATACACAGATTGATGGGCTGAAGTGTGAATTATTAGTGTATTATTGTCATGTTTTTGTCAGCTGTTTGAAATCTCATTCTGATGGCACCCATTCACTAGAGCAGGGATCCTCAAATCTGGCCCACAAGATCCATTTTCCTGTACAGTTTAGCCCTAGCCCTAATCAACCACACCTGAGCAGGTTTATTTTTAACACATAAAGCAATAAAGTCTATTTTATCTCTTAAATTCATCAAATGATAAACACTACTTGATATGCACAATGCTAAATTTACATCATAGTGAAAATACAGACTGACTTTTTCATTGAAACAAAGGCTGTGTTCTGGATTTGGCACCGGTCAAAAACAGCCATGCTTGATTTATCCACCTGACCTAAAAGCACCTGACAATGAGAAGACACATTTCTCAGATGCCTCTGGTTAAAGCGCATGAACAGTATCATTAGTGTTGAGTCCATTGTTGAGGAAATTGCTCGGGAAGGATCTGTAAATTAAAGGGCCTTTGCTGAACTCTTTTGAATCTCTATGTCAGCTAAGGAAGTTGTAATTTTGAGGAGTGGTCTTAAAGTACATCCACACTCTGAAAACATCAGTAAAAGTTGGAACAATATACTGCATTAATATGAAGGAATATTCCATATAGATTTTTTGTAATGGTTTTACTGGTATTTAGAATTTTGCACTGCATTTCTTCAAGAAATGTCAATAAAATTCATGGATAATAACAAGTTTTTTTTTATGTGAAGTAAAGTTGCTCATTTCCACATAGAACCAGATATAAGAGATTTTGATTTGTTTAACATTTCAATCACTTTGTAACTCACACTGTCATGTGTTTTTTCATAGTTTTATCATGTTAAATAAAATAACAATAAAAGGAGTTTGTGTGTGCATACACCTACAGTAACGTAGTTCTGATTTATTGCATCTTTAAAGTCTACACTCGACTGACTCATTATGACTGATCTGAGCTCCATGCTTCATCTTTCCTTTTTGCTGTGTACCAACAATGGACTACTGAAAACTGTTGAGCTTTTTTTTTTTTCATTTTGCTTTGATATAATCACCATATCACAGATGAGTAGGATGGGGAAAATGCAGAAACTGTATCTATTTCTCGTTTTAGACCTCCTGCCAAATGAGTCAGACGCTTCTTTGTCTCTGTCACTGCAACAAAGAGCCTTGTTTAATTTTGCTCCACGCATTTGGATGGAAACCAAGTGAAAATTTGCTATACTCAGCAGTTTTCCTAATCGTAGGCTGATGATGGCTTTCAAAGGGATATGCATGCTACTTTGATTAAAAAAAACATTTTCAATTCTAAACATCAATGGAAATAATCACAAATGGTTTTGTTTACGTTTCAATTGCCCATTGAGTATTTTAAGCAATTTCAGAGAGCTTGAATCTTAGATGTTACTTTATTCTCAAAATATTTTTACCCTAAGATCTCCTCCTGCAGCTGCATTTTCCCTTCACCTCCAAATCGATCAGAGCCATTCATCTATTTTTTAAGATGTATCTTCTGCGCTGTCAAATAAAATCTTACTTAAGATGTGAACCGTCCAATCCTTCTAAAACATTTTAGCACCATCCCGTGGATAAACATCCAAACATCCATCCCTTCATCGAGAACTCAGTCTCCTGAACCCACTGACCCTATACTCTCAAACATAAAAGTTATTTATTGGCATCCGTGGTTCCGTTCCAGTTCCTTTAGCATCCATGGAACCTTAAAATGCTCTTAAAAGTGGACAAAGTTATGTTCTCCATATTAAGAAAGAAATGTTTTTGCACTGAAATGAGATCCCAAGTGATTCTTCAATGGCATCACTGCCCTCTTGGGATATTTATTCATCTGTAGCCATTTTTCTCAAACTAAACGATAGAGTTTGTTAAACCTTTGACACCAACAGAGGGACCGACTGCAACAAAGCCAATGAGACACATGTATAATCCATTATGTCATGAGATAGCTGTTAGAAAACAAAAGAACACTGTCCAGACTTCCTTTTAAAACCATCAATCCTCCTCACTTTAGTGGAGAGAACCACAATGAGGCAGACTCATCTCAAATAACAGCGTTACTTGTAAACCCACAGTAGATGGGGCAGGGGGTAAAAACACTGTTTATTTATCTTGTTTTTAAGCAAGAATTGCTTGCTGTTTTGAAGAAGAATTTGTACGAATATCCTCTACTTAACCTAAAAACGCCCGGAGTCTAGACAAATGATACAAATGAGATGGTAAGGATCTATAGATGTTAAAGGTTCTATAAGGAACCCAAAGATGCCAGTGAAAGCATATATATTTCACATAGTGAACTCGCTTCTGTTTGCACTCTCGGCTCAGTGTGAACGCAGTATAACATGTCAATAGACGCTACCGCATCTACTAAAGGTACGTCCGTCTTAACAGCACCTAATATTTACCTCAGCCTTACTCACACTTTGCTGCGACGGCCGTTTTGTGAGCTTAACTGTAATACAGAGAACCGTAAAGTTAAGGGCCTCCTTGCTGTAAAGTCTTCGCTACTAAACATTCAAAGCGCATTTACGGCGGGGGCGCATCAAAGTAAGCAAACAGGAAAATCTCCAGAGATGCTTTCAGATTTGTCTTTTTCCGTTTTGCGCCACGGCTTGATGTATTAGCCGTAAACATAGGCATGCGTACTCTCTCTCTTTCTCACTCTTTGTCATCTGCACACCTGCAAAAATCAAAGTCAGCATCTGCGAGGAGTCATTAGGAAGGAGATCTTCAGGCTTCCCATCACTGCAATAATCTGTGGCTGAATCACATAATCACTGACACCCAGCCACATTGATCCATTTAAGAGAGCGACTCTCTAATGATACAAATCGTGCTATTGTACACGCTCCCACAGCTTTTCCAAAGTCATAAACATTTAACGTATCAAAGGACATTTCCAGCATCAACCACTAGCTCATAATGTAACCCTAGCCTGTAATGTTTAGAAGTAAATGGAATACAAATGTGCCTTTTGACATACAACACTTGAACTCCATTTTACAAGGTGTCTGGTAACACTTATTGTTTCGCCCTTCCATGAATTATAGTGCTTTTTTTATTCCTCCAAAAATCAGTCAGGTTGAGTCCAACTAAATGCATTGAGAGAGACAGCTTTGGGTTATTTTGGTAAAAGACAGATTTGAAGGGGTCTGACGGGAGACCTTGGTGTCCTGCGAATGATTTGTGTATCATAAAACACACGATCTGAATTCGTACCTTTTCCAGCTGGTTCTCTTCCACAAGGGATATGGTGTGTGTCGGTGCAAGACCTGAAATGACACTAAAGCACATATTAAACATATGGAAAAATAATATATGCAGTTACACTACTGCTCAAATGTTTAGGGTCAGTATAAGCAACTTTTTAAAATTACTTTTATACTTTTATTCAGCAAGAATGCATTAAACTTTTAATGCATTAAAAGTAAGAATGTTTACTTTTCTACTTTCTATTTATTCTATAATTTTTTCATATATATTAATACTGAATTTATGACTTGCTGACCACAAACATATTTACACATTAATGTATGGTTCGCATTTGCTTTAAATTTTAAATCTGGGTGAAAAAATCTCTTTTAATAGCATTTGCCAGGATCTGCTGTGACAATTATAATATAATATACCAACAAGTCCCACTGTTAGGGCATGCTGCCATGCCTTTTTAATTAACGGTATCTTTAATTACGGAAACGGTAATAATTATAGAAATGGTTAAAAAATCAAATTTTAAAAAAGCTAGTAATAATAAGAGTTTAAAAAGTGTGACAAGTAGCCCTGTTTTTTTCAATACGGCACATCTGAGATAAAGTTCATAAATCCTCTGCTTATATGCATTAAATTTAGATTTCCTCGGGGTGAAATTCCTCCCTAGAGAGTTTGAGCTTATTTAAGTAATTATCCCTTAGACAGGGTTCAAAGCAGAAAGATAGTCTGGCTCAGTTACTCGTTGTAGTTTTCCTACCAAATTAGTATTTTATCAGCAAAAAAACACCCACAGCATTGTGAAATTTGATTACAGAGTAGAATGAACTTGTGTCTGCGGTTATAGGTGGGTTAAACGAGTGTTACTGATGGAGACAGGTTCTTTGTTTAGGTGCCAAATGTTTAAAGCCTTTATATTTTGGGAGCGCAACTGTTTAAGATTCAGTGGTTTGTAACAGGTGGGTATCGCTAATGACGCTTACGGAGAGAAAGTTAACAGTGGAAAAATATCATACAGCCACAACTACCCGAAGCCTCCATTTTCTTCCTCTGTGCCCCATGGGACTTTTCAATAATAAGGAATCCTGTGAAGAAATTACAATGCTGGAACCCTCACATCCCACCAGGATCACGAACCTTTGGGGTAAGAACGGCATTCGGAAACCTCTAACAAACAACAAAAGGTTAGTGAATGCACAAGTGTGTGCATAGTTCGTATTTGCCGCCTGTCATGCCGCAAATAATAACCTAGCGCTCTTTATGCTTTTGCATTTATGCATTCGATCGTATATTTGATTAACGCCATTTTTTGCCAGTCAAACAGCAGGGGTCCATACAGGTTTCCGTACCGGCGCGCGGCTGTTAATGACGTGTTTATTTGCGAAAACTACGTTGATTGAGAACAATAAAGCTAAGATTTCAATCACGAGGACGAGGAGGTTCAAAACAAGTTCTTTTGTGCTGCTGTCAGCCTCTTTCTCGGGTGCGGGGCCCCCTCAGTCTGATAAAATGCAAGCCAGACTCCTCAAACACTCCACCATGCAAGCAGCTTCAACCAGACCCCCGAGGCTCTATTAAACGTCACTCAGTGGCAACATGAAAGAAAGCCCCGTGGAAATGAATCATAGCCTCTACCCCTCCTCACCCTGATCCCTCCATCCCATGTGCCGGTGACCACAAGAAAGAGGATGATGGAGAAGCAGTGGAGGTTATAAAACACACGCTGGCTTTGTGCAGTTTGTCGTTTAGGAGTGATGCAACACGCAAATGTTGGCATGCGCAGCGGTATTTCTGTGTGGTAATACATCCGTCTTTGTGTTTGAATCATCTATAAAGACATATCGCAAATATAACCTGACTGTTGACGGTATTAACTATCATTTAAAAAAAAAACTACCATTTGACAGAAAAATGAAATCCACTACACTATACTAAAAAGCATTAGTTATATTAGTGCTGTACTCATATAAGGTGATTGTAATGGATGACATTCACGCAATATGCACCAGATGTGTTTGTATGAAATGAAAGAGCTGTGTAATATGAGAGATTTTAAAGTACTGATTCGGATAAGCATTGCTGGATCAGAATCATTTACAGAGCTCGTGTATCAAACAGATCTGACGTCGCAATGCACTACATGACTTATGACAGATTTTACATATAAAAATATATGGATGTAAGGCTATTCATTTGTACAGCAAGAGTTTTGGGGGCCTGAAAATGCAAACTTTTGAAAATGTGTTTTAAAGTGTAAACTTTTGATAAATAATACAATGATGTCATGCATGCATATACACATGCATATATTACATGTTTTTAATGAATACCTAAGCATGGGTCATTTTGATGATGTTGATGTCTGAAATAATAATAATAGTAATAATAATAATACATGTTATTTTTCATATAACATACATCTCTATAAGGAATGTGTTTGTTGTTTCCTGAACAACGTAAAAAGCTTGGTAGTGTGTGATCCTCAGTGGTTTAGCATTTGACTTCCTCTGTAACCTTCTAAAATTTGGCATAATCAATCGTACGGTGTATTTAAAACTTATTTAAGTATTTAAAACTTCTGTGCACTTACAAACATTAAAAGTCACTGTGGCCAGGTAATTCCCAGTTCCCCTTGGTTTTTGGGGTCTGGGATCTTTTATTTTTAACTGCTTTTAGACCTTGTGAATCATTCCGGAATTGACCAGGGACGCCTGTGGAGATCAGATGCACGGACCATATGGACACAGTATTTCTATTGAGCCCTAATGGTTCTTTAAGTTCAATCTCATATAAAGTCACTAATACAGAGGTGCAACAGACCGCCTATCATGGTGAAATAAGGCAGAACCTGCAAAGCCTAATGCGCTGTGAATCACTGCCTGCCGTCTGAGATCGGGATGTGAATCATGCCGATTTAAGTAAATTTGAGCTCCCCCGCACCACACACTAAGCAGAAATTATCAGGCCAGCTGTAACCACAGCACAGTTTTGGGCATTATTTGTGCTGTTTTTATCAACATGTTTACGTCCCTGCAAAGCATTTTAGTCAAATTGCACTTTTGCATTTCAGATCACAATTTCTTCTCGGACAAAAATAGGACTAAGATGCCATGTGTGATTTAGGAATTTAAAGTGATAGCTCAGCTAAAATTGATCATTTCTCGCCCTTAAATTATTCCAAAACCTGTATGACTTTCTTGTCTAGAATATAAAAAGGTTATATATATATATATATACCTTCAGAGCTTTTTCAGGCTTTTGCTGCAAAGAATGAATGTCTCAAAACATGTATGAAATGTTAACAGAATAATTGTACATGGCATTCTGGGAAAAGGGTAAATAGTTAGTATTTCTCCAGTTATTTATAGCTAAAAAATAAAACAATAAAGGAATCTCATATAAAATATCTTTAAAAGCAGATGTTGATGTTGAACAGATTTAAAACAGACGCATTTTCTCCTCTAAATAATGTCTGCTAATCTTGCCCCATTTCGACAGTTCAAAAGGCGATGCTTCCGATAATACCGATATTGTAGTGCCATCTAGTGGGATGCTTGTGACATAAGATGATTTAGCGCCTTGAAGCTGCACGCTCAGACCTGCACGCTCAGACCTGCACGCTCAGACCTGCACCCTCAGACCAGCGCTTCCAGACCTATCGTTTTTCCGGACAGTGCCGCCTGCTGTTTGGATAAACGTTTGTTTTGTAGCGTGTGTACCGCAATAATTTCCAACATTATTAAACTTCTAGCAAGTAGCAACATCGGACACGTAAGTAAAGTTATTAATTTTTTTAAAGCGATTACTGAAAATGACCAGGTTTTATAGCATAAATGAAAGTTTATCAACTTATTCCCCCTACAAACTTATATACTATTTTAGTATTTAATTGTAGTTTAGACAGATAGTTTGCCAAAGTAAGGCGTGAATTTTGTTCTCCCCAGTTATTTTTAAACATAATTATTATGTATTATCCTATTATATATTGTCCTATTATAGTAACCTATTATCGCTAACTTAGTGATTGATTTGATCAAAATTACTGTCTAAAGATGGCATTATTCTATAATATTTACAGCTTGTTCTTATTTTCTGCGTTATTGCATCACTCTGGGATACTTAATATGTTTTCTAACAAAATTAAAAACGCTAAAGTAATAATGTTAAAATGTTAAAATAAAATACACATTATATATATATATATATATAATTATTGTTTATAATATATTTTAGTACTATGTAGGTCTACTGTACGTATTACTGTATTACCTACTATTATTTTATACTAATATTGCTAAAAACGTTTCTTTATTAAACAATAAGGAATGCTTTCGGATTTGCAAACCGATGAGTTTAGAAAAAGAAACGGAAAAAAAAGACATGAAATCTGGCTTAACGTCACAAGAGAGAATATTCTACCATGGTAGCTTTGAACATTTTAGAAATCTCATATGGTTACTTATAATACTTTTATATGAAAAAAAAAAACAGTAGCATATGTAAAAAATACAAATAAATAAATAGCATAAAATGAAATTCGCTGCTCTTTTCTAGAACACTGACGCGCGCATGCGCCCCGAGTGTATTACCACACAAGGTCAAACGCACGTGCGTCTGCCGGCTGTCATTCAGCAGTCTCTGCGTGGATAGAGTGGATTTAACTACCTTCGCGCTTGCTTGCGGCTTCATAATAATAACTGGGGATTGATTGCAGTTACGATAAACTTTTGGAATGGCAAGAGGAAGTCGCAGTCGTCCTTCATCGGCACCAGCGAGGTATCTGACGCTTCGCCTGATAGTTTTGTAACGCACTGTAAACCTGCGTTAGCGAGATACAAGCTAACTTTTTAATTAAATGTATGGGTAACGTTAGATATGCCAGCAGTAATCAAGAAAAACACTAGACCGCTCATAAAAAAAAATATTAGGCTGGTTTGCTTATTCCTTTTGCGTATGCCAAATACTTCCAGAGCAGTAGGTGAAAGGTCAAAACAAAAACATGATATTCTGAGTGGAAAACCTTTAATAGCTGCTTAGTATTTATTTATTTAAACGCATTTGTTTATACCTAATGTCCATCATTTGATAGCCTATGACGCAAACCAGGTTTAAGGCTTTATCTTCTTTCCGTCTGAAGTTGCCAAAAGCAGCTCAAAGACATGTCTGCATCACATGGTACTGACTCAGGTTAATGTAACATGCATTCTTCATATCCTGTTTTCTGTGTACATCCTTTACAAGCAAAGCAAGATGAGTCGTTCTACTTTTGTGATATTTTATAGTGGTTTTATACTTAAAGTTGTAAGTATTTCACTTTGTTTTGTTCTCAGTGCTCCTGCCCCATCCTACGCTCCAGCCCCAGCATCACCTCCACCGGTGGCAATGGCCCCTGCCACGGCCCAGCCCAAGCAGCCAGGTCTCATGGCCCAGATGGCCACCACGGCTGCTGGAGTGGCAGTCGGCTCAGCCGTAGGGCACGTGGTGGGCGGTGCCATCACAGGTGCTTTCAGCGGAGGCAGCAGCAGCTCAGAGGCACCCAAACCAGCACCCACATATCAGGTGATGCCTCAAAAATCATCATCATCATCACACTTTTGGCACCGAAAGATGATTATAGCATGAGAGTGGCAACATCCCCTCATCTTTTAATTACGCTTGCAGGAGCCCTCGCGACTTCCACCCTCTCAGTCTGGCCCGTGTCTCTTCGAGGTGAGGCAGTTTCTGGACTGTGCCACGAATCAGGCTGATCTGAGCTTGTGTGAAGGCTTCAATGAAGCTCTTAAGCAGTGCAAACTCTCACATGGTAAGCTTCTCGTCAACGCAGGCATTAGACACGATCCTCATCTATGACTGTACTTACATGCGACTTGTTGCTTGAATCTCTCAGAAAACACCAAAAAAAAATCCAATTTGTATATTTGATTTTAAGTAGACGAAATTACCACAAAAATATTTAGTTGGGAATACTGAAGAACGAGAGCCATGCATGCACTGATGTACTATTACTAACAAAAACCTGTTGCACTTGGAATGACCTTTTGATGACCTTTTGTCCCTTTAGGTGTATCGTCTCTCGTGTGATGGAGAACATGGAAGATATAAACACTAAATGTAGTCAAATATTGGTCCTGAATATCAATATTTCCAGTAGTCAATGTGAATTATGTATGTTTATAGTTTTGAAATACACATTCGTACTTCTGAATGTCTGATCATGTTAATGAGATTGTACAATTAAATACTATTACAATACTATATCTCTTTGACTGTTATTTAAGCATGCATGTCTTTTATAAATCATCACACTGCTCGGTTGCGCATCTTTTAGTCACATTACAGTTTTTTGTCCATTTTGTTAGTCATGGTAATGATTAACAAGCATCTGATAGTTCCAAAACAAAAGCCTGATAACTAGTTATCACTCTTTTCCAAACTAAGTTAAACAGCAGATCTCGATTACGCAACCTAACTCCCTTTGTCACAAATATTGATAGCATTTTTTACTTCACACAAACAAGAAAGAGCAGATTATTTTAATATGCAGCACAAACAACACCGTTTTCTCAAGTTTAATTTACAGTAACATTCATTTTGATAATCCTTAGATCGACCTATTTACATTTCATTCATGCTATTGTCAAAACCTCAAGAGGCGTGAAAGGAATTCGGCACGTTGACCAATCACAGAGCTCGGTGAACAGGCGTCTCTGTCCTTCAACCAATCAGAGGAAGCGGTGTATCACAAGGAAGCAGAGCCACAACGGGTCATTCTCACGCTAGTCACCAGCAGCAACTACTATAATGCCGTTCATAAACGTAGAAACCAATTTACCTGCAAGCAAGTTTCCAGAAGACTTGTTGAAAAGACTGTGCACTACATTGGCTGCAGCTTTGGGGAAACCGGAAGACGTGAGTATTGTAGCATAGGTTATGCAATTGTTCTCTCCACGTTAAATGTCTTGACCTTGATCACAGATGTGTAACGCAGTGGTTAATGTCTTCAGAGGATGAATCTGGTGGTGAAGGCTGACCTGCCGATGATGATCGCGGGGTCCAGCTCCCCGTGTTTGTTGATGTCCTTGTCTGCCATAGGAGTGACTGATACCGCGGAGAAAAATAAGGAACATAGCGCCAAAATCTTCCAGTTTCTAACAGGAGAGCTTGGTCTTAGCGATGATCGGTAAATTAAATCAAATAACGGGTTGAACACATTTTGAATGTACTTGTTACTTACCTACCTCATCATTTGGAAACCTGTTTGAAACTTACAGCGTAGTGCGTAAAATCTAGTACACAGAAAGTAAACGTAAACATTTGAAAGTTACATTTTCTACCAAAATATTGTTGATTGACGTCGCGTTAATGGGCGTGTCTGCTTTCATCCAATAAACTGCTTCCTGAAATGATAATGTCCCACCCCCTTGAAACTTACAATATAGTGCGTAAAATCCAGTACAAAAAGTAAACTTAAACATTTGAAAGTTAGTCTCTACCAACATATTGTTGATTGACGTCGCGTTAATGGGCGTGTCTGCTTTCATCCAATAAATGCTTCCTGAAATTATAATGTCCCACCCCCTTAATTATAAATCCCACCTGGCAGCTTTCATTTTGCATAGAAGCATTGCTACAAAACGGTCTAATTTGGTTTAAATGGGACCTTTGATCAAGCCATTATTTGTGCATATAGCATCTCAATGTTCTGATGTTCTTTTGTTTTATCTTTTGCAGTATTTTGATATTGTTCTACCCTCTGGAACCATGGCAGATTGGAAAGAAAGGAACAGTGATGAGCTTCTTATAAGGCTTCTTTTTTTGTGTGTGATTCCTGTTTGGGATTCAACTAGCTGGACATGCGTTGCTCCTGGGCGATAGGACCGGTTGTTCTTAAGAATACGAATATTTCCTGATCTTCTTGAACAGTAGACTGTGATTTAAAAAATAATCACTTTACTAAGATAAATATAAAATGCATTCAGCGTTTTGATGGGAAATCAATATATCGAATGTCTATTTTTAGACAATAAGGAAAATTAAAGTTATATTGTATAACTAATTGTATGAACTGCTCGTTGTTAGTCAACTTTCCTGAGAAGGTGCCATATTCAACACATCTACGGGTCAAATCAGACCATAGTATCCAGCTTACAAAAACCATAGAAATATCCATAATCGTGTAGTCGGCTCAAAGAGTGAGTTTTGATTTGTCGCATTACTATTTTGATTTGCATAGCACAGAGTAAAAGTGCACACAAAATGTCTTTTTCTCACCGAATTTATCATCAGCTGTGTTTGTCTAGTACGTGGATTTAGAAATTTGATAAAAAATTAAACCGAAAATAAACAAACATTCTTGAATAAAGCAGTTGTGTAATTCATTCGGGTGTATTGGGACAATATGGGTAGCATTTGCTTCCAGGGGCTCTCTTTTCTTGAACACAGATAAACATGAAATGCATTGTAGCTGTGAAATCACATTTACTAGTGACACTGTAGGAACAAATTCTTTAAAGAATACAGGATTATGATTTAGAAGAACCATTAAAAGACTGTGTTTAATTCAGTGTCTTCCTAATATATATATTTTTTACCACCAGCTAAGAGTGCTGAAAACAAATAGCTTATTAGTCTAATATTTCTGCATGGAGGCAATATCTAATTAAAATATGATATTTGAAGAGATTAACCTTTTATATGAACTATCACGATTAAAATACCCTCGAGTTCCGACAGATGGCGCTAATTCCAAGAGAGAAGAATAAAGAAAATAAATTGGTTCGAAGTGTATTACTAAACAAAGTTTTTACATTTTACAGTCAAATTACAGTGCTTGATTTTATGTGTTAGCAATATTAAGGCATTCTGTGTCCTTCGTGATAAGATTTCCAGCATTCAAGATTAGATCGAGCAGTTTCTCAGTTCCCTCAGTTGGCAGAGGGTTTTAGGAACAGAGTTCAGCGGGGTGTGGTGAAGCAGTAACTTATTTGTGCAACGAGGCTCTGTCGTTTCGTTGCAGTTTTCACTGTGCCTTGCTTTAATAAAGAAGACAAAATGTCTTTGGAAATTTACTTGGATCTGTTTTCGCAGCCGTGCCGCTCTGTCTACATCTTTGCCAAGAAAAACAACATCCAGTTCGACTACAAGAAGATCTCGCTTTTTGAAGGTAGCCTGCGAAACCGTGTGTTTTACACTGATTTAGCAGCATTCACAAAACTTCTTCGTAGGAAGGAAAGCTTACAGACGGTATATTGGAAGTTGTTCGCTTTATAATGAAATGCAACAGACATTTCCCTTTTGTTAGATTCCTGTTAGATGTGAGGAAGTCGTGGTTGGACTACAGAATGTAATATTGATACATGCAGATGCGGCTAAAACGAGATTTAAAGCCGTGCACTAATCTGGCAGACAGTCATGCGTTTCCTCCTCGGCTTTTACTTTGTGTCAGTTATGAACAGTGTTCATATCTTTTCCAAAACGTAAATCTGAGATCTGTTCCTCAGGTTATCAGTATAGTGAAGAGTATGGGAAAATCAACCTGCTAAGAAAAGCACCAGCAATCAAAGATGGAGACTTTTGCTTGGCTGAAAGGTATGTGGTCCATGTTTGTTGTTATATATATATATATATATATATATATATATATATATATATATATATATATATATATATATATATATATATATATATATATATATATATGTATATGTATATGTATATATATATATATGTGTGTGTGTGTGTGTGTGTTAGTTTAATATTTAATATTTCAAATTAAAATAATTATGCTTTTATTGTTTTATACAAATTTAATTAAAAATTGCCTTACCGGCATCATTAAACCATTTTAAGTCATTTTGAGGCCCTTTGGAAATTTGTTCTCTGGTTGGAAACCACCATTTCACAATGTAAAAATCAGAGACCTCTGTTTGTTTAGTGCTTCTTGTGAAACTGCTCATTGAATAAATAAGCTGTTACCTCCTGTAGCATTGCGATTATGCTGTACCTGGCTGAGAAGTTCCACACTCCAGACTACTGGTACCCCGCTGACCTGCAGAAGCGTGCTAGAGTGAACGAGTATCTGTCATGGCAACACTCTGCCATACGGATACACGGATCCAAGATTCTCTGGTTCAAGGTGAGTGAAGGATATTTATTCTGTACTGTGGCAAAAAGTTTTAATTTCAGCAGCTCCCAAGCTTATGGTTCACTCCTGTTGTTCTGTGGCCTCGGGATTGAATTTCTACACACTTAACTCCTAGCTTTTTAGTGTAATTGTTTAAAATGGAATTAAGTAGATATCCTGTTTTGCTGCAGCTCTTGATTCCGAAAGCTTTAGGAGTTGAGATCCCTAAGGAAAAGATGGACAACGCAGAAGAGGATCTTAAAACATCGCTGAACCTTTTTGAGGAAAAGTTTCTGCGAGACAAACCGTTCATTGTTGGCGATCAGATCTCATTGGCTGACTTGGTTGCTATTGTGGAAATCATGCAGGTAGGTTATGTATGCAAATTAATATGTTTCGGATGAAGCAATATTATGATCTGAGAACTGAAGGCAGACGATGCCTGACAATCGGTTTATAACCGATAATGCTTTTTGTTTTAGCCTGTAGGTGCCGGTATGGATGTGTTTGAGAACAGACCCAAACTCAAGGCGTGGAAAGATAGAGTCAGAGCCGAAATTGGGGCCGAGCTGTTTGATGAAGCCCACCAGGGAATTCTTTATGCCCAGGAAGCGGTGAAAACCATGGACCCCAAAAAGATGGAGCACTTCAAACCCAAAATTCTGAGATATTTCCTCTCATAAACAAACTGGTTATAGTGTCTGGTTAAAACAAGTCGGTTATTCAGGAAAAAAGTACTTTTATAAGTTTCTAACTACACATTCCATTTTGTAATCAGTAAGAATGAAACCAATTAGCTTAAATTACATATAACATATAGTTTCTAGAGTCTTGCAATCATCAATTTTTCTGTGTGACCTCAAAGAAAAGCAAACTGTGAAATAGCACATTTCCAGCTGTGTTCTCTAAAATTTTGAATTAGCGCTCACACTGTGACCTTATCTTTTGAAAAACTGAGCAATAACACGCAGACACTCAATACAGCATTGTTTCAGAAAATCACTTAACACCCATGGGAAGGAGCTGGGAGGAATGTTTCCTACCTCTGTTTATGAAATGCTATCAGATATTATAACGTTTCCTGCAGAATACTCTGCGCGATAAGGAATAACACGTTTTGCTAATTTCTTGTAGAGAAACAGAGTACATTCAGCATTTCCATCTCTCCGGTATTGTCAATAAATGTATGGTCTGTGATCAGTCTCTGCGGTGTATTTACTTCACCCTCTTCACTATAAGAGTTACTAGATTTAATTCTCTAATTTCTTTCCTACTACATTCAAATGAACTTGTTGGGGTTTGCGGTTTTCTGTTAAGACGAACAGATGCGTAAAACTGGAAAAATAACACGTTTTAGCTCATTTTTCATACAAAGCTGTAAAGCTGCAACATCGGGGAGGAGTTGTAATAGTTTGATTTTATTTTTGTTATTTAGTTTTGAGAGGATCATGACAAACCTTCACTTTATACCTTTAGGTAAGGAATAAAATGCCATACAAAACGGACCTAATTAATTCGTGGGCAGCTATTTTGCTGTAAAATAATAATGAAGAGAGGGGCTCAGTGATAGGTTACTTAACTAGATAAATCAAAACGTGTTTCCTCTGGACACCGTTTTTTTTTATTGTGCGGAAAACAGCAGCGTCGCCATTCCACTAAAAGCGGTTCTTGGCCAGAAGGGAAAAAAAGGGAACCACCTTCTTTGCAAATCGTGAAAAAACTATTAACTATCCCTTTAAAACGTCTTAAGAGGTGCGTGATCTTCAACCTCAGAAAGCGAAACGACATTTCAGCGGGAAGCGTGTAAAGTTTGGGTCGCGTTGAGGCGTCTTAGAAAGTCATTAACTCGCCGAACGTGTGCCTGCAAGTGAACGGGAAGAAAAATAAAAGCGTACTTTTTAATTCAAGCGATCATAATGAGCGAAAAAGGTTGCTGTGATTCAGTAGGTCAGTGTTTTTTCGACTACTACACTTCAAAAATACTGGTGATAAGAAGCAGGAAAGTGGGAACGTTGAATCGGTTCACTCAAGCTTTGGTCATAGCTTACGTCATCGGGTAAGTTCATTTGTTCGTATAATAAATACATGAAGAGCGCAGTTTATACTCCAGTATAATGAAACCGTATTCTTAAACAACCTCGCTGTTCGATTGCAGGTATGTGTGTGTTCTTAAGAAAGGCTACCAGGACACGGACACCGTCCTCAGTTCTGTCACGACCAAAGTGAAAGGCATTGCTCTAACAAACACCAGTGAGCTGGGAGAAAGGGTCTGGGACGTGGCTGACTACATCATCCCACCTCAGGTAGTCCGTCGATTAGACGAAGAGGAGGTACAGGCGATTTAAATGCCCACTTCCCTCACTGGTTCCACCGCTTTCATGGGTCATGAAGAGGATACGGTTGCACCTGCATGCTCACACGCTGTATTGGGTTACCTCTTAACACAATGTGTGTGTGTGTGTGTGTGTGTGTGTGTGTGTGTGTGTGTGTGTGTGTGTGTGTGTGTGTGCGCGCGCGCGGTCTTTTGGAATGTAGCCTACGCGGATTTTGAGCAGCGTCCTTTGGGAAATCGGTGCTGTAAAAAAATATAAAACCTGTGTTTTTCTTAAACTTTATAGGTCCAAAGTCATTCAGACTTTAGTCAATATTTTACTTTTACACATACTCAGTCATAGAGGCTGTCAACCACACACACGCATGTATGTGTGTGTGTGTATATATATATATATATATATATATATATATATATATATATATATATATATATATATATATATATATATATATAAAAAACAAACTTGTAAGCTATTTAGAACCTATACTCATTAGTAAACATTGTGAACAAAACAACATTAGTAAACATTGTGTTGATTTGATTATAGAAACCACAAAATTTGACTATACAAATTTGGTACGCATTAAATAATGTCAAATGAGAACTCATTGCTGAGTTTCTATTAATATGAAGATTTTGTATTTTAATTATTACTGATTTAAATATAATTTATTGGATATAACGTTGATATAACAACTACACAGTAAACATTTGACCATACTCTTTACTGATGGTAGTAAATATAATTCTGCAGTTACGCTGTTTTTAAGGAAATTAAGAGTTCTTGCTTCTGGCATTATGTATTTGAGGAAGTATATTTTTTGGTATCACTTGACATCACGTGTTTTTGAATGTTTCAGGAGGGTGGATCATTCTTTGTGCTGACCAATATGATCATCACCCCAAATCAAACGCAGTCGAAATGTGCTGAGGTCAGTGATTATGGGATGCATAGTACTCTTTTGTCACTAACCAAATAAAACAAACGCTGCTGGTTGAAATCAAATACAAATAGTAATTGTACAATTAAATGATTTGAAACGATAGATAAAAAAAAAAAAAGATTGGAAAAATTATTGCTCAGATTTTGCTCAGACAGTTGCTCAGATCTGTCATTGTCTTGAATCATGTATTTTAATCTCATTTTATCTTTTGTGACTAGAATCCGACCCTAGCATCCATATGCACTTCTCACAGGGACTGCAAAAGAGGCTTCAGTGATGCTCGTGGAGATGGTATAGCTCATACGTTAAATGACATTAACTGTGACTTATGATTTGTGCAGTCCCATCTGTTTAGACAGCCAACATCATTTTGTGTAAATAAAAGAATGCATTCTATTAATTTTTTTCCAGGTGTTCGGACTGGCAGATGTGTCCGTTACAATGACACAGTGAAGACTTGTGAAGTGCTGTCCTGGTGTCCTCTAGAGAAGACTGTTGATCCCCCAAGGTGTATATATATATTTATTATTATTATGGTGAGCGTGATTTCACCAAGTACTGGAACAACATTCCAATCACCCATTTAAATTTTTATCATTTATCATTTCCCACTGATTTTAGGAATACGCCTCGGGTAGGGTGAGGTTTAGGGGCAGGGATTTGGACAGAAATGCTGATCCAGGATCACGTCTTGCTTGGCAAAATCACCGTGTGCGTGTGTGTGTGTGTGTGTGTGTGATTTCTTTTCTTTAGATTTATAACTACATAATGTTGGTAAAGTTGTGTTGTTGTTTTTTTCTTTTGACATTTCAGTCCCCCGCTTCTGGCAGATGCTGAAAACTTTACTGTTCTCATAAAAAATAGCATTCGTTTTCCCAAATTTAACTTCAACAAGTAAGCTTTTTAAATGCATTATCGTTTTTGCTTGGATAGCACAAAAAGCGAATCAATCCTATGCCAGTGTTTTAACTGATTGAAACGTGCTTGTGTCTTACAGAAGGAATATTCTACCAAATATAAATAGCTCCTACTTGACGCAGTGCGTGTTCAATCGTACGACAGACCCTGACTGCCCTATCTTCAGACTCAAAGACATTGTTGAAGAGGCTAAGGAGGATTTTCAGACCGTGGCAGTCCATGTTAGAGACTTCATTTATGTTTGCCTGACATTGCTGAATTAAATTGGCTAACATTTAACGTTTTTTTTCTTTCTTTTTTTTCTTTTAGGGGGGAGTGATGGGAGTGCAGATCAGCTGGGATTGTAACCTTGACATGCCGCAGACCTGGTGTGTGCCTCTCTACACGTTCCGCAGATTAGACAACAAAGACCCTGAAAATAACGTGGCCCCCGGATACAACTTCAGGTGGGAGGTGTTTGCACCTATTAAAAGTGGTTTCTGAGAGGAAATGAGATTTGCATTTTAAATCAGTTTTTATTGAATCTAAACAGATTTGCTAAATATTACAAGGACAGTAGTGGCGCAGAGACTAGGACACTTATCAAGGGTTATGGTATTCGCTTTGATGTCTTGGTATTTGGCCAGGTGAGACACTTTATTCTTTCTAAGTTGTGCAGGTTAACAGTAATTTAGCCATTTAACACGTATTAAAGTACTTTTGTTTCTAACACAGGCAGGAAAATTTAATATCATACCAACACTTCTGAATATAGGTGCTGGCTTGGCACTTTTAGGCCTGGTAAGTATGTTTGTCCTTCATCTCAATACAATCATTTTTAAAATTAGAGCTAGCATTAAAATAAAATTATAATATAAACGCAGTAAAACCGTTTTAAGTGTATATTTCAGCGACATCTCAAACTATGAATATTATAATGATTTTTAAAGAGACATGACATTTTACTGAAGACACGAATAATGACTGCTGCAATCAGAAATAAATTACACTTTAAAATGATAATAATTGTGTTTATAATATTACCAAATATATGCAGCACAGATGAGTGTGACAGATTTGTGGCCCGTTTCAGGTGAATGTTATCTGTGATTGGATTGTCCTGACATTTATGTCAAGAAAGCAACATTACAAAGACCAGAAGTATACATATGTTGATGACTTTGGACTTGTGAGTATTAATAGGGTATTTTAACATACACCTCTGTAACTTTCTATAGTTGGATATTTAAAGTACTTCTTGTGCCTCGTAGTATTTGTTTTGTAATTAAAAAAAACTAACACGAGCTTTCTTTCAATTAGTTAGCCAACGAAGAAACA
This sequence comes from Puntigrus tetrazona, assembly GCF_018831695.1. Lineage (NCBI taxonomy): Eukaryota > Metazoa > Chordata > Actinopteri > Cypriniformes > Cyprinidae > Puntigrus > Puntigrus tetrazona. The sequence continues at coordinate 2,793,411 of NC_056719.1, forward strand.
TAGAAGATCTTCAGGCTACAGATTCAACACTAATTATACGCAAATGTAATCAGGAAGTTAATGTATTTCTCAGGTTTACAAAATGAACAGTATAGTCAATGCAATATAATGAATAAAAAATATATTTGGATGAAATTATCTGTGTGGGCTTTTTTTTTTTTTTTTTTGTAGTTATTCGCTGGCTTTGGGTCACGTGGGTTGTGCTAGCTTCCAAAAGGGCGGGAAGAAAAAGGCAGATAGAAATGTTTTAGATCCACTGACTGTCAAGTCGTCGTTTATTAACCCTTGGAAGTTTACCGAGGACCCCTAGTGTTGGTCGAGAAGCACTACGAGTAAAGCTTGCATCCAGCAGGGGTCAGTAGAAGAAACGCACAGCTCAATGTTCCTAGTTCAGGAGGAAGATCACGGCGACCTTTTTCTTCCTCCCGTTTAATGCATGATGGCGGCCGCGTTGAGAGGAGGACTTGTAACATTGGCCAAGGTGAGTCTTGAAAAACGATTCTGTCGCTTCCTCATAGTTTACAGTGACATGTGCCTAATTTGTTTTGTCTGAGGCACACGGCCAAATAAAAAGCATTGTTTACGTGCGACGAGGCAAGTCTGGACTGGAACGCAATGGGTGTAACAGTAAAACAAAAAAAAGTAAAATGACTTCACAGGAGAGGTCTGTTAGAAGTTGTCTAGATGTAGTGATTCAAACGACGTGCCTAGACGTCCATTATAATCCTTACAAGGTGCACCAAGGTAAATGATGGTATACGGTAATACTTTAATATGTCATTGAACTCGTTAACATGGATTGTTTTAATACCTCTTTGCATATACCTGAATGAGCAGAAATGTGCTCATTATGTTTTTAGGATTTAATGTCATGAGGATGCTTAAAAACAGGAATCGTGTGTGTGTGTTGTCAGGGCTGTCAACAGTTTTGTGAATAGATACAAGATGTTTTCTCTTAGTAAACTTATGATTTTAGAAATATCTGTATATTGGCCGATTAATTTGCCTGACTGATATATTTTGACCCGTCACCACCTGTAATGCACTTTTTTTTTAAGCTATCCATCATAAGTATCTGTGACACTCCAGAAATAAGAACCATCTTTATGATATAATATGATATAACTCTCTCAGGGACTGAGTGGTGCCCGGCTGCAGCCGCTGTGTGCCCGCTCTCTGAGTTTGACCTCCAGTCAGAATGTTTCAGAGAGTCCCCCAGCGAGGGCTGACAGCACCTTTAAGGTCACGATGGTCCCTGGAGATGGAGTCGGGCCTGAGCTGATGACTGCTGTCAAAGAGGTTTTCAAGGTATTCGTGTTCTTTCTGGTCTTCTTCTGGTATTTATTTTTTCCCAGCCACAAGTACCCTGAATATGATATAGGGTTAAACTTCTAACCTTTAGTGTCCTTTTCTTCCTCCGTCCCGTGTTCCAGCTCATTCCTCTCTCGTGCCACATTTGCATCTAACTTGTTCCTAATGCCCTTTTTTTCACCTCCCCTTCCAGGCAGCTGATATTCCTGTGGAGTTTGAGGAGTTTCACTTGAGCGAGGTGCAGAACATGGCCAGCGAGGAGAAACTGGAAGAGGTGTTGTCCTCCATGAAGAACAACCGAGTCGCCATCAAGGGTAACGTACCTAACTGCTGATCGTGTCGTGATATTTTGGCTGACAGTTTACTTACTAATTTGGCATTTAAAATAAATTTTGATCAAATTCTCCCTGTGCTTAGGAAAGATTCACACTCCTATGGAGTACAAGGGTGAACTGGCTTCATATGAGATGAGACTGAGGTACTTCTTTGATATTATTATTAATGCTTTGTGCTGCTCCTGGTTCTCCTGCTAGTTTTTGATTGGTTATTTTTGTGGTGTGTTGTACAGGAGAAAGCTGGACCTGTTTGCCAATGTGGTTCATGTGAACAGCCTGCCTGGATACAGCACCCGCCACAATAACCTGGATCTGGTCATCATACGAGAGCAGACGGAGGGAGAATACAGCTCTCTGGAGCATGAGGTACTTGTTGTGCTCGCATGTTTTATTTCTGATTGAGATATAGACTTCTTATGGTATTTGAAGTGTTGATAATCTTCTCCTGTTAAAAGATATTTGAGACAACCATTGTTATTCACACCAATTGATCTCGATGAAATAGCTCATCTGATTCACATATTGGATTAAAAGAATCAACGTCTGGAACAGGATTTAAATTTAGGTCAGTTTCTCACACAGAGCTGACATATTTCTTAAGAATATGATAAACATCATATACATTTTAATGAGGCTTTTTGTTGTCTGTTTATATTATATTAAAAAAAGAAAGTGTTTATTTTTTTTACTAGAAATAGTACAGGGGTTTAGAACAACATAAGGGTGATTTAATGAGATAATTCACCCAAAAAGTAAATAATATTCATTTAACATAAACATCTTAGTTAGCATAATCAAAATTGTCATGGGCAGTGTAAAATCCTTTCTACCACTGAGCTATTAAAGAAAAAAAAGATATAAATAATATAAATATAAATAAATATATAAATTTATTATTATTATATATTTTTATTATTATTATGATATGACATGAAAAATATCAAGTTTGTGTCTTTCTGATAACGAATCTGCAGAATAACTATTGATGAGATCAAACTGCTTAATATTTTTCTGAAAACTATAATTTTTGGCATCATGTTTTTTTGCTGAAAGAGCAGTGTTCATTTGAAATAAAACTATTTTGTAACATTATAAATGTCACTATTGATCTAATTTTAATTTTTTTGCATTGGTAACATTTTTAAAATGTGTGGTGTACATCTGAATTGAACACCTCTGTGTTTGTAGAGTGTTTCGGGAGTGGTTGAGTGCCTGAAGATCATCACCAGGGAGAAATCTCGCCGTATCGCTAAATTTGCATTCGACTATGCCACCAAGAAAGGCCGCAGCAAAGTGACCGCTGTCCACAAAGCAAACATCATGTAAGCATGAAGGGGTTATTTTTCCATACAGTTTTAAATCTCAACACACAGACTCGCTCATCTCTGAATGTCTTTGCAGGAAACTCGGGGATGGTCTCTTCCTGCAGAGCTGTGCAGAAGTGGCTGAACTTTACCCCAAGATTAAATACGAAAACCTCATCATTGATAACTGTTGCATGCAGGTATAGTTTCCTGTATTGTATTATTATGACCACCAATTAGAATGGCATAATGGTATATTTAATGAACACATTGTTCTGTGGCCCACAGCTGGTGCAGAATCCTTATCAGTTTGATGTGTTAGTGATGCCAAATCTCTACGGCAACATCATCGATAACCTGGCAGCGGGGTTGGTGGGCGGAGCCGGCGTAGTCCCAGGCGAGAGTTACAGTGCAGAATATGCCGTGTTTGAAACGGTTGGTGTTTAAATCTTCTTGGTTTCAGACGCAGAAGTGCGTGAAGACTTCTTTTAATGAAGCGATTCGTGTCTTTTCGTGTTTTCAATCAGGGTGCCAGACATCCCTTCGCTCAGGCTGTCGGCAGGAATATCGCGAACCCTACTGCTATGCTTCTCAGTGCATCCAACATGCTGAGACACCTCAAGTGAGTCTGCTGTTGTTGGATTGCTGTTCCAAAGTGCATTTAAATTATTAACATTTATTTGGGAAAACGATTTGTCACGCAAGTCATTTAAAAACCCATTCCAACTCATCAACATATTTTTCTATGCGATTTGTGTACATCGCGATTTCCAAATAAAGCACGCTCGCTTTGAGTTTGCGTGTGGCCAAATATTAAAATCACAGAAAAGTCTACGAATCACTCGGTAAAATAAAACATCACAATAAATCAGCATTACTTGATTACCAAGATAACCATTAGTTGCTTTTGCACACTTTGCATGCGCTGCACTGCGTGTGTACCATTTTGCTTTATTAGTTTATTATAATTTTGAGAGATAATAACAATATTGTGATCTCTGATTTTAGTCCTTGGAAACAAAAGAATGAGTGCCTGATCCCTGTATACCTTTAATTGCTATGTTTTAACATTTTTGTTCACATTAAACTTTGTTTTCAGATTTAAGCCATTTAATTTAAAATGCATTATTTTACATTTTGTTTACATTGGAATAAATTACTTGTTTAATATCTGTTTAAATAGAAAACAGCAACTTACAATATACTGTAATATTACTGATTTAACTGTATTTTTGATCCGATAAATGCAACCTAGGTGAGCGCAAGACTTCTTTTGAAGCTGTTTGAAACATTAAAATTCTTTTTAATGGTCTTGGTGATTGTATTGATGTTTCTTTCTTTCAGTCTTGAGTATCACTCAAACATGGTTTCTGAGGCCGTCAAGAAAGTCATCAAGCAGGGCAAGGTAAGAGATGGGGTGTGTGTGTGTGTATGAGAGTGAGTGATTAAGTCTAAATGGGAGAGAAAGGTGTACTGTGGTGTTGAAGGAACAGCTTACATACTGTAGGTGTGATTCAGTGTTTTTATGAGTTCAAGATGCACCGTTTATTGCTGATGAATGTTTATCCATATACGTCTGTATATTTCTGGTGGTATTGGTTTTCATTCTAACTGGTTGGCTTTCCTTTATATCTGTCTTTGAACTAATGACCCTAACCTCAACACAGCACTATAACTTTAATCCTGAAATAAACTGAAAAAATAAAGCATTTTAACCTTTGGCTTTATGTGGACAGGTGGGGCTTCCTAAACATTTTTTTTTTTTTTTTTTGACGTTGTTGTTGTTGTTTTTATTGAAAGAGTAAAAGTTTGTTTGGGTGGAAAATATCGAAGTGTTCACACCTTTTCTTTTTTTTTTAAATTGGAAATCCATTAGTCTTTACAGTAGATCTCAGTTATTACAAATAAAAAATAAAATTGCATTTTTTCTTATTTATCATCCTTTCCTATAAATATACATGCTACGGATGTGAAACACAAAATCAAACCCGATCCATTTTGGAGAAATGTGTATGTATTTTTTAATGTGTGAACATTTCGGACTCTGTGTGCCTTAATGCACCTTAACAATATAATGTTTTAAAACTGTGTTAAGGAACAGCAAGGATTAATAATATTAATGTTACTATTAATGTTACCTTTTTGTGACGTGTTACCAAACAAATAAATAAATAATGCTCAAGCATTCGCACAACTGAAGACATTTATGGTTGGCGCTTGCTATTTGAAACGCATGGCATTTGCACTGAAGGAGTTGCATTAACACACAGGAACTGAAAGCTGCAAAATACCAAATCTGATATCATGAGGTCTTGAACTGATTCTTACCATACCTTCAGTTCACTGTTCAGACGCTCCTCAGTGTATGTGTTCAGCTTCAGCTTCGGCATTTGAAAATTTCCCTCCCAATACAAGCTCAGTCGTGCAGTCAAGTTCTAGGCTTCATGTTTGTTCTTGTCTAGCTATTCTGATGTGGTCTTGACCCTCCTTTTCTCCTCTGCCATCACATCCCGTTCTGGGTGTATGTGACTGTCTGTGTGTGTGTCCCAGGTGAGGACGCGAGACCTAGGGGGTTACAGCACCACTGGGGACTTTGTCCGGGCGGTTGTGGACAACTTGCGCCATCGGACTGTTTGAAGATGCTTGCCATTTCTCTATCCTGGATCACACTTTAAATGCAACTTCTGATCTAAATATGTTCAAATGTTTCTAAAGCAGCCCTGTCATATTCCCATTTCATTTTTTTCTGTCTGGTTACTGATTTGTTTTTTTTTGTTTTTTTTTTTCTCTCTTTTAATGCATCCATGTATGTTTTTTGTTTTGTTTTCCCTCCTGTATTCCACCTATATTCACCCCAACCCTTTGAAAGGAATTTATTTTTGACATTTCTGTGCTTCTTTGTTCACTCCAGTTCCGTTTATATGTAGGTTTCAGTTGGATAGATAACTTTAGTTTCTTATTCCTTCTTTTCTAGAACTTCTGTTTGGGGCTGGTCCTCGTCAAATTGCCTTTTTGATTCCAGGACCCTGATTATCAGCAAGTTTGCAAAAGCCGTTTGACCTTTTGAGACCGAAGTGCCGGCTGTGTTTTTCCGTTTGTTAATGTTACTATTGTAAACATCACTAATCAAATCTGCTGCTGTCATAACTGCCATAACATAATGGGCAATTATTAGTTTCATTTCATGATGCAAATGTTTTAAGCAGGAAGTCTGCTCCGTGCCATTGCTGACTAACTCTGGAAATGATGACTGACTGATATCAAAGGCAAATGATATCTCTCTGCCTCTCAGGCATTTTTAAACTTACCTCAGTCAATGCAGTACTGATAGTGGTGTTCATATTTTCACTTTTACTTCTTACCGTGTCTGGGAAGGTGGAAACCACACATTTTAATATACACAAATTTCTCAAGGTTTATTCATGCTTCAAATGAAATGATCACGTTTTGTCAAATGTGAATTTTTATTCTTTTCAATGCAATAAAATAAATATCTATTGAGAAGTCTCCCTTTGTAGTCACTGGTATTAATGTGGTTTGCTCGAATTGTTTGAATCCTCTTAACGTTGACAAACTGGAAATCTCTAAATGCCCTAAAGGTGTTGAATGTTGAGAAGTGTGTGTAAATTTTGTGTTTAGGTGCGCTACATATCCATGTGGTCAGACAGCAGAATATATTATATTTTAAAAATGATGTATAATATTTTATTGTTCTTTTTGGTGTAGGTTCGCACCTCAGACCTGGGAGGCTACGCGACGTGTGATGAGTTCACCAGGGCTGTCATCTCTAATCTGGCCGTCTAAACCCAGCACTCTACAAATAACATCTTAAGCACAATCTGCAGCACTGGTGGTCCTGTTCAAATCTGTTGGTCCAGCATTTCACATTTCCTTGCCTCAAGCCTCGTTGGTGGCTTTATTTTTAAACTCCCATATTCTACATAGAGCACAGCTGTTGTTAGATTCATATATTGTCTCTATTCAGAACCACTGATGTAACGGACTCTATTGCTTTATGATGCTGCCTAAAAATGTATATTTATTCGGCTTAATTATTACTTATTTATTTAATTGCAATTGTTACTTAAGCAGCCTGTTCAAACATTACCAATAATAAAACGTTATGAAATATTCTGCCAAGCATGTTGTTTTTGTTCCGGTAATATACTAAATAAAAACCGCTGTGTATAAATGATGCCAAAGGTTATAAATGCAAGTATAAATATATTATGCAGTTTAAAGTAATGGTTTAGAGACAGAATTTTTTTTAAATGTTGAACATCGTTATTGTTATTAATAATAAATATTTCCCACCAAATATTCACACACTCATACAGGTAATAAATCACTAAATCCATATTTTTATTTATGCATATAAAAATATAACTTAAATACATGCAAAAATACAAAATAACATTTCATTTTAGATATAAAACATAGTATGACTATAAAAGAAAAAAAGGAGTGCATGTGTAAAACTAAATATAAATAAAATATTACATGACAAAAATAAGAACATGCATAAATTAAATACTACAATAAGATGCTATTATTCAATAATAATCATTATTATTTTTGCACCGCATTTATGTTACTTAACAAATAGTTGATGGTTCATTTATGTTAGCTCAGTTTCATTAAATAATGGCAACAGATACGACTTTGGTGTTTTAGCAATGCATTATATGTTGAATTTACCATTAAGATTAATAATCTTGAGAAGAACTGGATTTGTCACCATAAAGTTCTGGAGCGGGCCCTCAAAGGAGACTGCTCTACTCTCAGTCACTGAAGCCTTGATTCCAAACCATCAGTCTTATTCTCCTGGATCTGTCTGCTGCTTATGTCACTGTCAGTCATCAGATCCTCCTGTCCTCCCTCTCATCATGGGCATCACTGGGATTCCTCTTCACTGCTTTGAATCTTGTCTCACCGATGATCCAACGGCTCAACCTTGGCTGATATTGAGCTTCTCGTCTTCCCCGCCGCACCAACTCTACAGGTTCGTCTGCAATTAGGTCACAAATCTTGGTCAGATCTTCAAGTGAGCGACGCCTCGTGGTTCTGTCACAGCGGCTCAGTCGCTCTCCGGTACGTTCTCGTTCACCGTTCCTAGCTGTTGGAACGAACTTCTCAGTCCTATCCGGAACGCTGGATCCCTATCAATCTTCAAACAACAACTGAAATAGTTAGCAAATAGCTTTGGAAACAGGCTTTTGCAAAAGGACTAAAATGTAAATGTAATAAGGTTTAATTCGTTTAATAATAAAACTAATACAGTTAACAAATGGAATAGTTATTTTTTTCCTATATATATATATATATATATATATATATATATATATATATATATATATATATATATGTGTGTGTGTGTGTGTGTGTGTGTATGTATATATATATATATATATATATACACATGTATAATGTGTGAATATATATATGTGTGTATATATATATATATTTCTTTTAACACCCTAGATGGTTTGCCAAATTGGCAGATAAACGGAAAAACGCCCCGACAATGACGTAATAACATAATGTATCGGCTGTTTGTTTTGTAATTCACTCAAAATCCCTAAATCCCTGGCCTGAACACCTGTATCAAGGCTGTTCTCTAACGCGCGATACCACAGCCGACCGCGGGGCGGCGCGCTGCGCCCAAGAGCCTCCAGTGCATTCCGCTTTCCTGGAAGCAAGTCGTCCGCCAGATGTCGCGGCGTCTCTGCGTGGGAAGAGGAGAGGAGGGGCCTGGCCTGGGAATCCGCTGCTTCCCATTCCAGGCGCAGGGGCACAACATGGCGGATTAGGAGGCGAGCGACGCGCCCGGATACAACGAACAAATTGTGGGATACCGATTCCCCGTGTCGCTGAGAAGGCAGGACTGTAGGCTTTTCGGAAAGCTAACGCACACCTTCAAGGCTTCCCGAGACATGCATTTCGGATACCAGTAAGCGCCTTCGTTGCTTTGCCCCACTCCAAATTGGCTGTCTGTCCGAGATCATTCCTATCACCCAGGCCCCCCACCCCGAACACACTCTCGGTTCCTGGGGTGTGGAGACAGGGGCCGGGGAAGTGGAAAACAATCGCACTTTATCGGGAACATCAGGCTCCGTGGCGCGGGACGGGGCTGTCAAGGTGAGTTACATCGCTGCTTCTCTCAGTATATTAACGGCGCAAACTTCTGTTCACCGCCTCAGTTTGTCCTGCTATCTATCTCTTGTGTCACTCAGTTTTTTTTTGTCACGTTAGTAGGTCGTCTATCCAAAGAAAGCGAAGCCCTTTTGCGGCACATCCGAGACCCAGGCGCGTGGTTTATGTAACGTTTACGCACCGCGCAAGGATGTCTCTGAAGCGCACCCAATAATGTTTGAAGCAACGCGAACATTTGCCGAACTAGCTGGGAGGCAAGGAGGGAAAAATGAGGGGGTGGGGGTCTGCCGAGAAAAGGGAGGGGGAGAGGAAGAGAGACACGCATAGCTTTTAGTGGAAGTCAGGCGGATTGTGCGCCAGAACGCAGGCGTGGATACAATTAGACGTTATCAAAGATACTTCACTTGATACGACGTTTCGGTGTGGGTGCTCTCAAACTGGATGCACGCCTGACTTTGTGGAAAAAGAGAAAAAGCCCGAACAGTCTGATTTCTGACTTGATTAATAGTTGCGCCCTGAATGCTTCTGGATTTGTGAATGGCTCTAGGCAGGACGCATAGTAAACATGAGGATGTTATTTATATTTGAGTTTCAATATCAGTTATTTCTGGATCCCTAGCAATACCACATTTCACAGACTGGATATATTGCGGATTATACGGATGCTTTTTCATATCAATAAGCCATTTTCTTATTTAATATACATTTAATAATTAAATAGTATGAATCTCGTAATATAGCACACACTGTAACAATTTGGATTAATAAACAAATCTGACAAAATTATAATCAGACCAGATAAATGATGGCTATGTCTGACAGCATGCGTTGTTTTGACTTATGATATTAATCAGATTGGATGCATATGCATTCTGAGTGGATATATTGTGGCATTTTGAATATTTTTGAAGTGTACGTAATATCTTTTTCACCGCATATATTTTAAAGCGTGTAAAGATCTCAGCGTGTACGGCAACGTTGCTTTATTTGTGAAAATATGATTTTCTGACCGGATAAAGTGCGATTATTAATGGTCAAATGCGGTCATGTCAAACCCGGACGTAACGTTGTTGTAATGTTAGGAGTGAGCGAATGACCGTTTACATTGTAGCAGTGTAAATGATTTCAGACTGGATGAATTGTAACTATTAGTGGTCCCAGACGAGATACACGCTAGATATGGGTATTCTTTCTGTCTGTATACATTGCAGCGATATTAATCGTCCCGGACTGGATACAATTCTAAACACTGTAACAATAACAGATGGGAAGACAATGGGAGTCCAGTGCGTTCGCATCACGCGCTGTGGGCGCTGAAAGTGAACATATTGATCAGCGCTTTGTCGCTACGTGTTTTTAAAGGGTGGACTGAGAGGAGGGGGGAACGCGAGGGAGCTGGTAGATCGAGAGATTTTGTGGATACAAGCACAGGAATGATATGATCCACGGTCTGCACTTGCTAATAAGCAGGCGTGCAAATTTGCCAGTTTTATGCTTCATTCATAAGAGTTCTTCCACTAGCTTTCACTGGATATGTGCCTCCAACGGCCACATTGGTCAGATGAATTAAGGGACTGTATGTCTGTATAAAGTGACTTGTATTGTTTTTTTTATTATTTGACCGCGTGAGAGAACGTTTGGTTGGCTGATGCAGTGCACCTCAGAATTTATGATACTTGCTGGTTATTGTTGAACCACGGAGAGTGTATTGCACAGATAAAATTTCAAATCTTAAAACGTGAATATAGCTACATTAATATTGAGACTGTCAAGTTGGCTTTGGTGCCGTATAGCGGCTTTGCTGAGATAAACAGGAAAAACAACGTTAATGTTGCAAAATCACTTTCGAAATTTGGATTTTAGCTGCAGTGAAACTCTACAGAGATTAACAGTATTAACAGTATTCGGCAAAAGCAAGTTTGCAAAAGACGGTCATATTGTTATTATCTAACTCGGTTCAGTTTGAGCTTTTGTAATCTCACGTCAGTAGTCAAATAAACAATATTTCCGAAATATTAATTGTTTTAATCCTCAGCTGAGTAAGCCAAAGGCGACAGTGGCACGGAATCCGTTCTTTTCTATATGGGCTACCTACTGTGATGTTTTAGCAGATATGAACAAGCTCGGGTGAAATCCTGCAATGCTTTTAGTTTGCTCCAAAAAATATTTCGTACATTTTGTTCTCCGCATTCTTAACAATTCAGCGCGTGTCGTAGTATATTTGATGTCATCGCTCTAGTCTCACCTTGCTTGCGTTTCTCTGACGTCTCGTCTTGTTTGGGCCTGTTATTACTTCTCCCTGCGAGCAACGAGGTTATGAAATAGACCTGCACCTTTGGCAGGCAGACGAGCCAGAGATGACACCCTTTAGCTCTCCCACAGCTTAACCTTTGCGATGATCATCCAACCGTCTTAAGTGAGTGGTTAGATGGCATTACAGCAATACCTGCAGCTTAATTATCGGCGTAATCCCGTCATATTTTTTGAAACAATCCCTGCAAAGTGCATTCCGAATGCTTTTTTTAAAAAATCACAGACATGTTAATTCCCGAGAGATTATTTTGCAGTGGCGTGAACGTGCCCGTTTTCGGCATGCAATCTCTGTGTAGCGTCTCCATTCCGGTCATAATGCGCCCATTTAACATGCGCTGTCAAGTAAAAAAGAATAGACATGAATGCACGTGCTCTCTGATTGCAGAGATTTGTTTTGCAATAATCCAGTCGCAGAGCCTTAAAGGAATAGTTCGCTCAAAAATGAAAATTTCCTCAAAATTAGTATCCATGTTAATTAGTTAAGTCCCGTATTTGTCCATTATTTGTTTTTATCAGCTCTTCGGGCTCAAATTCCGACGGCACCCATTCACTGCAAAAGATTCAATTGTGAGCAAGCGATTTAATGCTAAATTTCTCCAAATCTAAATCTCGGATGACCCGACGGTAAGTATAGCGTATAACAAGAGCGATAATGTATTCTAACAGACCCGAAGGCTCTTTCTGACTTGATGAACTTCTGATGCAGTTTCTATGATTAGTAATATCTAATCTGCTTTTTGAAGAGAGACTTCTGAAGTCCTGTCTTCAGCCAAGTACAGATGTCAGAGAGGATAAGCCACTGGATCAGTGGAGAGGGTGGCGTACTGGGCGTTGTTTTCCTCCTAACTTTCAGTTAGCACAAGGGCCCAGGCGGACTGCATGCCAGTTTATATTAGCAAAGAATCCTGGGAGATTTTGCAAGACATTTCACCGAGGCTGTTTGGGTTTGATGACTTGATAGGAAGTGAATTCTGTTGCTTTGAGTAACGGAGTAAATGAAGATTGTCTTCTTAAAGGCGCAGTTCACCCAAAAATGTACTCATCTTCATGACGCTTTAAACCTGTGTGACTGCCTTTCTTTCGTGTAAAGCAAAGAGCATTTGAAGAATGAAAATGAATGAAGTTTAAATCGGGTGATGCACAAATCAGACAGAAATCACTGGAATTGAAGAATAGCAATGAATGACAAAAAAACAGTTGTAAGACTTCAATAGACTTGAAATATAAATCCTGGGAACCACTTTTATGATATGATATATGGTCGTTTTGCATCCCCTTTGAAACTTGACAGCCCTAGTTCTCATTCACTTTAATTATGATGAAAACTGAGCCAGGATATTGTACCTTTTGTTTAAGAAAGAATGTCCTACAGGTTTGAAATGACACGAGGGGGAGTAAATCATGACCTTTTTTTTTTTTTTTTTTTTTTTTTTTTTTTTTAAATGTTGATGTTTTTTTTCCCTCAGTTTCTGTTAAATCTGAGTGAGAGAAACCCACACGTCGTGAGAGCGCTCTTTCGGACACCCACTGTATGTGTGGACTCACTGTGTGCTAAATACTGACCTCATCTTTGCCACTTCCTGCCCTCTGTGTGTGATGTGGCTAGACCAGAGCATTCTCTGGGAAACCCTGACACAAGACTGCCGGCAATCCACCACACCACCCCCTCTCCGCTAGATGGGTTAAATTGAACCATTTACCCTGATATCAGTACTTTATACAGAATTGCCGAACTCTAGCTACCATATGTGACTCACATTATCCAACATACCAGTTTTTTTTTTTTTGTTTGTGTTTTTCCTAAGTCTGCCTTTCCTAAATTGAATTGACTGTTAATGGCTTTGTTGTTAAACATGCATATGAGCTAATATAATCTCAAATGATACATAAAGTTGACTCAAAAGTTTGTGGTGAGACAAATTTTTTCACTGTTTTTTGGTCTTCGTTGAGATATGATTTATCAGAAACTGTTGTTATATGCTGATTATTATAAAAGTCTTTACTGTAATGTTCGATCGTTTGAATGAATTCTTGCTAAAAAAAATTTTGTATAACTACAAACCTTTGAAATTACCTTTAAAAAAAAAAAAAAAAAAAAAAAAAAAAATATATATATATATATATATATATATATATATATATATATATATAATTTTATTTTTTTAATTTCTAATATTTTGGTCTTATTTTACAATACAAAAAATATGTAAGCAAATGTTACCATAACAATGGAATATAATTTAACTTTTCATGTACTGCAATTAGTTTTTATGAAAGAAAGTGATATTTAAAACGATATCATAGAGCTCAAACTAGGCCTAGGAACTAGAAAACGGTTGTGGGTGAACCTGTCAAAAAAGTAGGCATAGCCAGGCCAAGGCAGAACCTCAGTTGCGTTTTCGGTGGGAAATATGCGAAGTGAACATTTGTTTATCGCAGTCTGTTTTAAGTTTCATGAAATCAGCATTTTTTGGTGTGCGTTTACTAGAGAATGAAAATTCACCTTTAGCTATTTTATAATCCGGTAACTTGAGCGATCTGAATGAGTCGCCGGAAGCAGTGCGCGGGAAGTTTTGCAGAAGAGCGTTGACGGCGACGGGTGCAGTGTCATCTTGCCTGTCCGCTGGGCCGTCCCAGTTTGAGGGAGATGAAGAGGGGCATTGAGATTATTCCTGTCACACTGCACACTCCTCCAGGGTGCAGAGCAGCGTATTAATAAACTGTGAATGGGGACAGACAGATACCCATTATCTCTCCTTAGGAAATGCTCTCCAGCTACAGAAAGGACCTCCGTTGCGTTGATGTAACACCAGTTTTCCCTGACCCCCAACTCGGCTGCAGTGTACGCTGCCAAACAAATCGGTGCAGAAACTATTTTCAATCAGAAACGTCACAAAAAAAGTGCATGAAGAATTAGCCAGTAAAAAAAACAAATGAAATATTGTAACTTCGGTGTGTGTTTGCATCTCTTTATTTTCTGAAAATTGTGATTTCAAAAGACTGTTCGCTACACCTGTTCGGCGCCTGGCAGCTTGGTAGTTCGGTGTAGCAGCTGTACTGTTTATTGTGATAGTTTTGCTGTACTGTGTAAAGGATGCAGTCTTATGACTGGTTTATTTTCTTTTCATATGCCCACGGGCTCATGACTTAGACGGATAAAGAGAGCAGAAGTGTGTTAGTGTAGCCGTATTTAAAGCGTGACTCTTCTGGTATGCGTTTCGGACTCAACAATTAATCATAGTCATCGTTTTATTCCAGTTTTAAAATAGAGGAAGTACCCGTTCAAGTTCATGGCATGTTTTTAGAATCCCGATTGGTTAGAAAAGGAATATCGCAGCGACGTTCGGCGAGCTGAATGAACCGAGGTTCGGCGGATGCATGCATCACAAATGAAATGGGAAAAGTGGCGCACCAGAGGGATTTTATTTTATCCATTTAGATTCAAATTTAATTTATCTAATATGATTTTGCAATGTATTTTGCAGGGTTTTCTTTCTTATTTCAACTGTTGCCAGTGCCTTCATTTCATAGGAATGTCGTACCAAACCGGCGTGCCTGCTTACGCAAGACGCAACATTACGCTACGAGTAAACAAAACTACACCAATTTTCGCGTGAAGCGTTCCTTTATCAACAAGATAACTTTTCTTGAACTTTACAGATCATCCCTTCAAATCCGCCGCATCGTTTAACAGGAACAAGTTTGTGCAAGAGATAAACGCGCAACCTCCACGGTAGTGCATTTTCATGTTACGAAACCCCTCTTTCACTCCGAGGTGCAATTGAGACGTAACTCTCCCTATAGGATGCAGACGTTCTGCACACGTTTGGAGTTTGCCTGGAGAACGTGAGACTTCTGCAGCCTCGTCCTTTTAGGAATAAGCCTCTTGGTGGAGCTGGAGAGAGGCCATTTGTGCACTTAAAAATAAATGATGTCAGATCTCCGAGGAAAACCCCTATTATGGGTGTCATCTATTAGAGGTGTGCCATTTCCTCTATAATTCGCTGGGAGAGTAACCGTGCCTGACTCATCAAGTCGGACGGGGGCAGTTTGCATGTGCACATTTGACCGATTGAACACAAATGTGAAATTATGCAACAGCCTGGCAGTCTCCCAAAATGCTGTTTTGCTTTCCGTGATGTGTTAGTTAGGTGAGGAGGGTGTGGCGGCTTTCGGGCTGAATGACGGGTCTGGCAGGCAATCAGACAGGCGGCGAAGGAAGGAAGGAAGGAAGCAATGTGCTCTCTTGGGTTTACGGCTTTCCTGCCAAAAGGGAGATGGGAGCAGATAGAGAGCGACGGTGAATGTATAGAGCGGGAGAGGAGAAACGAGACCATCTGTCCCTCCCATCTGAAAGGTTTCTGCGGGCTCAGCCAAAAACGGCTCGAATCGTTTCGGATTTGCCCTCCACCTGAAGAATGCTCAGCCATGTGCATGCTCAGCCTTTAAACAAATTATATTTGACAAGGACCTTCTAGAATTCATGTGGTTTGCAGTAGAATAACAGGCCTGTGAACGGGCACTGTGGCGAGGCTGATTTGATTAAATTGTCAGAGATGGATGCGGCCGTGAGTGCAACTGCTTTGTATGGAAATGGTCAGCTGTTTGCATTACCTAACTGCGGATTTCCATCCGAATTAACGCGGGAGGGACACAGATTTACATGCAGCCATTCATAGCTCAAAATGAGCTAAATCGGTGCGACAAACTGAAATGATAGCCAACAAACGACAATGACAATGTTTGAGAAGAATCACCGGCATGATGCTGTCGCGCTGTTTGTGGGAGCAGGGTGTCAGTGCACGGTTGCTAAGGTGTTTTGGGTGTTTTTCGCGTCTGTTCGGCGATGGCTGGGTCACTTCAGGTTACTCGTTCAGTATATACTGAGGTTTGGGGTTAGCATGTTTTCTTTCCTAAATGAAATGAATACTTTTATTCAGACTGTGCGCATTTAAGTTGAACACGGCTGTCAGTTTCAACATTCTGTTGATGAGTCTCGAAAAATATTAAGCAACTATTTAACATTGATGATAATAAGATGTTTCATAAGCAGCAAATTAGCATATTAGAATGATTTCTGAAGGATCACTTGACACTGAAGACTCAACGTTGCACACTGAGACTTCATTGCAAACTTTTGTCTGTTGTAAAGTTTTTTTGGATTGATTTTCTGCCTTTTTGCATTCGTAGTGTGAAGGAATAGGATGATGAATAGGAAAAACCGAAATTTTATTTTAATAAAATAAAATCAATTTAATAAAATAAAATCAAAATATGTTATTTTAAAATATTATTTCACAATTTTTTTATAATACTGAGACTTTTTCCAAACACAAATATATTGATTTCTCTCTTTTTATTTTTATTGTGTAGATTGTAGTTTATAGATTTTTCTCGCCATTTTTTGTTTTAAATCCCTAACCCTAAGTAAGAACGAAAACCAATAGTTTAGCAAGCGCCACAAATGAGTAGGAAAAATATCATGGTAAGAATCAAACATGGTTTGAAATTTGGCATCACACAATTAACCAAGACAACCAGTTAAGTTGTTTGGTTTACATGGCTTGTGCCCCAGAAAGCAGGGTTGTAATTGTGGGCATCTTGACACCAGTGATTATATAGATGTTATGTAGATGTGGGAGGAAGTGCAGCTGAGAACAGTTGCAAACAAAATTGCTAAAATATTACTAATATGCAGTTTTGGTAAAGGAAAGCTTTGTTGAAAATACAAATGTTAATTCTAATTATTTTATATATATATATTAGTACCAGTGACAATATTGGCAGGGTCAGAATAAATCTGAACTACTGACCCCACTGGGCCAACAGACAAAACTCTTATTGTTGAGCCCTGCAAGGGTTTCGAACAACATGAGGGTCAGCAAATAACACAATTTTCATCAAATGGCCGCAATGCCATTTTTTGAATTGTGGTGTAATTATTAAATTCTCATGTAAGCAGCTCAAACGGACTCTTGATGATCAACCGAAAGCTCTCGCTGGATTATTGGGCAGGGCTTGCTGATGTTTGCATGACAGGGATTCGTTGCTAAGAAGAAATGGGAAGCTGATTGGCTCGTCTGAAGAGCAGCGGTACCACGGATGCTCCTGCTTGATGAGTGGCAGACGGGCTGGATTATTTCAGGGTCTGACCCTTTAGATTGGCACGAGGATTATCACGGTTTAGTCAGCGAGACACCGTTGAGATTACAGCACGGGTTAGCGGTCAACCTGCTACCCTCTGGGTCTTGGCTTCAGATGTTGTGATTATATTTTCACTCCTCACATCAAACCATCTCGCAGCTAAGAGCGTAATCCCTTCGGACCAAATCCACAGGCATCTGCTGGATGAATAAAGACACTTGGACGTTGCTCTTGTCTAGATACACGGCCTTGTGCCCTGCTGTTTTTGCCGTGATCACGTATAGATGGGGTATTACCTTGTATATCTTTTCTTGCTCACACTTTATATTAGGCGCCCTTAACTACTATGTACTTACACCAAAAAAAAGTACAGTGTACTTATTGCGTTCATATTGTACTGCAAAACACTTTTGCTGCTACTGAGGTGGGATAAGGGTATGGTTAGGGACAGGTTTAAGGGTGGGTTAAGGTATAATGGATGGGGAAATAGTGTCATTTATAAATAAGTACAAAAATGTATTACTTATGTAGTTACATATAGGTATCTATAAAAATATAAGTACAGTGTGAAAGCATATATGTACACAATAAGTGCATTGTATCAAATTATTGATTTAAATGTAAGCACATAGTAGTTAAGGCCACCTGATATAAAGCGGGACCCTTTTCCTAATTTCGGTGTCCAGTCTTTGTCTTTTTGTTTTAAAAAGAGAGCGTATGTCTAATCAGAATGCATCACTTTGACAGCATGAGCTTCACATTCACTGCATGAGCTGTGACTCATTTTCTGTCTCAGTTTAGAGGTTTGGTCACAATTATGAATGGCCTGTAATGTGCTCGTTTGTGAATGGTGCGACAGTACGGTCGCCATGACACTAAGAATCCTTTGTTGATACCAATACAAGACAATTTTCAATATTCAGTTTGTGATTATTGTCTTGTTTTTTTTTTTATATAGTTACCATAAGAAATGATTTTAAAAATAAGACAATTAAACCAATTGCATTACTTTTTACGTTAGCAGTAAGAGTGTTACTATTAAAGTATGTCTGACATTCCTATATCACAAATAGTATAGTATAGCAAATATTAATGTTGTTGATGAGTTTTAATAAGTTGCCCTTTTCTGTTTTTCATCTACAGGAGATCATTGTGCGAATGAGTGAGTGATGCAGGTTTCGTTTCTCCAGGTAAGTCTGTTAATTTGATCTTTGAGTATCACAGAGGTTCCTATGGGGACAATCTTTTAAAAAAAATAATAATTTAATAATAAGTGAATCTCTGGTAGCGCCGTTAAATAGTTGTATTAAGAGTACAAATTTGCTCTTGATTTTAGGCCCCGATACACTTCAAAAGTTCTCTTTCACTCTTCGTTTGAGGGCAGAAATAAGCTTTAAAAGGCTGAGAGACGGTAGACTGTTTCTGAACATTCTGCTGGAGGCCAGGTGTAGATTAATGTAAACATGACTCGCGAGGCTCGCACGTAGCCTATGAGTTTGATTAAAAACAAAGGTTTATTTATTGTATGCCTTGTACCTTGTAAATTCGTTTTGAAAGAAAAACAATAGCAGCAGTATGGTGTAATATTTATTTGCATGTATTTGGGACCTTATATCTTTACGCTTTTCTTTTATTCCTTTTATGGCTTTGGAAAACTTGGAAAATCTTAAGTCGCTTTTTGCTTAACTCCGGGTCGTCGACACAAGCTTCGTTGTAATTTCTTTGTAGGAATTAATTGCTTTCAGTGAATTTGAAAGGCTTTCCACGAGCGATCACACAGGTGCGGATATATCTGTGGCAGCTCCGTTATATGTGTATGGATATAATAACTTGATGTCAAAAGAAGGAGTTTTGGCTTGATTTAGTTTGAAACGATGCCATTTCAATTCGTTCTTCGATTTTGTCTGAAGTATATCAGGGCCTTTGCCTACCCTCCATCATACAGTTGTCCTTAGTGATACATAAAATTCCAGTCAACAGTTACTATTATTTGAGAGTACGAAAAAACTTTGGCTCTTGATGATTTATTGAGGCACTTATGAAGTGAATCAACCGGTCTGTGCAAGAAATGTAACTTTAGTATTACAGTATTACAGTCTGATTTGGTGAACTTTGTTCATCACTGTATAACGATTCATTCACAAACCGGTCTTCACTTTGGACTGTTTGCTGAGGCTATGGATTACAGATAATAATGTTGAAAATAATTGCACTGAAAATAACTGATTGCTTTGCTTCATGAGATCTAAATAGCATGGGTATTATTATTTTTTTGCCTGTATATTCCTATTTTTTTGAAGCTACAATAGCCGCATCCACAACCTCTTCCTATATTTTAAGATCCGAAGATATTGGCGGATGTCTAAATGTTTGGAGGCACGCTAAATATTTAGATGGAGCCTGCATGGGATGCTCATTTTACACTTTGGGAGGAGATAAAACCATGAACGTTATATTTACAGTAGTCAGTGGACAATAAACGTGGTAAAGTGAAAGTATTTTGATTGAAAAAAAGCTTACAGACTTCACATTTGAATAGCGTTCATTTATAAGACTGAAACGTGGCATAGATTGCTTTTGGCTCATGTTTTGTTTGCTCTCTTTCAGGGCAGTATGGGTGTGTATCCCCTGCTCCTGCTACTCCACGTGGCCTTTGTGGCCCTCAGCACGGCCCAGACACTCCCTGACCCAGGTAAGGCATCTTTATAAAACACAAAAGCCTCGGTTGATGTAGTAATGTAACCTTTCCTCCATTAGGAAAACAAACTAACTAATTAGAAGGTCTAATCATTCTTTGGTGTTGATGCATTTCCTGCAAAGCCACTTTTAACCCAGATTGATCTTGGCTTGTGACTCTTAGTAACTGTATTTAACCTGGAATATTCCTTTGGACATTATAAGCAAGCATTCTTTACAAGACCTTGTACTGTTGCAATCCATCTGCTCCCACTAAAAAAAAATGTTAAAAATTTTGAGGCCCAGAAAATTACCTAGGAGCGGTCTGGAGGAAATGGCATTTCATCATGCACCTAATTTTGTTTCGTGTTATACTCTACGTTCACCTGTTAGAGAAAACTTTTTACAATCTAAATGAGCTGTTTTCTATTTTAATATAATTAAAAATCGTAATTATTCCTGTGATGGCAAAGCTGAATTTCTTTGTGACCCCTTAAAAAAATTTTATTATATGATTCATGAGTTGCTGCTCGTGAAAATTGATAAAAGTTTGGTTGAAAGTTTGATATTTTCACGGAAACCGTGATACATTTTTAGGATTTAGGATTGGATACAAGCTTTGAAATCTCTTTCTTTCTTTCTCTCTCTCAGGTGCAGTCCTGACCGCCAAACCTACATACCATCCTCCCACATCACCCTCTATAGTCACCCAAGCACCCCCATCGTCCACTGCATCTTCAGCACCGTCCCCTGAACTTGTTGTAACAACAGGACTCAATAACTCTACGGGCGCGGTGACCCCCGAGGTTCCCACAGCCCCTCCGGTCGTCTCCCCTCCGACTGTGCCCTCCCCTACAGAGGCACCAGGCGCGCCCCCGACCCCATCCGCTGCACCCCCGTCCCTCACCACCCTCAAAACCGGAGACGGCGAGACTACAGTTTTGGCTACGGCAGAGCTCCCTACGCCTGATTCGACGCCCACCCGGTCCACTTCAGAGCCGGAGACGGAGAATCCAACTTCCCCTACAGACGCCACCACAGCTGACATCAGCAAGCCTCCAGGTACCGTTAGCGTTTCTGTTTCAAACTGCTCTTTTATCCTAATCTTTTCCAACTCTTCGTAAAGAAGCGTTTACACTCTCCAGTATGCGCTCTGTCATTTTAATCTATTGCTGTTGTGTCTTTCTGGTTTTTCTCGTGCGATGAAGGCGATGGTGGGCAAGGTAAGTTTATGTTACCGTTTTCACTCAAATTGCAGAACGAAGGGTTTTTAAGTAGCCATCTATTACTCTTGTTAAGAGTTGCTTATACATTACCAGTCAAAGAAATGAAGAACTGACTAGTGGCCCACCCAAATGAGGCTTTGTAAATGGCAATATGAGGCTTTGTAAATGGCATACATACACATATAAGTGATTCATTTTAATGTAACCAGTACATACAGTTTAGAAGTTTGTGGTTGGTAAGATATCTTAATGTTTTTGAAAGTATTTCATTTATTTGACCACAAATACGGTGTGAAATATTGCTACATTTCTAAATAAGTTTTTTTCTAGTGTTAAATCATATGTTTTAAAATGTTATTTATTCTTGCAAAATTGCAATCGCACCAGTCTTCAGTGTCACATGTCCCTTCAGAAATCATTATTAAATTAAGGAAACATTTCTATTGTCAGTATTGAAAACAGCTGT